>NC_136505.1:78421318-78808818 GCF_053919585.1 Euprymna scolopes | reverse complement strand
GTATACATGGGCGCAGTTGTACACTTGGGAACACGCGCACGTTGGCGCGATCGGATGTATTTATAGTTTTCGATGTAATGTGCATTTATTCATTAGCAGGACCCAAACGGGTCGTCAACTCATATGCCCATTGTTTTTAAAAATAAAAATGACGACTAGACATTATAACTACAATTTAAAAATAAAAATAAAAAATCTATTTATACTCAATTTTGTAAGGCACTCACACACAAAAATCTTAAAGATTACCAATAATATTTTTTCTTTTTTTAAGCAAAAAAAAATCAATAAAAAGTCTGCCGATACTGAAAAAAACAACAAAAAAAAAAACACTATCAAATCAAAAAGTCCCTTATTTTTCAGCGTTAATCTGAAACCTAACCTGAAAAAGGACATATATCAAGCTAGAATCAACTGTTCATGAAATAGTGTTGAAACAAGAGTTCTATTTTTTCAAATCTTAACTGAAAAAGTCATTAACATTTTACGATGTTCTAACATTTGCAAAGTCAAAAACAATATATATTTTTTCTTTTTTCTTTTCCTTACATTTATTTTTTCGAGCATCGTGTTTGAAGGATTTTTTTTTGTTTGTTTTACTTTCATGTAATAGACACATATATAGATATATAGAGTGATATCTCTTTGCATTTATTAGAGACTTCTTTTTCGTCTCTGTTTTTTCTTTTTTGTGTAGGGCACGTTTCTCACTTTTTTTTTTTCAATCGAAGGGTTATTTTTTTTTTTCAATACTCTTTTATTTTCATGTGATTAAGTTTCATGTGTGTGGATGTAGGAAGGGTACACTTTTTTTTTTTTAAAATTCTGAATCCGTCACTTGTATGTAAATTTCAGTTTCTTCATAGGTGCAAAACAATTTTTTTCAGGTTCTGAATGTTCTAAGTGCATTTTTTTGTTTTTGCGTTTGTGTGCACATGTGTATCGGTCTGCCATTTTTTATTTATGTTTTTTTACTTTTAAATTTCTTTTAAACCATACTTTTTAGATATTCGTTTATAGCCTAGAGTCTTTTCTTCTGCTTGAAATATATTTTCACTTCGTTCAGTTTTTAAAAGTGTGGACCATAATTTTTTTTATTCGCCTTATGGCTATTATCTTTGGTTATGCCATAGATTTTGTCAAAGTCAATATGGTCCCATCGCTTCCCCAGGGAAAGTTACTTGGTTGAGGAATGTCCTGTGAACACAACCAGCTCAATGGAGGAATAAACAATATCCCAACGATAAAGACATGGTTAGAAGTCTTAGAAACGGTTCCGTGAAGATGGGCCAGTCATTAGGGTCTATGTATCAAGATGACATCTTCACCTGGTGGCATTCTTCTTCCTTCGTGCTCCGGACCGCTCCGTTGTTTAATGGAGACATTTATGGCAGACACAAGAAAATGCGATACAATTGTAATATGTATGAAATATAATTAACTATTTTATTTTATATTATGTATACAATATATATTACAATACTTGTACAATTTACATATCCTACAATTGATTTTTCACTATTACTTAAACTAACTTCCATTAACTTGTGTTGCAAACACACTAATCAAATAACTCACATTTAATAATTTTTCATAATTCTTGGATATGTTACTAATTTCGACAATCATTTTTTATGATTTAACACTCATGATCCCCCCCCCCCTTACTAAAATAATAATTTAAAATATTGTCTGGGCTGTTATTTTCATTAAAAACACAACACTAAAATAACTCACATTTCATCATTTTTGATAATTGTAGTAACTTTGACAATTATTTTTCATGATTCAATCCACATTATCACCCCCTCTTACTAAAAGAATAACTTTGAAACATTGTCTAGGCTGGTTATTTCATAACAAACACACCAATAAAATAACTCACATTTCATCATTTTTTAAAATACTTGGATATGTTACTAATTTCGACAATAATTTTCAATGATTTAATCCACATTATCGACCCATTTATTGAAAAATTAACTTCGATACATTCTGCAAGTATATATTTCCAGTAACGTTTTACATGCCGGGCGATGGTGGGTACAAATATCACCCAATTATTTCTGCTCCCAGGCGATGCTGAGTGTTCTACTAGGAAACATCCCATGAATTGTATCTAATCCCAGGCCATGCGGGGTAATCTGCTAGTACATATGTCATGCTAGTGCAAGGTCATATAATCCAGGGCGATGCTGGGTGTTTTGCTAGTACATATACACCTATTTTATCTAATCCCAGGCTATGCAGGGTATTGTCCTAGATCATATATCCACCTATGTAATACAATCCCGGGCAACGCCGGGTATTTGGTTAGTACATATATCAACCAATTTTTTCTGATCCCAGGCGATGCCGAGTGTTCTGCTAGGAAACATTCCATGAATTGTATCTAATCTCGGGCCATGCCAGGTAATCTGCTAGGACATATGTCATGCTAGTGTAATGTCATACAATCCCTGGCGACGCTGGGCATTTTGCTAGTATATATACACCTATTTTATCTAATCCTAGACTACGCTGGGAATTCTGCTAATACATATATCATCCTATGTAATACAATTCAGTGCGACGCCAGGTATTGTATATTAATCTATTGGTATTCAACAATGAATCTATATCCAAGGGAGGTCACTTACATATTATGACAATGATTGCATATTATTTTAATGGTATTCGACAATGAAGCTACATTCAATGGAAGTCACTCGCATATTATAACAATTTTTATAAAAACAAAACCTCCCAATACTAAGAATGTCTTTCTGAATAATAATGTTTTTATTTTAGAATTTGGAACCAGCAATTTAGCGCTGTGTGATGTTTGGAATATGACATCTTGTCTCAATGGAGTATACGATAAATATATATTTTGCGAAAATAAGGAGGTGGTCATGCCTGGCATATCTAGCTTTAAAGAAACAAACGTCACTCGAAAATAAGGAGGCCGTAATGCCTGGCATGTCTAGCTTTAGAGAAACAAACGTCACCCGGTAATGAAATGTTTAGCTAAAGAAATGTAACACCGATTATACAAGTAATTTTAGCTAATTCAAGCGGCCTCACCGTCACCCCCCCTCCAGTTTAACAGGTCATGTGTCAATTATACAAAAATGAAAATGGTTGTTTATTTTTTAGCGTAAAGATAATGATTGGTCTTGTAATCTGTGAATATTTTTAAGCTTAATATTTTTTTCCCCTGATCATTGTTTCTTGACATTTTTCGTTATACTCTCATATATTTACTATTTTTAACTCGGTAATCACGTTGGAAACATTTCATAACGTGTAAGATAATATTAATTTGTACGATACTGACAGTTAATCTTTTAATTTGTGCAATACGAACAATACAAACATCGCTATTACAGCTTGCTGACGTTAAGATCACATGACATCACTTAGCAGTTTTTAAATAAAGGGTGACGCAAAAAAAAAACGGGCCCCATGTACACTTTATGTGGAAGAGTTGGGGGCCCTTTATTTTCTTTTTTTTGGTACTTATAAATATCTTTAGAATCGATTTAAAATTACGTAATGTTTAACGTTAAAATGTCACTTTTTTGGTGGGGGGCCTGCAGAAAAAGGGTCAGCTGACACACTCAGAGGGGTCTTTTTGAGCCAAAATTTCGATATTTGTTGTCTGGAGGGTTGGGCTTCAATATGATACAAAGTTTGCTAATTTTTGTTCTGTTTGTTGAAAGTTTTTAGCGGACATACAAACACACACACTCACACACATTTTGCCTTTTATATATTAGACTAGCGGGGGGTACCCGGCATTACCCGGGTGTTTAGAGGTGTGTGTGCTCGAGCGGTGGGGGGGGGTAATCAAAACATAAGAATAAGCGAAGTAAATATTTTTAAATATTAAAAATTAAATTAGAATTTATTAAAAATTAAATATTATATAAAAAATATTAAAACTTAAAAAAATCGAAAAAAACACAAAAAGCTAACGTAAGGCAAACGAACGATGTTAAATATAAAAATCGGTAAAACAAAAAAAGGAAACAAAAAAACGTTAAAACTTCTTTGAAAAATCTGAAAAATAAAAACCAAAAAAAAACAAACTTCAATATTAAAATTTAAAAAATTGGTGGGTACCCGCCGTTGCCCAGGTGTTTATGGGTGTGTGTATTCAATCGGAGGTGGGGGTTGTTAATGAAAACCTAAGAATAAGCGAAGTAAAAACAAACAGAAAACGAACCTTATGTGAAAAATGGCTTAAATAACCCTGCTTCAATATTAAAATTTAAAAAATTGAAAAAAAAAAGACATCTCACACCACGATTCGAACCCAAAACCTTTAGATAATGACCCAGCGCTCTAACCAACTGACCTAAGACGACGTATATGAAATTAGGTCATTTTTTAAAATCTTTAAACTAAATCAGGTTACGACGTTGTATGACGCATGCGTAGAAGCGACATCGTCATGAGAGGATGGTTTTTGCTGACCCCCCCCCCTGTAGAAAACTATTGATTTCAGAGTGAAGGAATTAACGTTTTTGGCCAATTTTTCGATATTTGTCGGGCGAAGGATCGGGCTTTAAAATGACACCGATCTCGTGAAAATCCGTGAACTGTGCCGAAAGTTTTTAGCAGACATACAAACACACACACACACACACACACACATACATATATACATTTTTGCTTTTATATATATAGATTATAAACTAGCTGTATCTGGCATCGTGTCACTGTTGCTCATCTTGTGTAAATGGACACATCCCCTCCACCACCACCAAAGCAAAAAAGACTAAATTCATTTTTTTAGGAAGGAATTAGTGTGGCAAATTAGAGCGAGAAAAAATATAAACTGTTGTAGGTAGTGTTGACGCCATAAAATGTTTGGGTTTTTTTTCGGCATAAAGAAATGTACAAAGTGAGCAAAAGAGAGGAAATAAAAACTTTTGTAGATAATGTTGATGACATGAAATGTTTGTTATTTTTTCTTCGACATCGCTGTGAAATGTTTTTTTTTCTTCTGCATGAAAAGAAATGTAAAAAGCGAGAGAGAGAGTTGGGAAGAATATATACTGAGGAAGAGAGAGAGAGGAAATGAAAACTGGTGTTGATGATACCATAAAAAGTAAGAAAATGAACGCAGCAATTTACTCAGTAGTCAAATAGGTATCATTGCAATGCCATATTTGAATGGTACATTAGCGTTCGTTTAGCATGCTAATACCGTTAATCTGGAATATAGGAATGGTCAGAGCTCAGCCAATCAGGATGAGTGGAATTAGTCTGGGGAGACTTTTTTATTTTATTTTTTTTAATCAGAAAAAGGAAAGATTGTTATGTCTATGAGTTACAAAGAGTGCAAGCACAATATATGTGTAATGTGCATATTTCCCCCCAGTGTTGACTGGGCATGGTAGGAGTGTTGAATAGCGGGGGTACATATTGAGGCAACATCTCACAGTATAATGGGGATATATATATCGGATGGACGAGACATTTGTGTGATATTTTCACACACTTTGAGATATTGTTTGTATAACGGCATAAACGGCAACAATGATGACCATGACAATTTTTATTTGTTCATTATTATTATTAATACGGTGCTGAGAGATATGATGCAACAGTTTTTGTTTATGCATATAGAGGGGAGAGTCATTATTGATGATGGTGGTGGAGACACATAATACTTGGAGGGAGTTATACAAAGTATATTTACAGGTGATAGACAAAAACATATTTACCTTTCAGTTGTAATGATGATACAAAGACAGTTTACAGATATAAATGATGATTCTTTTATTCTTTATTCGATCAGCTGGTTGATTGATGAATCAGGAACTCAAGCTCTTATGATTACATGGTCTCATCTTCCCAACTTCGCCTCCAAGGGGCGTCAGTTCCCAGTCTGATCAACTCCACTCTAAGTTGCTCTCTCTGTCTGACTCTCACTCTCCCTTACTTCGAACACTGTCTCAATATATTAGGAATCTCCTTTCTTTATGACGTGAAAGTGTGCCTCACCATGTGAAATTCATTCACATGGATTTTACTTATGTATGTCCAAACATGCTTTTGACACACAAAGAACTTCCCAATTTGAACTGTTCCAAATTTAAAATATTTGTTAATCATTATTTCTAAACTGCATTGTTCATATCTAACTCTGACATAAATAATATTTAGTTATTTTCAAGAACAATGCCAATCGTTCTACATTCCTAGGATTTCAATATGTATTCTTTTTTAACTTTTCGTATTAAGTTCAATTCTAACTTTTTCAAATATCATTTTAAAACTTATCTAGTTTGTTCTTTTACTTACTGGGGTCTGTTCCCTTCTCATGTAACAGGAGGACTTGATATTTAGAGGGACTACTTCCTCTAAAGATGGTTGTGATTGCTATGGTGTTGCTTCTAGGATGAAATGTGATAATTTTTTATAACAACTGTGTCTAAAATGTTGTTCTAAAGTTACATAAATGTAATTTTTAATATAGTTTCTCTGTATGAGCTGAATAGCAAAATTATTTCGTATTAGACCTAATATTTGCTAATGATTTTCATCTGAGGAGATGAGCGAGCATCGAAAATCCATGGGTTAAGGGAAAAAACTCTGAATTGTATTTTTTGTTGAAATAATAAATTTCCGTTTTGAAAAAAAAATATTTTTCTGATTGAAATTTAACTAAAAAACAAAAAAGCCGGGAATTATTCTCTATTACAGTAGATGAAGTTAGGACTTTATTTAAATAATATACTTAATATATACTATACTATCAGCTTGCTTGTATTGAAAATGCTTGCTTCCTTGCTAGCCAATCAAACCATCTAATATAGTTAGTCTTGCTTTCAATTATATTTGAAACTAAAATACACAGTGACATTAGATACGTCGCTAGGACTATTACATAATAGATATATAATGCTTTGAGCTTGACCAAACTGACTGCATTTAATTATTAATCCCGACGCGCTATATACGAATAGTTTTTTTCTCATTACGTTACAAGCACCCTTACTGGATTGCTACATATATCCAATATGTACTTTGCCTCCAAGACGACTGCCTATGTCCGATTTGCATGTTAAGTTAAAAAAAATAATTTTTTCTTCTCTTTTCAAACTAAACGTTACTTGGCACTCAAAACTCTAATAATTAATCCTAATTGTATTCTGTAAGTTTAATCCTCTCCTGAAACCTAACAATCTGCTCTACTCCCCAAGCTGCCACTATCACTCATACAATACACCCGACTTAGATGGGGGTCTTTAGCTTTCAGCCCTTAACATTCGCATGCTGACCGATTCGAAGTCATGATCACTAAACATCTGTACATTTCTACCCCTTAGGCATGCATTAGTTCATTTTTATCCAGGTGGATACTCACTAACAACAGTCTGTACTTAGATATACAACTATCTATATTACATAGCAATAGCTTAGCTTAGCAATGTTAAATACAAAAACTGAACCGATAGTCTATAATGCAAAATACAACTTCCTGATTTTTAAACGAAAGCTAATGATATCTTCAGTAGAAATGGTAATCTACTTAATACCTACAATCTCCATATATTCGTATCTACTGGAAATATGCCCATATATCTATTTATTGTACTAAACATACTGTATACGGCATAGCATATAATTTACTCCCAATTATACCTGCACTGTAATGTACTTCATATCAAAAATGACGTTACTTGTATCTATTGAATATACAACTTAACCCTCCTGCTATCTAAAATATTCAGAGATTGTACAATTTTTTCTAATTAATTCGTAATACCATACCATTCTGCAACGCATTATCCTATTCCTAAGCCAACATAAAAATAAGAAAAGGAAACTTTTTTTTTTTTTTTAACCTACAGGAACAAACAAACCATGTCAACTCCTTCCAACAGACCTGTTTGCAAATATAGCTGCTTCCACTGCATGAACTCTTACTCAGCTCCTCCTCCAATAACAAACAATGAAATAGCAATGCTCTGTAATCACTTTGAGGAGTATAATTTTTCAGTTGATATATAACCCTTATAAACTAACCTGTTAACGTTAACCACCAACGCGGAGGTGCAGAAATACCTGGATTAGGACCCAGGTGTGAGGAAAACCCTCTTGGTGCTGATGGACCCATAGATCTTCCCAGGTCATCCGTCTAGGAGAAGGAAAACTTTGAAGCTAAACCTAAAGGGAGGAAGGCCTCTCCAGTCTTAGATGACAACCTTCCTAGAGCTGGTGACTCAAACAAATTACCGATCTGCAAACCTAAACTGCTTAAGGAGTAGATAGGCACTGTCTATTGCCCAGCTTCCATACTCCTTCTTTGCCTACTAGCTAGGCATAGAGGTCGCATCACAGGGAGTCGACAGACCTTCAGTGGTCGATCTTGTTTCCTGATTAGGGCAATGAACGCCGTTTTCCCCACTCCCGACACATCCCATCCCTTAAACTGGGCACTTCGGAGTGCTTGAATGCCATAATGCCAGTACAAGTAGATTGGGTTGACCACCATTTGATGGGTTGAGGGATAGACAGTTCCTGACTGCTGTTCCCGACTGGTAGTACAGGAGCCCTAACTCTTTGGTAGCACTTAGAGCGGCTCCTCCATCAACATTTGTATAGTATCGGGTTGTTTGTAGTGCCATGTTGTGCATGGTAAGGGACCCTGTACTCATCCCCGTTGGGCTATCCCAAGGCCACAATCCTAGTAGATGGCAGGACAACTGATGGTTTGCTTGTGTTGCATGTCTGGTATTCTGCATAACCACTTGTTCAGCATCCCTTACCTAAACTGAAACTCTTAAAAAAAAATGACAGTACAATAAAAAATTATACTAAAACTAGGCCCAAACTCAATCAAAACCAACCTGCCTCCTCCTTTGAGGCTTGCATTTACAAACATCCGTGGCTTAGAACTAATTTAAATGTTGTCAAAGCATTTCTCCTAACAAATGCCCTGGATATCTTAGCACTAAGTGAGACTAACCTACACGCCTCCATCCCCTCTAACTACTTTAACATGCCTGGATATCTCCCAATCTGCCGTAAGGACTCTGATTGACATATGCACGGGCTTGGAGTATATATTCGGAACACTCTCCTCTTGACTAGAGAAACTAAACTAGAATCGGACGATCAAGCCTTTATGTGCTTTAGACTTAACGTGCAACATAACATTAGCTACTTTTATTTTCTCTACCGCTCTCCCTCGACCCAGGACTGTACCTTAATAAACAAAGTCTCTGACAGCATAGATACAGGACTTTCCCTCGACACTAGCGCACAAGTGCATGTGTTTAGTGATTTCAATGTCCACCACAGCAACTGGCTTGGATTCTCTACTCACACAGACGCAGCGTGTATGACTACATATAACTTCTCTATATCTCATTCCCTATCACAGATGGTTACGTTTCCAACCCGTTTCCCAGACCAGCAAGAACAACACGCATCACTTTTAGATCTGTTTCTGACCACAGTTCCTGATGACTGCGTAATGCCCACAGCCCACTTGAGAACGCCGATCATGCAATGGTAATAGTTGAAATAGCCCTAAACTTTAGAGCCAAAACCGAAGAGCCACTACTCAAAATGACGAGATATTGTAAAAAGGCTGACTGGGAAGCCATCAGGGATCTCATCAGGGACGCCCCATGGCAAAATATCTTTTCACTTTCTGCTGAAGTGCACAAATGAGACCACTGAATGGTTCAAAACAGTAATTGGAGCACATGTTCCCCCACGGAAATTTTATAGCAAGTTCCACTCTCCTCAATGGTTTACTTCTATTTGTGCAGTCACCATCGCGCAAAGGCAGCATGCGTACCACAGATTTAACTGACATAAGTCCAGTTCAAACAGACAGAAGTATATAGAAGCCAGAAGTAACTGTAAGAAAGAAATAGCGACATCTAAGAGAGAATTTACTGAAATCACCAAAAAACGCATCGAAGCACAGAAATTAGGAACTTGTGACTTCTGGAAAATCTACAACAGTGTAGTAAATAATGGGCAATCAACAATCCCCCCCACTATCCAACAATCATGAGGTTGTTTGCTCTGCAACTGAGAAGGCTAACATACTTACCAGTCGGTTTGCCTCCAACTGCACACTGGACCCTCCCAACCACCCCCTCCCTGACTTTCCTTTGCGGACAGACGCCACACTAGATGATCTGAAAATCACCTCTTCTCAGGTGCATGCTATCATAAGAAATCTTGACACTGCAAAAGTATGTGGACCTGATTTCATCCCGGCTGTGCTATTAAAAAAGTACTCCGCCAAAGTAGCTCCAGTTCTCTTCAAACTTTACAACAAATGCCTTAATGAATCTTGATTTCCTGCCTGCTGGAAAACTGCTTCTGTAGTACCAGTTTTCAAGAATTCTGGCGAAAGAACTGACCCAGTAAATTATCACCCCATTAGCCCCCTCCAACTTTTTGCCAAAATATTTGAGACAATAATTAACCAAGCTCTAGTCACCTTACAGATGCTAAACTTCTGACCAACAATATGGATTTAGACAGGCCCGTTCAACAGCAGGCATCCTAACTGTAATCTCAGAACGTATATACCAGTCACTGGACAAAGCAGGGGAGGGTAGAGCGATAGCTCTAGATATATCTAAGGTATAGGGTATAGCATGAAGGTCCTCTAAGAAAATCAGATCATATGGTATCACTGGAAGAATACATGACATAATTAAATCCTTCTTAGAGAAGAGAAAAATCCAGGTTGTTTTCGTACATCTAAACAATATGATATAAATGCGGGAGTGCCTCAGGGGTCTATCCTGGGACCTCTATTATTCCTAATATTCATAAATAACCTCCCTGACAAAATTGCCTGTGAGATGGGTATATATGCTGATGACATCACACTCTATAACAGACACGACAGGAAATCAAATGAACACACATCTAAAGAAATGGCAGAAGCACTAGAGGATGACCTCCGATCTGTAGTGGAATGGGGACATAAATGGATGGTCACATTCAATGCTGCCAAGACTAAACTCGTTTCCTTCAATAATTACAAGAAACTTTCTCTACCACGAATAGCAATGGCCAATGACTCTTTATCTGAAAATACATCCTTTCAACTCCTCGGCCAAACGCTCTCGGGAAACATGAGTTGAAACAATTACATCGAGAGTATTACCAGGACTGCTGCGAAGAAGGTAGGTTCTCTCTACCATGCTAGAAAGATACTAATGCCCAAAAATATCCTATACCGCTATAAGGCCACCATTTGCCCATGTATGGAGTATTGTTCTCATATTAGGGCTGGTGCATCTACCACTAGTCTCTCACTCCTAGACAAGGTTCAAAAGAGAGTCGCCAATCTGATAGGTCCTGAACTGTCATCTAAACTTCAGCCCCTGTCCCATCGACGAAATGTTGCATCCCTCTGCCTTTTCTACAAGTACTTTAACGGCGAATGCTCTGACGAACTGTAAGCACTTGTACCCCCTCGACGTAAATACCCCCGACAAACTCGACAAGCCGCTAAATCCCACCCCTTCACAGTAGAGATCCCTAGATGTAAAAGAGCTTTATACTCCAGTAGTTTCTTCCCCAGGACAGCTAGACTTTGGAATTCCCTTCTGGGTCCCTGCTTCCCCAACTGTACTGACATGTAGAAGTTCAAGTGCAACGTGAACTGACATCTTGCTGCCCAACTCCCTACACAGTACTCCTGATGCCTATGTCCCTGATAGTAATCCCCTACAACAAAGTAGCAATATGCCTTGTTTGGGGTGAAAATGTAATTAAAAAAAATAAATAAATAAGTATGTGTATATATTTTTAATTTTGTGGAGTTCTGCTTCCATTTGGAGGTTTTAAAAAAATTTTAATTCAACTTTTTGGCATCTGTATTCTTTCTTTAAAGTAATTGTAATTCTTTCTTCAAAATAATTTTTTAATGATGTTTTTATAAATAATATTGACAGCAGTCAATGTTATTTTGCATTTCTAGAGTTTACTACAGTATTTATTTTATTCCATTCATTTTCAGACACAAGTTTATGATGAAAAATTGGGAACTGAGAAAGACAAAGTAACTGCTTTTATTGTGGAACGGAGTTTTGGAGGAGTGAGTCAGTAAGTCTAGTTTTCTTATTTTGATATTCACTTCATCATTTTAGCTGCCCATATTATTCTCTGTGCATGTTGCAAACATTGAGTTATCGAAAGTAGGAAAATGTTCTGGAGTGAAATCTTTGCAATGATAAAAGTTTGTTGCTAATTTAAATGTGGTGAATGTCATATGTGGGCCTGGATGTCTAAATCAGGATGTAAGTGTACCAATCAATAGTAGGACATGTGAAAATGCTTAGGAGTGATCAAAAGAAGAAAGATACCTAAGGTGAAGGTAAGTGGTCTTACAGTGCAAGGTGTTTAAAGTGAGGCACTATGAAATACAAATTCTGTCCTCAAAGATTTACAGTTTTTATTTTGGGATTCTATAAAAATAACAAAATCTGAAAGGCTTGTATTGATATGAAGACACTTTTGATTGAATTAAAATGTCAACAACTTTCTATTTATTGATTCTGATGAAAATGCTGTTTGCATGTTGAAACAAGGATATCTAAATTAAAACACTTTATTTGGACATCATATTTTATATAATTGGTCTATATAACGGTACCAAATAAGTCTGTTATATGCATCATGCATAAAATCTATAATTTGCTTAGCATGTTTTCATACTTGCAAACTATATATATTCACTTGTTGAAATATGCTGTGGTTCAAATAACAGGGACATTCAGTTAATGAAAACATTGTTTATTTTCACTTCACTGTTGTAACTCCAACAGTGAAGATCTGGAATGGGGATGGGTATGTGGGTGTGTTGTACGGGTGGTGGTGGCAAAGAAAATGTGTCACACATGTCTGACTGCATTCATTCTTTCTCTGTTGTGCATGAATTTATAGTAACCAAATTCCTGTTGTCTCTTTCTTTGGCCATTGATGTAAGAGGTTGTAATGTAATGCAAGTTGGTTTCTTTGTTTACATTTGAAATCAAACAGACGTTGTTTCACTCAGTAAAGCCGTTTCACAAGTAAGTCGGATTCTACCTTTTTAGGCGACTACGTGTGAAAGGAAAGAAAAGGCTTGAAGTTTTGTTCCAAGTTCTGTAGAAGGGCAGGTCCTGTAGAATCAGCAGAAAAGAAAGTCCTGTAAAGTCAGCAGACGAGCAAGTCCCAAAAAATCACACACACACTAAAGTACTCTTAAAGCTGCAGCAGTTCACTGATCCGATCACACTGACGGCGATCCTAGAAAAAGACGCCCCCATGTTCCAAACACACTCCCTTTATCCTTCCGGCGTTCGTCCTCGGCCAATCAGCAGCCAAAGAACGGTCACGTGGGGCCCAGTGATGATCGCACAATCTACAAGATGAGGACGGCGCCATTTTGGAATTTCTTTCATGTTTCGGCCATGCACGTACGCACACCGTAGGAGCGTTCCAAGGTAAGGCATGACGCGCAGACACGTGGGCGCTTCCTCCCTTCATTTTCTTCGACTCTACACCCCCCCCCTGGTCTCAAGATCACACATGCGGCATTGTGGCCGCGGTCGTTTGATGCGGGCGCTCCTACGGAGGGGGATTAGCTGGGCTACTTCATCTCCACCAGTGCCACCTGGGTCAGTGTCCACAGTCCTACCATCCGGCTGCTCTTAATCTTCATCTTCATCCGAGCTCTCAGAAGTGGTGCTGGAGCTATCGCCATCTGTGCTGAGGTTCTCAGCCATAGGCCGGATCTACATTTCATCACTGGATGATTCATTACTTTCACTGTTCACCATTTGGTTTATATCAAGGGCGGGCCGGACATCCCTTACATGGCGTGGGACACCATCAACCAGCACAGCCTGCTCACCGATTATGCCGGTGATCTGTCCCTGTCTGAACCTGGTCGTGCATCGGTTATTGGGAGGCCTTACTCAGACGGTGTCCCCTGACTTGTACCGTCCTTGCGTCTTCTTCTGATTAGGCGGGCAGGCGTCAATGCCCTTAACATGCACTCGATAGCGATGTATCGCATTAGCAGGTGCACTTTCAGCAGTCGCGTCATCCTTTGGCGTTGTATTGTACCTATATACCGCCTCCGCAATCGTGCATTGCTTCCTCGCTGCTATCCGTTTCACACTTCGGTGGCACCGCTCTGCTATACCGTTGCCACTCGGCACATACGCACACCTGTGTCTAAGCCGGGTCCCCCACTCGTCCATGAGACGCCTGAATTCTCCGCTGCAAAAGGCTGTGTCATTGTCCGTGAGAATCTCTTCGGGTGGCCCCCGCTCGTAAAATATAGACTCTAATTGGCGGATGACACTAGCCGAGTCCTGTCTTATTAAGTCGCCAGATCGCAAACCTCGTCGGTCCGCAATCGATTAGTGTGAGGAAGTGCTGACCACCATAGTGGGTTATGTCCATGCCCAGCCAGCTCCAAGTCCCATCGACTTCCAGCCGACCTTTCTGCCATTTGGTGGGAGCCGGGTCGATTGACTGGCATATTTGGCATTCCTTGATCACTGATTCTACTCTGTTTTTGGACACTGACAGGTTGGTTAAGTGTGCGAAATAATATGTCCGTCTCACTCCGGGGTGTCCAGTGTCGTGGTGTACCCTCTTGATTTCATCCGTCTCCTCAATAGAGGCAGCACATAACGATCCTGGTTCGGCTTCTTTCTTCATTGCGTCGAACCACCTCTGGGGCACACGGGTGAGTTTATCTGCAAGATTGTGGGTGGAAGCGACAAGCACCGCGTTCACCGATAGGTTGTACTCTTCCACCAACTTCCTTAGTGTCTCCAACCTTCGTCTGATTAGCATTTCGGTAGCTGCCTTGGTGCGCACTCTCGCTTTGCCTGTTAGTGTGTCAACTATCCAGTGGTACACGCACAGCGAATCTGTGTGTAAGCACAATTCTTTAACCTTCCACTGGAGTGCCATATTTACTCCCTTTATCGCCGCATCCAACTCCGCTAGGTTGATGTGAGCGGCATCATCCAGTGGTCGCAATCAGCAGGCGTCCTCAATCACGGACCCGTTCATTTCCAATAGTGCCCCGATCGCGAGGGAGCTCGCATCCACCCACACATTTAGTCTGTCTCCCTGGACGCACCAATCTCCTTTAGCGGGGTCCTCCTGCTTGACTCTTGTGATGGTTTCTTTTACCATGCGAAGCAACAGATTGTCCACCGTCTCGTCATCCCAGCCTTTGGTAACTGCACTCGCCCTCCTCTTCATGCTGGCTGTTGCGACCCGGGTCCATCCACATACTGGCAAGTGTCCTACCAGTTTTCCACACAGGGAAAATATGGCCCACCTCGTGAGGATGTGGGGCACTTCGGGGACTGCAGTTCCGCGCCCCCACCTCAATGTCCCTCGCTCCTGTTGAAGGCTCAACCCCAAAACACGAGCGCCATCCTCCAAGCGTTCTGGATCCTTACAAATCAGTCCAAGTTCGGCAAGCTTAGCCCTCACACGTGATGATGGCACAACGTCTTCATTCACGTATATGTCGTTAAGGTATGCTGATGTCCCCTCTTTTACGGTCTTATCCTGTGATAATACAGCATTGACGATCGTCTTCATGATTTGGGGCGCAACGTTCAGCCCAAAGCCCAGTCGCGTGAGGCAATACCTCCTACCGGAAAACACTACCGTCTGAAACGGCCACAGTGTCTCGCTAACCCGGACCTGCAGATATGCCCTTCTAAGGTCCAACAGGGACACATTAGAACCCAGCTGGCGCCATTCTCGCAGTTTGCTAGCACACACGTCGGCATCGCCTGTGAACGCATCAACATATGAGTTCAGTTCTTGGTAATCCATCACCGGCCTGACTTTTGCTTTGTTCTGTTGAGCAACTGCCATTAATGGGATCAGACCCTTGGGGGGTCCAAGTTTTTTGTAGGGGTAGGGAATCAACCAACCATCCTCGATCCATCTGCGAAGTTCTTCTTCGTACGCGGGCCTCATGTGGTCGGGCACATGGTATTCCGTTATGCCATTTTGCAGTTTGGCTGGTTCTCGGTCTTCTGACCACTTCCATGAGGCAGTCCAGGCCCTCTTTTGCTCGTCAAATTCGACGCTGAAGTCTGGTTGGTCAATCTTTAGTGCAGCACACACTGGGGCTTTCTCCTGAAAATGTACCGCCCCCGTTGCCGTTATGTAGACGCCACCAAGAGCTCTGATGGCATCATATCCTAGGAGCAGGTCAAAACTCGGGGTTTTTCTGGTACCACCAGCGCCTCTAGGTTAGCGGAGATTCCATTTTTCGTCCGAATGTTTACGCTGCCCACCCCGCAACATGTGCGCGTCTCTCCACTGATGGTAGTCACTTGGACGTTCTTCTTTCTCCAAGTGTGGCAGAGATCTGCACATATGATAGTGCGGGAGCACCCGGAGTCGAGGAGTGCTGAGCGCAGTGTTTCCTTGACATATATCGAAACGATCGGCAGCGTCTCATTTAATTTCTGCGTGGGGAAGAGGTTGACGCTGACACCTTGTCCCCGGTTTCCGTTTCCTGGACAGTCTTGAACTATATGGTCGGCTTCCTTACACCGGTAGCAGCGAACGGCCGTTGGTTGCTGCCGGCAGTTCCTTGCAATATGGCCCTGTCCATTGCATTTGTAGCATATGATTCCGCCACGTGGACCGGGTCCCTGATACGGTTTCTTATCATTCGGCGTGGACCGGGCAGCAGCAATTACCGGTTCCCTCATCTCGGAATAATTCTTCATTACAGTCCTGGCCCGATCCACTAGGTCATTAAGGGGCAACGAATCCGCACTTGAGCTGGCTCGTAATAGTCGCTTTGCTTCTGTCGGGAGTCCTGCTAGGAATTTGCATGCTAAGGCCCGCTCGGGCAGTCCACCAAACAAGACCGTTAACTTGGTCAGTTCTGCCAAGTATACATCGACCGTTTCGCCCGGACGCAGGGTCCTTGCCTCAAGTTGCTCCCAAGCAGTGGCGGGGTCAATCGCAAACGTCTTGAACAGCACTGCCTTAATTGTCTTGTAGTCCTGTTTGCCCTCATGGCTGAGCTGTTGATACACGGCAAAGGCGCCGCCGGACAAGCGCAGAGAGACAACACGTTCGAAGTTCTTTACGCCAGACAAAACACAATGTAACTTCAACTTTTCCACCCAGTCAAGTACCGGGGTTGATCCATCGAACTCCGGTATTAATTTGAGGTCAATTTTTTCCCCCATTTCACCGAAATAGCTTAAAGCCGTTTCACAAGTAAGTCGGATTCTACCTTTTTAGGCGACTACGTGTGAAAAGAAAGAAAAGGCTTGAAGTTTTGTTCCAAGTTCTGCAGAAGGGCAGGTCCTGTAGAATCAGCAGAAAAGAAAGTCCTGTAAAGTCAGCAGACGAGCAAGTCCCAAAAAATCACACACACACTAAGGTACTCTTAAAGCTGCAGCAGTTCACCGATCCGATCACACTGACGTTGATCCTAGAAAAAGACGCCCCCATGTTCCAAACACACTCCCTTTATCCTTCCGGCGTTCATCTTCGGCCAATTAGCAGCCAAAGAACGGTCACGTGGGGCCCAGTGATGATCGCACAATCTACAAGATGAGGACGGCGCCATTTTGGAATTTCTTTCATGTTTCGGCCATGCACGTACGCACACCGTAGGAGCGTTCCAAGGTAAGGCATGACGCGCAGACACGTGGGCGCTTCCTCCCTTCATTTTCTTCGACTCTACACTCAGTTAATGTCATTTTGATCAGCAATCAGAACACGATACCTGGCACTACTCAGATATGTATATGTGTTTGCGAATTACATCCAATATTTTCTTGAAGTTATGATTTCAAGAAACCCAGTCACAATACAACACATAGTGAACAATTAGTTTTCTGTACATTGACACAATTTACTATCAGCCACCATCTTTTATTTTTAGTCACAGAAAAAAAAATTTAAAAGATGGCACAAAACATGTACGTTTTGTTTATTCAGTGTGTTTTTATTTTATGAACTCATTTGTGTATAATAAATTTCAATTGAACTCAGATTTTTCAAGATTCAATTTTCTATCATTTGATGAAATTTAGCTACTTTAATTTGAATTTTGAGAGATAGTTCAGAATCCTTATTTATTAATGGGAATAACCTTTCCTGGATTCTGAAATCATTCTGCTGTAATATTTTGAATTTGAAATAGAAATTTTAACAAAAGTCTCTTTTCTTCAATTGTAGTTCATTTTAATTTATATTTTAGTGGTGCTCCAGAGAAAAAAATGGGTATTAAAGCATCCAATACAGCAGAAGTTTATTTTGACAATGTGAAAGTTCCCAAAGAAAACATTCTTGGAGGTAAAGTAGTTTTTGTATTTTAAGATTTTTTAATTGGCTCAACATAATCTTACTCCTATTTTTCTTTTTGGAATTTCATAAATATTTTTTGTGTAAGAACTATTGTTATAATCGATTATATAAAGTAAAGTTGTCATTCTGAGGTTTGGTATGAAACTTATGGTCTCAATTCTAACAAGAATCCAGTCAGTAGCCTCCTAAGCAGCAGCATTCAGAGACATACCAAAGAGACGACAGAATATCAAATAGGAAGTTAACCTTAGTTGTAGAATCCAGATCACACATGGAGCTCTTCAAATGGGCTGTGATGAAAATAAAGCCATTAAAATGCTGCAGTTTATCCATATTTAAAGAATCCTGTAAGTTTCTTTGTCACTTAAATAAAATTCCTACAATCCATGAAAAAATAGCATTAAGAACCTTCATTGTGTAGCTCTGACTGATCAACATCGTTGGCAGGACATAAACAAAATGCTAAAACATGGATAAGTGTGACCACCTAAACAAAGACAAGTTATGATGCATTATATATATATATATATATATATATATATATATATATATATATATATATTATTTTAAATAAAATTAAAATATCAAAATATAAAGCAAATAATAATGTAAATACATAAAAATACGAACATGAACAAAAAATGGGTTGATAAGTATTATAATAGATTCATGTGAATAACAAATAGTTTTTTCTTGGCTAAAGACTAACCCGACTGCAGGTAAGTTTCTGAATTTTTGAGATGAAGATTGATAATTAATATTATTTGGATCATTCAGACTACTTGTTCTCATCTTGAGTTTTATTCACACAATGTTTTAGTTGATATAGTCTCTAACTTTTTCAGGTGTGTTTTCCTGTTGAAATGTTTCTATTGAATGCAAGAATCTGTTTATCAAACTCTTTGATCTGCACAAAATTTCGAACAGAACTTTTTATTTCATCTCTGGGGTTAGTTTGCTTTCATTCTGTCAGATATGACTGGGTAGAAGTCCTAAGTAATTCGTAATTGTAGTTTTAGTGATGCCTGCAGCATAGTAGATAAAGTACTTGGTAAAATTCAATTAGTTATATTCTTTTTTAACAACTGATTCAATATAATGAAAAGAAATAATGAAATCAAACATGATAGAAAAATAATCAGCTATTTAGTCTAATCTAGTGAGAATGAAAGAAAGTAATTTTCCTGCACCCCCCCCCCCATTCATGTATTACTTTAGTCCATAGTGATCTCAAGCGAATGAATATTAGAGTATTTTTTCTAGTATAGCCAGATTGGAGTTATACTAAATCAGAATATATAATGTTTGTAAAGCACATTCTTTAAGAGTCTCTTCTGACAAAAACAATGAACATTTTATTTAATTTTTTTAGTTTTTGGCCAATGCTGGACTGCGCTGGATATTCTATATATTTTTCTTATGTGTTCAATGTACAAGCATGCCACATAAAAGACAAAATAACAACTTAAAGATAATATATAATTGAACAAAACATTTATCTGTTATGAACATGGGACAACATGAAATAGTGTTCCTTAGAACATGTATAAAAAGTGTGAGTAGAATGATGTGTGCATGTATGTAAAGAGGAAAAGTTTGTGTTGTGTATCCTAAGTATGCACATGGTGTTTGCTGTAACATTGAGTTCACAAGAATATCTTCAACAAAGTCTGGTAGAAAGATATGTATGCATGTGTGGGTAAGGAAAATTCTTGCATACCAGCATAGTATGCTTGTGTGTGTGAGTGCACTTGGTGTGTGATGTCTTTGTCAAAGCAGCCATCAAACCGTGACGGTTTACAGGATGTCTGCCAAGGCCAACTGGAAGAGAAAAAATTTTGCCTGTGCAGCAGTTTTTATATCTCTTGATTTTAATACTATTTGGCATTTCTAAAGGGCAAATAATTTGGGATTGAAACACACTTTACTGATGTGTATGTAATTATGTTTGAGAAAGAGTAGTAATGGTACAATTTCTAAAGCAAAGAAAACGTTTTTAAAATACGTTTCAAAGGTTAATAAATTTATGTTATACCAGCCTTCCTTGAACAGAGGAATTTACACCGATTAGCACTATAAATAGCGCTAGTAATTCTTACACAGGTGAGAGAGATGCGACTACACTTCAACTGCTAGCCAAGTGCCCAGCAGATATACACGCTTTCCTATCTTTGTACATTATTGTTAATACACTTGTTCCTGAACCGAACCTTGACTTGATTGTTCTTATTTTCACTGTTGTTCCACGACACAACAGATTGGCGACAAGGAATCGAAACGACCATCACTGCAGAGAATCACCAAAAGTGATTGGAATAAAGATTCGTAAAATTTTTACGGCAGAACACCTTTGTCATTTCAACAGGTATTTGGATACGCAAGGATTAACAATTAATTACTACACTAGTAATTTGGCGATGGGAAAAAAACTTGCTACCAAAATCTACAGCGAAAAACGTGAATGTTGTCAATTATCTTATAATTTAACACACTTACCAAGTGTTTTAGAAAGGGAAAAGAGGTTCATTTTTTTTTTCCACCAGAAGCCATTTTTCCTACGGTAAGAATTTTCTTCTGCAAAGTTAAATGTCCAAAACCAACTAGAAAATACGGTGTAAGCTTATTGTTATTTCAATAACATCTGGTATTTAAAAAAAAAAAAAAAAACACGCTTTACTTTGTCAAGAGAAAAAGAGACAGACTGTGAAAAATAATTATTCGCGTACGTCATTTATGTTTAGCAAACATGTAAAGAATCAAGTCATTTTTTGCAAAATGCGAAGAGGGTTAAAAAAAAAAAAGTTTCTCATACGGATTCGTCAGATATTTAAAGCGACGAATTTTATTTTTGCTACATAAAAACGCGTGCAAATAAAAAAATGTTAAACAAATGTTATTTCGCTGGATTGTTTCTAGTAAGACTAGAAATATAGCGTTCAACAAATTAAGTTACAAAAGAACTGCTAAACTGCTGTTCTTCAAACAAAAGAATTGGGAAAGAAAACTTGGTTGATTTTTTACTAAGGAATATTTATTTAATACAAGTGTAAATTGTAAACTGAATTCGTATGACGGATGCGAAATTCAAAGATTCACTGTTGGAATTGTTCCAATTCCATGCAGAGCAAAATCTCGCGTTGCAAAGGCAGCAAATTCAACAACAAATAGAAAGAGAAGAGAGATTTAAACAAGCATTTGAAGAAAAAATGCTTCAACAACAGAAACACTTCGAGAAAATATTGATGAAAACACAGGGGGAACAAAGAAAAATTCTGGAGGGGACACAGTTAACTAAAGCAGACGATAATCATAACGCATTTTCTCAAACAGCTGTGTGGGCCGCTATTGAAATTTTCAATTATAATCAAGAAGATGATGTCACTTTCATCCAGTACTATAGACAATATGAGGATACTTTTATATCGGATTCTAGTACCTGGTCAGACACGAAAAAATTTACGCTTTTGCTAAGGAAATTGAGAACAGCCGAGCATACAAAGTTTGTGAATTTTATTCTCCCAAAAAAGATGAGTGAGTTGAACTTCCAAAAAACAGTTACACTACTTACAGAACTGTTTTCTGCAAAAACGTCTTTTTCCATAGGCGATATAAATGTATGAATGTTACTAGAAGAGAGGAAGACGACTACACTACTTATGTAAGTATAATGAACAAGAATTGCGACGATTTTAAACTGGAAGAATTATCATCAGATAATTTTAAATGTTTAATATTTGTGCAAGGGCTGGTCTTAAAGACGCTGAAATCTGGCGTCATGTTTTAAATAAATTTAAAACTACAAAACTAAAATAAAAAATTTAAAACTATAAAACTCAGTGGAAGACTGAACGGTTTATTGCGTTGAAACAAGACAGTCGTGACATAGAGGAAAGCGGAGTGTCACATATTAAAAAGATCCATGAAAAGAAAAATTCGACTTCAAAAAAATAACCAGAGAAAGAAGCAGGGAAAAGATCCACCTGGACCATTTTGGTGGTGTGGAAATAAACAGTGGTACAATGAGTATCTCTACAAATTCAAACAATGTGACAACTGCCACCAGAAAGAGTATAAAGCATTGCATTTTAGAAAAAAATCTGGTAGAAAGACATCCATTAAACTTATGAAAATTGAACCTGAGAAACAAAATATCCGGAAATATGTACAGATCAAAATGTTTAAAAAGAAAGTAAGGCTACAACTTGATAGTGGGTCTGACATTTCTATTATTAATGTACAGACATGGAAGAGGCTTGGGAGACCCATTATGATTAAATCACATAAAACGGCGAGAAGCGTCAGTGACAAAAAAATTACCTTCGAAGGAGAATTATTGACAAATATTTTTTTCCAGAACCGGGCCGAAAAAGCAAGAATTTTTGTCATGCGAAAATCAAACAACCTCTTTGGAACTGATCTGTTCGAAAAGTTTAGACTATTGAATCTGCCTTTAAGCTCATTTTGCCAAAAGGTTAAAGATTTGAATGTGGAGTCAGAAAAACTTAAGAGGGAGTTAAGAGAATTTCCCAGATATATTTTCAGGCAGTTTGGGAAGGTGTACAAAAGCGGTAGCAAAATTTGACGTAAAAGTAAATGAACAGCCAGTGTTCAGAAAGAAAAGAAATGTTCCATACGCTGCTATAGAACAGATAGACAGTGAATTAGAAAGACTCTAAAACATGGGTGTCATCGGAAAAATTGATCACAGTGAGTGGGCTGCACCAACAGTTTACATTAAAAAGAAGAGTAAGGAGATTCGGGTTTGCACCGACTTCATGACAGGCTTAAACAGGGCATTACAAGATCACCATTATCCTCTTCCAAACCCTGAAGAGATATTTGTGAAACTGAGTGGAAGGAAATATTTTTCTAAAGTCGACCTCAGTGACACATACTTACAAGTTCCAGTCGATGAGGAATGTTTAAAGCTGCTATGTATTAATACCCATAAGGGATTGTACAAGTTTAACAGATTTCCTTTTGGGGTCAAAGTCGCCCCTGCGATTTTTCAGCAAATTATGGACATTATGTTAAATGGATTGGGTTTCGCAGTAGGGTACCTAGACGATGTGTTAATGAAAAGCGCTAGCAAAGAACAACACAAAGTTCATGTAAACCAAGTATTCAAAAGGATCCAGGATTATGGATTTAAAGTAAAACAGGAAAAATGTACATTTTTCATGGAGAAAATAAAATACTTGGGGCAAATCATCGATAAACATGGAAGAAGGCCGGTACCAGATGAATCAAGTGCAATAAAGAGCCTGCACCAGAAAATATTGCGTCTTTACAAAGTTTCTTAGGTTTTGCAAATTACTACAATGTATTTGTACCAAATATGTATAAACTAAGGTCACCTTTAAATGAACTGTTAAAGAAAGACCAAAAATGGGTCTGACGCAAGAGTGCGTAAAAGCATTTTCGGAAATTAAAGAAACTTTAACGTCTGACATGCTTCTGGCACTTTATACTCCCAAGTATGAAATTATAGTTGCAAGCAATGCCAGCTCCTATGGCATAGGAGCATGCATTTTACACAAAATGGATGATGGAAAAGTTAAACCCATAGCACATTCATCCCGATCACTTTTGCCAGCTGAAAAGAACTACTCACAAATTGAAAAAGAGGCGCTAAGCATTATATTCGCGGTAAAGAAGTTTCATCGTTTTTTGGATCGAAAAAGGGGCTATCACAACATACAGCAAATAGACTCCAAAGATGGGGTACCATACTTCTGAATTACAATTTTCAAATGGAGTGTGTACCATCTAAAAGATTTGTTCATGCAGACGGATTATCGAGGTTAATACCTAAGCAGACATTACCAGTGGAGGATATGGTAATAGCAGCCATTCAAGCGGAAGTTGAGGTAAAAAATACGTTATGTGACACAATAAGAGAACTTTCAGTAACGCTTGATGAGATTAAGAGTAAGGCTGAGGTGGACGAATTTATTATACGCATGAAAGAAAGGATCAACAATAACGAACTGGATGAAGAAATTTATTCAATTTGCAATAACGTCCTGTTATATAGCGACAGGGTCGTAATGTCGTAATTCCTGCGACATTACAGGAAAGAATGCTCAAGAAATTCCATGTAGGACATCCAGGAATGAAAAGCCTTATGCACTCTTTCATTTATTGGCCAAACATGGATAAGGATATAGAAGGAAAAATCAGGGAGTGTAGAGGATGCGCATTAGCTATGAAAGCTCCTCTGACTCAATTTAGATCGTGGGCAAAACTGGACCGATCTTGGCCTAGGATTCATTTAGATTTTGCAGGACCGCTAGATGGGTTCTCCTATCTCATTGTTGTAGACAGCCTATCTAAATGGCTGGAAATATTAAAATGTAAGAATCCCACATCCGAGGTAACTATCAACTTCCTGTATGAACTATTCACTAGGTTTGGAGTAGTAGACTGCATTGTTACAGACAATGGAACACAATTTACGCCTACCGAATTTAAACATTTTTGCGAGGATCATCTAATCGAGCATATAATCACTCCGCCAAGAAGTAATGGACAAGCAGAGAAATTCGTTGACACATTCAAGAGAGCTCTGAAAAAAAGCTAGTGGGTCGCCAACGGATAAGTCAATCCAACAGTTTTTACAACTCTACAGAGTCACTTTGAATGCAAACATCGAAATGTCGAAGACATCTGCTGGGGTTATGTTTGGATGCAAGGTTAGATCGATTTTTCACAAGTTGTTACCAAACCAGGATAGGCCAAACCTCAAAAAACCGATAACAAAAAAACGGTATAAAGTTGGTGAAAGAGTTTTCTACAAGATTCACAAAAGTTCTGAAAGTCCGGCATTGTTGAGAAACAAATAGGCAACATGGTCTACATAATTAAGGGACCAGACTTCGTGCATAAACGTCACACTAACCAAATTTGGAAAAGATACTCGAACAGTGAGGTGACCAGATCGCCTGAGGAGGACATCATGGACACAGTGTTTGATACTTTTCAGGTGCCCATATCAGAGACAGCTCCAAAGAACAGAAGCTCAAACAGAAAACGGAAATTGATTAGGGTGAACCCAAAACAAAAACGTTATTAATCCCAGATGGGATATTTTCAAAGTGTGTGTGTGTGTGTGGGGGTTGTACCAGCCTTCCTTGAACAGAGAAATTTACACCGATTAGCACTATAAATAGCGCTAGTAATTCCAACACTGGTGAGAGAGATGCGACTGCACTTCAACTGCTAGCCAAGTGCCCAGCAGATATACACGCTTTCCTATCTTTGTACCTTAATCGAACCTCGACTTGATTGTTCTTATTTTCACTGTTGTTCCATGACACAACAATTTTATATCTAAACAATTAAATAATCATGGCAGATTCTCTCTGGAGAATTACCAAATGTTATTTTTGCCAAATATATTAGATTAATAAAAAGTTAATTCTTTGCATGTTATGATGAGAGAAAGTTCTCGCATTGTCATTTGTGATAAGTCGTAGCAAAAATACATTTCTTCTAATGATTACATGTAATGAAACATGTTTGTCTTCAGTTTGATTATTTTACCTCAACACATTCATAAAATTACATATCTAATTTAGTCTTCATGTTTTACAGTTTTATAATCAAATATCTTTAACAAAGTTAATCTCAATTAAACATGTAAATTATTACAATTCATTTTTTTTTTTAAATGTTACTTAATTATAGCTTTAAAAAGCTTTGAAGGATTATAATCAAAACCAACATGAAAAAACATTTTAGCCGGAATACTCATTGCAAATAATTCTCATATGCAAATGCTGAAAATGATTTTTAAAGTTTAAACAAAAGTATTTATGACCATTTAAATGTATTTTGTTTTCTTAAGTTGCTCAAAAAATATCTAATATGTTTAATTGTCATGTTGGTAATCAAATGAATACAAACCTTTTTCATGTTATGTAATGTTAAGAGAAAGAAAGATTAATTCATTTATTATGCTTCAAAATTTTCTAGACTAGCATTGATAATTTGGATTGTTTGAACTACTATTTTCGTCTGTTATTTTCACAATGTTGCAGCCAGTGTAACCTTCAACCTTATAATATTGCATCAATAAGATGCATCTAAATCTTGTTGAACTTGCGAATCAGTATTGAATTTTGAACTTATTTAATTCACGGAAGTGGGGAGGATGAGTTTTTTTTTGTTTTGTTCCGTCAGCCATGATCAGTTAGAAGTCTTAAGTTTTAAGTTTGTTCTTTGTTAGTATCACCTGTAGTGAGAAATGAACCTTCAACCATGTATAAATTGTTACATAAAATTTATTTTTTGCTCAACACTTTGTTGCACCACATGTTCATGGGGATGGTTAGGTTAAATCAATTGAAATGTGAGAATGATACCCAAGATGAGAACAGTCATAGAAATAATCCAAAAAATCTAATTCATTTGTCATCTCCTTTCCTTTTACCCTTTATTTCTTTCCACTGTCCTTTTATCTTAAACATTCTTTGTTAAAAACATAACTAATAGCAACAACAGTCAATAATGAAAACTTATGTAAATGCCACTGTAAAAAGTGTCAAAATTAAAGTTGAAAGCAGAGAGATGAAAAGTTTGAATGATTAACTCCCATCTTAATCTGTTCAGCCAAACTGGGAGTAACAGGAACTGAATAAAAGTGAAATAATAAGGAATTACTTGTATCAAATATGGGTATTAATTGTAAATATAAATTTTGATATTTGGAAAAGCATTTTGTTAACAAAGAATACCTGAATTTCAGCAAAAGAAATGTCCAGATTACATGTAAAATCTATGAATTAAAAATATAAAAGCATTAATTTGCAAATGAGAGGTATGGCTGCGTTAAGAAGGATGAAGTATAGAGGATAATGAGTTGATTGTTTGGAAGCTGAGAGAGCACATCGAAGTGGTGATATGAATTATGGCATCAGTGAAAAGGAATGCTGTCAATGTTTATTCATATTACAAGCTATCTTGGCAAGAAAGAGTTTATGCGACTGGTTGGTACCACATGGAGTGTTCAGCAAGAGAAAAAGAGAAATGATTGAGTTGGCATTGGGTTATTGAGAATTGTTTATATGATTTGAAAGTCAGATATTTTGAGAATTGGCATCGTCATGTTATGGAGAAGTGTTAATTACAATTCAAGCTTTGTATTTTTTAAAAATTGTTGGTGTCATATTATGGAGAAGTGCTAATTCAAGAGTCGGACATTTTCATATTTTTTGTGTTAGGAAGTCAACAAGAATATGGAGAGCTAGTTGCATCTAGCCATGTAGTAAGAGCTAGGGTCGTCTGGCTATGTAATAAGGACTAGTTGTGTCTGGCCATGTAGTAAGACTAGGTTCGTCTGGCCATGTATTAAGGGCTAGTTGCGTTTGACTGTGTATTAGGGGCTAGTTAAGTCTGACTGTATGAAGCGCTAAAGTGCCTGTGAAATGATCTTTAAAGTTCATGGGGTTTAAAAATATAAAGGCATTAATTTCCATATGTGAGGATTGGCTGTGTTTAAAAGGTGTCAGTGTGGAGAACATTTAGATGAATGCTTGAAAGCTGAGAAAGCACATCAAAGTGGTGCAAATTAAATGTCAATGAAAAGGAGTGCTGCCAATTTTTATTTAGATTACACTATGAATTCATTCATGCATAAAAATAATCCACATTAAAATCATCTATTACAAATTTGAATGATACTTATTTGATTTCAAATTGATCAAAGAAATATGTATTCAAATTGCTTCATTTGTTAATTTCTTTATCTCCTCTGAGGAGAAGAATAGCAAGAATAGCATTCTTTGAAAATCCATGGAATAAGGACTTTGAAAATTGTTTTCAGGAGTATTTTGTCGAATAATAAATTTTCTTTAGTTTTTGTTGAATTGTTTGTTTTTGATAAAAATTTGTTTGTTGCATGGCTGTTGGCTGTGGTAGAGTTATTTTTAGACGATAGTTGCTTCGTTGAGATTTTACCTAGAGTATGCTGACAAAGGAGGAAAAATGGGGATAAACATTGTTAATGTACATTAGGTATGGGCAAAAATGGTGGAAAAAAGGGGGACATAGTTTTGAGAGCCGATTTATCATTTTTGTAGGTTTCTGACTACTTTTTGATTGTATTTGAAAGATAAAAGACTAAAGTTAATTTCCAAAAGACAAAGAATTTTTGTACACCTGAAAAAAAAAAAATGTTATGAAAAATGTTTACACAGCGAGCTAACAAATTCAGCTAAATTTTTAAAAATAAATTCATTGTAAAAATCCTTTGAAAGATGAATATTAGTTTTTTTGGGCCTATTTCAAAGATAATTAGTACAGTTTTAAGATATTAAAAACACCTTGTTTATACAAAAAAATAGCTTAATTAGCCCCAAAATCTTTGTTCAACCAAAACAAAACAAAGTCCACATCATATAACAACCCAAAATCTCATACAGTCAAAAGGCGGTTTGAAAATGATATCAGGTAGTTAAACGAAGGTAGGGGCTGCTGTTTTTCTTCCTCCTCCCCCAGCCAAGCATCCATATATTCCTATCGTGAACGTTTGTATAATTTTTACCTTTTTCAATTTAATTATTTTTACCTGTTCCTGCTTTTAAATTTTGGAAGAAAGTTTTCTTTTTCAAGATTATATAAAAAATCATGTTACACCGAAAGTTCTACGTTCATGCAAGCAAGGAAAATACGAGAATCTTACGTATAAAAATTATGCACAACCTGTAATCTAAAAAAAAAAAGTATAAATATTTTTTGTAATTATGTTTTTGTGTGAAAATATTAAACAATGCTTGATTCAATGATGATATCAGTAGTTTGAGAAATTAATTTTTCTTCGATTTATATCGAATTCATTAATACAGACTTTAGGGACTTTTTTCATAATATTCCTGTAAAAATTTTTAATTGTTACAATTTACAATGCTTAAATAAAGCATAGTAAATTGTAACAATCAAAAATTAAAACAATTTAAAAAAAAGCAAAAATATCGTAAATTTTGAATTAACATGTCTTTGAAAAAACTTGCAAAAACGAGAGTGTATTAAAATGAAACAGAAAAAGAGTGGCAAATAACTTTTTAGCGTTCAAATTTCATCTTCCTTCACTGCCTTTTAAACGATTATCATAGTTACTATGTCATTCATTGATTCATTTCAATCCATGATAATGATCTGCAAACTACATTAGAATCTCATCAAAATTAATGTATGCCAGTCCTAACAAAAACTATATTTTAATTTAATACTCCATGAAAAAAACATTTCCTTTTAGAATTCAGGTTAAATTTTAAAATGAGGTATTATTTTTCTTATAAAAAACTTCTGCAAAAATTTACAAAGTTGATGACAGATAATACAATTAAGAATGATTATTGCTGTTTAGGCAAAGTTCCAATGGAAGCTGCTCTTAAATCTTAAAGTAACTCAAAGGTGGATTTTAGGCTAGTAATAAATAAATATTTAATATTGAATTTTCTTTTTTTTTTTTTTTTCCAGAAATTGGTGATGGCTTTAAAGTTGCTATGAACATTCTCAACAATGGAAGATTTGGTATGGCAGCCTGTCTTTCAGGTACCATGAAAAGTTGTATAACAGCAGCAGTAAGTTCATTTAATAATTTATATAAACGAAACATTTTAATACAAATATTCTTTTGCATCTATAAATTATCTACACATGAACAGCATGTAATAGTTCATTATTGTATAGTTTATATATATATATATATATATATATATATATATATAATTTAAAGGAGATTAGAACAATAGTCTAAAGAGCTGAGTGTATTTCAATGTAACAGTGAAATTACTATTATTGTCCGTAACTTGATGTCTACCACAATAAAAAGCACTGCTTTCCGAAACGATCGTACAGATAATTGATTTTGTTGTTGTTCCTTCTTATGAAACGGATTTTTAATTTAATTATAATTTGATTTTTAAATTTTAAATTATCAATCACATTACTTAATATATATATATATATATAAATATAAATTATAAGTTTACCAAGGTAATCAAAATTTCTTTTACCTCCTATTCCCCTTACTTCACCCTTTTTTTAACCAAGTAAGATCTGTGACTGACTTGTGGTTTCATTAAATACTTTTACATGCAAAATCCGATCCCGCATTTTGCTAATTCCTGCCCTCTGATGAGAAGGAGAGTATTTCTTCAAAACTCCGCGGATTAAGAACTATCCACTTATCTTGTGCTTCCTTTTTAAAATTAAATATGTTTTTAACTCTTTTTCAAGATGTTTTTTAACATGTTTTATTAATCGTTTGTTTATATATATATATATTGATGCTTTTTTTGTTAACATTTGTTTTTATGTGTAATATTTTTAAATAAATGATTGGTTAAGTTTTAACAGAATAAATAAGACCACAAAAAGAAATTGACACTTGTGCAAAATTACAACTTATGCCTCAAACAAGAGGGTCCACCTATTGTGGGTGTGGGGGTAATTTAGTGATTAACGACACGGACTGATGACCTGGGTGTCCCAAATTCTAATCCAGTTTGTTTTACAAAAATCACTTTCACTTAGAATGTTGGCAACCTTCACAGGTTCCCTCTCGTAATCCCCAATATCTTTCTACAAAGAATTTTGACTAGAAAAATATTAGGGAAATCTTTGGATTCATATGATATGATGATGACCTATCGTGGGTTTACATAAACAACTTAACTAAAAAACCCAATGATCAGTGAAGCTTGAATTTATACAAATCCTGTGCAAGTTTAGTTTTTGTGACTATAGTTACCATTTAAGGGGATGATTCATATAAACGTAATTTTGTATCTTAAATTAAGATAGGTACTTCTTGATTGAGACCTACTAGATCTTTCTAGTCAGTGTAGAATTTAAAAATAACAGTTTTCATTTTTTCAACTAAGTTCACATGGAAAGAAATATATCAAATCCTTTTGTGCTTGTTTTGGCATAATTCCATTTTCCACGATGATTTTGACCTGTCAATTTTACTCTGGCTTAAATTTAATTGCATAAACTTTAGTATGTGTAAAATTTAATCTTTTATAAAAGTAATTCAAGCATCTAACAACTAAACACGTGTGTGTTAATGTTCCAACTTCATAAGAGATCTAGTTGTGGAAAATAAAATTTTTAAGGAGGATTAGTCTCTGGTATCTGGATTGTCAGAATAGTTTGTCTTTAAAATTGTGGGATTTTCAATAATTCCTATAACTTTTGTAGACTTAATTATTTGACACGTTATTGTACATGCAAATATGTTCCATACATTTTATATTCATTTATATATTTAAAAATGTAATTCAGGCTGCTCATGCAGGACAAAGAACTCAATTTGGTCGTCGAATTGACAGTTTTGGATCGATCCAGGAAAAGATTGCTAGGATGTCAATAGCCCAGTATGTAACAGAGGTAAGCAATTTTCATTTCATGGGATTGAAATTAATTTTGATGTCTTTTTTTTAATCATTTAAAATTTCGTTTTAATTTAAAGTATGACTAATCTTTAGGTTATTTTCTTAATAGATATTATTTTAAGCCACTGTTTATTATTTCAGTTTTTAATTGATACTAATTCTAAAATACTAGATTTTAAAAATAAATAATAAATGCTCTCTCACTTTCATTCTAATTTGCATTCTGAATGTATTCAAAGAATACAGGACTATCAGAATACTTGAAATTCATGATTGCTATCTTCCTATTCTTAATATTTTAATAATTCTCCAGAATACTGGAATAAATTACCAAACACCAATAATATTCAAAATTGTGTATTAGCCTGATTTCTAAGCTCATCTTAATTAACTTTTTTCTTAAGAACTTGATATGTTTTTTGGTATTTATTTACTACATAATTATTGGTTTCATTTTAATAAATAGAAAACACTGGCAGATATTATTATTCATATAAAAAACAATGAACAATTATATGTAAATATTTGCTTTATTTGTCAGAGAAAATACATTTCTAAGTAAAAAACATGGGTTTGCTTACTTTTTTTACTTTTCAAGATAAAATTAACATTTCTCGTATTTAAAATTGCTGTTTATTATTATATATTTTTTTCACTTTTCATAAGAGAATCCTTTTAAATTGAGGCAATTTTTATTTCTATTCCAATCATAATTTTTATTTCTATCCCAATCCAAATTTTTTATTTCTATCCCAATCCAAATCCTTTCAGAACAGATTTTCCTTGCATTAGAATGTGGATACCTATTTCTAAAAGGTTCCATATATTTATTACAAATTTATTTTTATTACAAACTAAACAAATAAAATCATCTTTTTTGAAGTAACAATTTTACAAATATTTTTCTTAAATATATATTTTTTAGCTCTTTACATCAATTATCTTCATGCTTTTTCTGGAGTGATTTCCATAATATATCTCTCTTCTTCTCTATATAAATAAAATGAACTCATTTTTTCCCGTGTGAGTTTGACCTTAATAGGATTAAAATTCACAACATTACATTCAAATGTAATGCCCCACACTTCAGCACAGGATATGAGGTGTGCTATAGGCCTACTATCCTTACAGTTCCTTGATATTCGTACATTTCTATATTTTTTTTCCTGTGAGAGTTCACTGCCACAATCGGTTAGAATCAATGGAAGTTGTAAAATCTTTTCTCTCTATTCGATTCATACTCCGCCCGCGACCACTTAACACTGCTGTGGATATGTCCACAGGGAAATATACGAGGAACACCGGTTTGAGTTCTTAGTTGCTTAAAAAATATGGATTGGCATTTTTCCATTGGGTGAAATGTGACTTTACATTCCAGTTATTCTGTGGGTTACTTGTGCGATTTTATAAATTTCTTCTTTTTCCCCCTTTTTTCCTCCCTTTATATTTTTTCTCTTTTTGTAGGGGGTGGGGGGGTTGTGATTTGAAGGATTACTTAAACAAAACAAACTAACATTGGATTCCAGTTTTTACAAGAAACTTTAACAGTCAGCCGCCAGCGTTCTTCAAATCTTGCACCGATTAGTCGCTTTAATATTTTATTTACTGTCTTTATACTTCTATTATGTTTGCACTGATATCATATGTGATATTAGGGGGGGGGAGCTGACTTCCTATTTTTGGATTAGTTACTTATTCATTATTTATTTCTATATTTCTATACATTGCATTTCTGAGAGTTTCATTAGCACAATTACTATGCTATTGATATTGGAATCAGACGATATTCAAATTGGTTAACAGTGACAACAAAGAAAACAATACAAAAAAAGAAACTAAAACAAACCAACATTAAAAAAAATAAAAAACACGGTCAGTTTTTTTTCTTTTTCATTGAAACAAAAAAAAAAAAAATCTATTAAACATATTTTCATTATACACAGTAAGGTTTATTTTTTTTTAATTTTGTTTTTTCATTTAAAAAAAAACAAAAAAATTAGATTTAAATAAACATATTTGCATTTTACATGGTGACTTTTTGGGTTTTTTTCTTTTTTTCCTTTTTTTTCCTTTGATGTTGATTTTGGTTTTTATTCCTTTCAATTTTACGCGTCATATATTAGCTAAACTAGGGCGAGGGGCATCTATAAATATAAAAGCTAAAATGTGTGTGTGTGGGTGTTCCTTCACCCTAAACTCCCGCTACTACGACAATGATGTCATGTTTGACCTAGAAAACGTTGACGTTAGTTTCAACCACCTGCAAGTGTATTTAAAGGGTTAATTTTATCCGTTCTCAATTGTGTCTCTTTGGCGTAAAGGTAACGTGTCAGGCATTTTTTTCTAGCCTTAGCTTCAATGCTTCGGGGTCGAGCCTGTCTTCCTACCTAAACCTTTTTCCTTCTTTTACACCATTTTTTCCTTTTTTTTTTTAAACATTTGTTCACGGTTTTGCTTTTTCCAATTCTTTATAACATGTTTTTTTTATAATATTAAAACAGCCCCCCTACCTACATACACACCTCCAAACACCTGGGCAACGCCGGGTACCCCCCGCTAGTGTATATATATATATATATATATATATATAGACAGACCTTGTTGAACAGCATGGAGTGTTTCTGCTTAATCATCTTTTTTTTTTTTTTTTTGTAATTTCTCCATTTTTCGTATGGTCATTCTAATATCTCTGTCAAATTTATGTAAGAAAGTTCCATAGTCATTTTCGTCCATCTGTTTTTTTTTTTTTTTTTTTTTTTTGTTTTTTTGCAAGTACTTTCAACTGATTTTCTTCAGTCGCTCTCAGGCAGTTCTTGATTACTGTTTCGTTTAAAAGCTGGATGCTTTTATATGCTTCAGTTCAAATTACATTTAAATTACTTAAAACAGTGAAGTGTCTCATTTTTTTTTTTTTTTTTTACACAGTGATCACCACTTATCAAGGCCCGGAAGCCACTCAGGGATAAGGGTTATTGCAAGTACATTACGTTAGTGTGGAGATCTGATGAAGTGTTTACTTAATGGGGGCGGTTCATCAGGAACTTGTTAACGTTGAACTTGAAGACATCCAAGCTGTAGTCCAGTGGGAAGCAGGCAGACGGAACAGAGTTCCACAGGTGTGCAGATCTAAGAAAGAAGCATTGTTCATGGAATCCGCGTTTTGATTTAGGCACAGATATATATCATGTGTAAAAAAAAATGTTTTAACAAAAAGCTTGGCAACATCATGCACAGATATTTGTATGTCACATAGTGTGTTTTCAGATACAGGATAAAATATGGTCGGTTGCCAACCTTGATCGCATAGGGAAGAATTAGCTGCAAAATTCTTGGCAAAGAGTTTGGCTTTGTCCGATACTGACAAGATTACTTCAGGTCCATTGATGATGGTTGGAATAGAGAACACACTTCTATTCAGGACTCTGTTTGCTATTTGCCATAATTGGTGGGAACCAAGCCACTGCTTCGCTATTTTGGACTTGACAGACTGAGCATGCAACTCTCTTGCTTCTTGATTACTGTTTTACAGTGGTTTCTGGCAGTTATGAAGGCAGCTTTAGTCTCAATACATCTAATACATTGGAAGCAATGAAAAAAGTGATTTCTGTGTGTAATGGCAGCAGCACATTCTGGGAAGAATCATGGCTGGTTCTTGCTGGAATTTTTTGGAGGGTATGAAGCAGTCTATACCCATAATTAACCATTCCATCAGATCTGATACTATGGAGGATACATTCTTTTTAAACATGGAACATAGAGGTAGATCTGATATAAATATACAAAAGCTATCCCAATCAGCCATAGACCTTGAGAGCGAACATCCATATCGCTGATGTCTTGATGGAAGCGCTCCCCTTGCTCATCGCACACCTCACGTAGATTTTCTAGAAAACAGCAAATGGCTGTGCAAAAATGTAACTTGGTACTCATATTTGCACCCACACGATGGAGACTGATGAGTAATGTTTCAACAAGCTCTTTGTAGTTGAATTTTCTTACATTCGTACATGATGTCCAGGCACTCAGTTCTGCAAGATGAATAAAATTGCAGAAATTTGTGTCATTCATTAACTCTCGAATCGGGAGTCTATCGAAAGTTTCAGCTTTTAATTTCTCTATGGTTTGGTTTGGAAATTTCATGCAAATATATTTGAAATGGTTACCATCTTTCTCAAAAGCCTTTATAAACTGTTTCATGATGCCAAGCTTTATGTGAAGAAGAGGAAACACAATTTTAGAATGCTCCACCAAAGGAGAAGCCAGAACATTAAGAGAGCCAGGTCAATCTTTTTTTATCCAGTATTTTGTTCTTGCCCTGCTATCCCACAAACACAAAGAGCAAGGAAAATTTGTGTAGCCAATTTGTTGCCCGAGGAGAAATCCAACCATTTTCAAACCAACACATATAATCCATTGGTGGTGTTTGTATGAAATCTTTTCCAGAACAAATTTGATTTTTTTTTTTTTTTTTTTTTTTTTTTACACGGAGGTCACCACTTATCAAGGCCCGGAAGCCACTCAGGGATAAGGGTTATTGCATGTACAGTATGTTGTAGATTAGTGTTGAGATTTCATAAAGTGTATACTTAAGGGGGCGGTTCATCAGGAATTTGTTTACGTTGGATTTGTAGACATACAAGTTGTAGTCAGGTGGAAAACAGGCAGACGGAACAGAGTTCCACTGGTGTGCTGTTCTAAGAAAGGAGCTGTGTTCATGGAATCTACGTTTTGATTTAGGCACAGATAGAGAGTGGGGAAAATTTTTGACAGTGGCTTCAGCTAGACGGGTATTTTTCATAAAAGATTGCGAGGGGGGACCAGAGATTGGAGCTCAGACGAGCACTTGCCATGGAAATAATGGTAAAACAAAGACAGGCTCGCAACGTCTCTTCTGTGGGAGAGAGGTTGCAGGGAAGAGAAAAGGGCACCCCCCACTAAGCCACGAAGTCTATTTTGTACTCTGTCAAGGCAGGATAGGCTATTTTTAGCAGCTCCTGCCCAGATATGGCAGCAGTATTCCATCCTTGGACGTACTTGGCTTTTATATAGATAGAGAATTGCATCAGTAGTGAGATATCTTCTGGAGCGGTAGAAGGAACCCACCATCTTTCCAGCGTCCGTGGCAACAGACTTGATGTATGTGTTCCATTTTATATCAGGAGTAAAGGTCAAGCCCAGAAGCTTGTCAAAACATTAAGCTTCTCCTAGGCGAGAGCCATCCGTTTCAATTGATGCTAGATGGGGATCAGAGCGTTGATGGTGTAAAGATAGGAGCTTGGTTTTAGATGCATTTAAGGTAACCAGCCACGTCTTCCCGCACTGAACTACACGCTCGAGATCAGAGGAGAGAGAATTAGAGAGAACTTTGTCATTTACAGCCTTTAATGTGTTGCCGTAGATGGTTGTGTCATCAGTATAGATGTCAACGAATGATTTAAGTATGTGTTTAGGGAGATCATTGATGTAGATCAGGAAGAGAGTTGGGCCCAGGATGGACCCCTGAGGGACTCCAGCATTAATACTGCAGGCCTCTGATTTTTGTCCATCGACCACTACTCTTATGAGCCTATTAGAGAGAAATGATTTAATGATTGAGAAAACATTTCCAGTTATATCGTAGCTGGAAATCTTGTGAAGTAGGCCTTTATGCCATACCTTGTAGAAGGCCTTTGATATGTCAAGAGCAATTGCCCTAGAAAGGTAGCCTTTGTCAAGAGATTCGCTAATCCTATGAGATATAACTGTTAGCACATCTGCGGTAGATCTTGCAGAACGGAAACCATATTGCGTGTCACTAAGGAGGTTATTGCTGCTGAGGTGGTTGACTATTTCTCCATTTAGTATGGATTTCAGCAACTTACTCATGACACACAGGAGACTTATAGGTCTGTACTGAGAGGGAGAGGACATCACCTGAATTCCTAAATACAGGGCATACTGATGAGGTTTTCCAGGGTGTTGGAAAGCACTTCTCCTTAAGGCAACGCATTATATTTTTCTTTGAGGGTCTTCAACTAGAGGAACTGATCCATATAAGTTACCATTGTGAAGAATAACATATTTTAAACTTCTTTTGGAACTGTCTATAAAAAGGCGCCAATCTTGAGAATAATACTCTTTGACAACAAGCTGTTACAGCAGGCCGCAACTATACTATGTCGTTTTTCTGAGTGAAATATGGCAATAATTCAATATGGCATTTTCTATAGAAGATTATAAGAGCTCCAGGCTGAATTATTTTCTTGAAGCTAAAAGTTCAGAAGATTCTTTGGAAAGGTTGAGATCTTTAGTAGGATCACTAAGTTCTCCTCGAGAAAAAAACTGTAGTAGTGAAGGACAAAAACTGACATCTGAAACAGTGGTTTCTCTATTATCAGTGGACAAAACAGAGGCTTGGTCCTCTTCAGAATCAGGCAATTTCAATTCAGGCAAGCTTTTAAACACTAGAATAGGAATTTGATTGCAGTGTAGAATTGGCCTAATTGCAGACTTGAGGTTTGGATAAACCAACAAATTCCTGTTATTCCTGTTGATTCCTTTCATTTTGACTGCACAGAAATAAGTCATCAAAATGGATTTTCGGTTCATGCCAGACCATTGGAATACCAAAGCAGAGTGACTTTTTATCCTTTTTTTTGTTCACTGTCGAAGATACTCAACACATTGCTTGCATACAATATGGAGTGCCTATGCCTTATCTTAATCACCCAGCATTACTTTGAAGTACACAAGATTTCACAAATTCCCTGATCCCTTTTCTTTGAGATTGCAATATATATTCCTCACAAATATACCAAAACACATTTGTATTGTTTAAACATCGCCTAGGAGATACTATAACCATGCTTAATTTTTGCTCCAAAAATCTGCAACAAAATTAAAATAATGCAGCTTAATTGTTTGGCTCATAAATTAATACCTAACATTAAGAGAATAAACCTTACTTTGACTCAGAAAGTAACAAACACATGCAACAATCGGTAGATCTATTTACAACTCAGCATCCGCTTTTTACCTCATTTTATAGCAAATTTGACTTTTACTTGAATTTTTGTGATGTTATAATCAATTAACAAACATCACAATAACAATCTACAAATGTAATTATGAAGCTAGAATATATACAGAAACACGCCTAATGTACAGCCGCCGCACGCACCTATGCTTTGTGTCAGATAAACTATTCTAAAAAGTAATGACTCTGAAAACTAGTAAATAATCCAGATATATTTATTTAAAGAGAAAAGGTAAAGACTGAAACAGAAAAAAAAAATGACATATGAGAAAGTAAAATAATTTAAACAAACTTCAATGATAGTTAAGTACGGAGACCTGGATTGGACTAAATAAACTATATTTAGCCATGTATTTTTAAAGTTTGATTTGATAATTAAGTGAAGGGTTTAATTCTTTTTTCATAAACGATATATATGTGCATATATATATTTATTGTCTACATAATCCCTCGAAGTTAAGCAATGGTGAGGCTGGCCAATACTAGATGGGTGATCATTTTGGGAATGCTGGGGATTATATGAGTTAAAAACAACTCCTGCATCTTGTATAACAGTTGGGCTCTCATATGTGAATCAACAAGAAATTGCTGAAAGAAATTATTGTATTTTAGCAAAATGCATAGTTATCATTTTTTTTTTTTTTTCTTTTTTGGTATCGATTATTTAAAGCATTTCCTATTTAATGGTATATTAGCAATATTGGTCTCACTAAAATAAAATTATTCATGTATTTTTCAAAGATTTAAAAGTAGTGTTTTTTCCAAAAATAATGAAAATATATAATTTCTTTTTTGCTAATCTGAAATTATAATAATTAATAACATCTTCAACGAACTTCACTATTCAAAACACAAAAGATGAAAAATAAAACACATTCAAAATTCGGATTTTCAACTTTAAAATCTGATATGCACAGCTATTTATTTATTTATTTTTTTTTGCTTGTCTGTTTTATCTACAATTCTCACCCTTCTCACAATACAATATATTTTGCTTAGTTTCGTCTGATTATTTTAAGCATATTTGTACCCATAAATAAAGATGGGGGGGGGTAGATAAAAAACAATATATATATATATATATATATATACGAGCAAACAGTTAATAAAACATGTAAAAAAACACTTTGAAAAAGAGTTAAAAACATTTAATTTGAAAAGGAAACACTAAATAAGTGGATAGTCCTTAATCCGCGGTGTTTCGAAGAAATACTTTCCTTCTCATCAGAGGGTAGGAATTAGCAAAATGCGGGATCGGATTTTGCATGCAAAAGTATTTGATGAAACAACAAGTAAGTCAAAGATCTTACTTGATAACAAAAAAGTGAAGCAGAGGGAATATGGTGAAGAAAAAGGTGATTACACGTGAATGGACAGTCTGGTGGAAGATAAATAATCCAGTGACGGTGTGTGTGTGTATATATATATATATATATATATCAATTATGAAAAAAATGTACACCATTACAAAGTTCATTTTTCACTTAATAATCGGTGAAAATTTCGGAATGATTGGATAATTACTTGAATTTTGGTAGAGACTCCATCAAAAAATACTTACTCCCTCTTTTTGTTTTGGCTGTTTGTTATATATAAACTAATGGTATACATACATAACTAATATACATGTAACTAATGGTATATTAAATATATTTAATTAACATAAACATAATGACTTGAACAAGTAGTTTTTAATGAATAACTGCCTAGTATTATAGATTTTGACTTTCACTTATTTTCATATTTATGATCATTTTTTTTTTTTTTTTTTTTTTTTTGTAAAAAAAAACATTTTTATAAGCATCCACAAAATATTTGCACACTGATGTTTGTTAGCAATAATGATGAAACAAAAACTCAATTTCTTTTCTCTCTTTTCAGTCTATGGCATACATGGTGTCAGCAAATATGGATGAAGGATCAAAAGAATTTCAAATAGAAGCAGCAATTAGCAAAATTTATGCATCAGTAAGTGAATTTGATTGCGTCCTCACCTTATTCCTCCTTGATATTTTTTAGGTCTTCTTTTTTACAAAATTGTTGATACTTTTCAAATCTGAATTTGACCAGTCAGCCCCAACCAATGTGTAGTTGACGAAGTTGTATTTGCAAATTGGTAATCATATAAGGCCATTAGCATAGTGTTTTATATAAGTTTGTATTAATTGTCCTTGCATGAATCAATCTTTGACAGGGAAGGATTGCATAAACTCTTACTGACGATTCAGTGCTGCCAAGACTAAGCTTTTTTTTTTTAATAATTACAAGAAACTTTCTCAACCACTGATTGCCACGGCTAATGATACATTGTCTGACGATACTTTCCTCGAGCTCCTAGGGTTAACATTCACAGACAACATGAATTAGAACAAATACATTGTGGCAATCGCTAAGGCTGCTGCGAGGAAGGTGGGCTCTCTCTACCGTGCCAAAAGGCTGCTCACACCTGAGAGTATCCTGTATCTCTACAAGGTCACTGTTCACCCATGCATGGAGTATTATTGCCATGTCTGGGCTGGTGCATCTGCCACTAGTCTCTTGCTCCTAGACAGGGTTCAAAAAAGAGTTGCCAACCTAATAGGTCCTGAACTATCAACTAAAATCCAACCTCTGTCCCGGAATGTGGCATCCTTGTGTTTTACATTTAAATGGCAAATTCTCTGAACTCAAAGCACTAGTACCACCTTGATTACAATACCCTCGACAAACTTGACAAGCAGCAAAATCCCACCCCCACATTGTAGGAATCCCTAGATGTCGTAAAGTCTTCTACTTGAATAGTTTATCCCTCGAACTGCTGCACTTTGGAATTCTCTCCCATGCTACCACTTCCATGACTGCACAAAGCATAAATTCATGATGCATGATGCACAAATTAAAGCATAATATAAACAGACATCTTGCTCAACTTGTTTAATAGTATCCCTGCAAATCTGGTTCCAAATAGTAGCCCCTCACAAGTAAGTGGCTCTGTGCCTTGTTCAAATTGTTGGGTGAAATGACAACAAAAAAAAAAGACTGGAATCATCCTTTGTACATGGAAAGATTGCATCAACTCAAACCAACCACTGTTAAAGGTGAATAGAATTAGCAAATTTCTATTTCTATGAGAGACTGAAATCAATCTTCGACAGCTGACTGTCGTTAAAAGCGGCCAGAAATAGAAAGATTTGTATATTTATGGAAGGAGATTAGAATCACACTTCTTTGAGAGATGAATTGCCTGAACTCCTATTGATCATTGTTAAAGGCAATTTGAAATGGAAAGAGTCTGGAATCATCCTTCAACAGGGAAGGATGATGCAATCCTTCAACAAGGAAGGATTGCATCAATTCTGGCCGACTGTCATCAAAGGTTTAAAAGACATAAAAGTGAGGATTTTTATTTCTATGAAAACAATCTTGAAAGAGAGGAGAAAGAACAGAGACTTTCTTTTTGTGATAGACATATCAGAAATGGGCGAGAATCTGTCTCGGCAGCAGAAAAAGAAAAAAAGAGACCAAGATGGTGATTGTTGTCTTTTAAACTCTCCGGCTACGCATAGATCTCGAGCAATCTCTTGTGGTATATGCAAATTGGGTGTGCCCGAAACATAATAAATGGTGAGTCGCTGGGAGGAGTGGGGGGAAGCGTTTAAGAAATGCGAATAAAGAACGTTGACGTGTATCTTGTGTTGTGAACAAAAAACTCTACTCGACACAACTTGTGACTAGCGAATGTCTGCTTGGCGTTTTAAGCAAAAAGTTTTGTTGCTTTGCGTTAGGCAAAGACTTATATTCTGGCTGTATTCTAATCATGGCTCTAAGACAGTTTGACCTCCGAGTTCAGTGGTGCAGCAACAGACGTTCTAATAGTAGAATGGCTAGAGGATGCAGAGTTAACATGTTAACTGTGTGAGGTAACAAAGATGGAGCGAGTACTGCGACTGAAGATTGCGGCTTGTGAGATGTATCGGAAACTCTCAGAGGACCAACGGAGTGACCTCGAGGAAATCAAGCGTACCCTTGTAAAGGCTTACGGGACGGATTCGTTTATGGAATTAGAACAGTTCACCACCCGCTGCCTTCGGCCAGGGAAGACTATAGATGAGTTTTTGATGGATTTGCAGCGGCTAGCATGCCTGGTAGGTGAAATGCTACCAGAATGTTGGATAAAGGGAGCCTTCATGAATGGATTGTCATGCCATACAAAGGGACTTTTGTGAGCCTCAACTCGAATGGATAAGCTGTCATTGGAAGAGCTGCTTGAGAGGGCTTGTGCGTGCTGATGGATACCAGAGATGAGGAGGTCATCGCCGTGGTGCAACCTTGAGAGGCCGCATATGCACCTACACCACTGCCTACAGCTAGCGAGAACACCAGAAGTGTTAACTGCTTCAGATGTGGGGGCCCAAACCATTGGGCCCGTGATTGCCTTTCGTTGCGACACTTGGAAAACGACAAGAACTCCGGTGCTGATTGTAGGCAGGAGCTCGTTGTCCTCTTGCGGAGAAGGTGTCACCCACATAAGCATCGGTAGCAGGCCTGAAGTAGCCATGCAAGCTCTGACTATGGACAGGGAGCTACTTGAGTATGATTTACTCTTAGGAATGTACGCAATTGTGCAGCTGGGCAGAGTTATAGTAGATAGAGCTGGGAATGTAATGTTCTCCCAACGCGAAGAGTGCGTTTGCACGGCACTCACTCTAGATTAGCCTGATTTTCGTGCGGAGTTCGACCAGTCCATGAAGTCCTGAACTGTGGCTCAGAAGTGGTCGGACAAGCAACCACCAGAGAATTTGTTCAATAGAGTGCCACAGTACAAGATTTCCCCTGGAGCTCGCGTAGAATGTAATAGGGAACTACAGACCTGGATCGACGATGGATGGCTGGTTCCTTACCCTGAGAAGGCATTGGGGCCTCCAAAGTGTTTAATCCCACTAATGGCGGTCGTCCAGCCAAACAAACAAAAATTGAGGCCTGTTCTTGATTATAGCGAGTTAAACAAACACATGGACCCCGTTACGGTGCTGATAAATTACGGGAATGGCGGCAAGCAGGGTTTACTGTGTGCATACTTGATCTTCGGAAGGCATACCTTCAAGTGTGTGTATACCAGTCACTATGGCCTTATCAGATGGTTCTGGTTAAAGGGAAGAGATACTGCTTAACCTGTATGGGGTTCGGACTCAACGTGGCGCCATCAATTATGCAAACGATTGTTGACACCATTCTGGCTCAGGATGAGTGCATAAGGCAGGCAACATCTGCATATATTGATGACGTGTACATGAATGAAGGGTTGTATCCGTGACACGTGTAGAGGAGCATCTCTGCAACTTTGGACTTTTCAGTAGAACAATGAAAGAATGTTAAAAATGAATAAAAAAAAAATGATTAGATGATTACTGTAGCCGAGTTCCAGAAATTGCTGAAGCAGTTTACGAAAAGGAAACAAGTTAGCGAAATTGATCAACGAACTTGAAATATAACAAAGTTAAGTAGCAAAATAAACTTATTAATTAACACAAAACAAAAGTAAACAACCTGTTACAATGAAACGATGTTAATTAATCAACAAAAATTAAATAAACTTGTTAATTAATCAAGAAGTTGTTGTCCAATTAGCCAAAGAAAAATGCTTCCCTTATTAAGAGAAAAAAAACAAACAAACCGAACACTTTATCTGGTGTAGAATCTTTGAATGTTGTAATTTTTTCCTCTTGTTTTTAATACACTTGTACATAATAGTAAAAAAATAAAATAAACTTTAATCAAAGACAGAAATGACTGATTACCTAAAATAAGGAAAAACAAATTTCTTATTTTTTAATTTTTTTACTTTTGTTTAAAAAAAATTACATCAATGGTTTAAATACGTCAAAATCTCCTTCAAAAGCATTTTCTATTTTCATTGTTTTGCGTGTGTTAATTATTATGCGCCTTAAATTATACAGAATAGTAAAAAAAAAAAAAAAAAAGAAGTTAAATAAAAAATTAAATTAAACTTTAATCATAGCCAGAAACTGACGATTTAAATACTTCAAAATCTCCTTCAAAAAAGTTTTTATCATCCTGATTACTTAAAATAAGGAAAAACAAATTATTTTTTTTCCTATAACCATTTTTTTTTTGTTTTTTGCCTCATTTAACATTCTTTCATTGTTCTACTGATTGTTTCAGCGTCCCAAATTATATCTGGCAAAATATGCTTATTTTTGCTATGTCTATGCTTGTTCTCTCCCTTAGATTTAATGATCCGTTGAAATAAGCGTCGAAAATGATGAAAAAATAAAAGAATATATAAAATATATTTTTATCTTCAGATCCATGTTCTTCATTTGCCTTTGCCATGCATGCTTTGTATTAAGCTGCCATTAACACTTTCAATTAATACCCAAGAAATATAAGAATTAGCCCATACATAGCTTGGTATCACGTGGAGATTTCCCTTCATAAGTTTCCATTTGGTGGAACAGAGCTGGGTTGCCATTTTTGCTGGTAGACTCCCTTGCCCATGCTTGTGTAGATTTCTGAGCAAAGATGTAATAATCTGAAACAATAAATTATTAATGTAGTGGAACACTCAGTAAATATATGCTACATAAAATAGTGCTTAATTCCATAGCTACTTGGAATGTGGTGAATACTAAATCCAAATGTACTCAGTACTCAAAATACAGGTGGTATGTGTTATAATTTTTTAAATCTTTTATTAATTTTTAAGTTGAATTAAACAGTACTCAATACCCTAGATAGAATATATATGAGAGCTGGGAGAGAGAGAAAGTAGGAAAATAGAAATATAAAGAAGAAATACAAGTAAAAAAGAAAGGAGAAAAGATGAGCAGATTTAATTTTAAATGCTTTTCTCTTTTACTTGTCCACTTGTAGTATTCGTGAATCAGTCTTCTGGAAATTGTAGTTTCAATTCTTACTACAGATGATAAGTAAGAAATAATGTAAGGATAATTTCATGACATATTCTGCTGACCATGTCACTTGTAATTCTAAATTTTCTTCAAACTTCCCAGTTGTTATCATAAAAACTTGATAATCCTGAAAATTTGAGCTTGTAACTCCTGGTGGTTTCCAAAATATTGCATTTCAAATACTTATAAATCCATTTGGTCATTGCTGATGGCATGAAAATAATCCTGGAATCAATAACATGATAACAATAATAATGGGTTCATTTTGAAATTCTATTCAGGTTTAAGATAAAGTTTGAGGAAAAGTTACCAAATTTGAAAAGATGTATTTAAAGATGTTTGGATAATATTCTGATATTGAACAAATTAGAATAGTAGTCTGCATAATTGATTGATCAAAATTTCCGAAGCTGAATGGTCTTATTACTTAAAATGTCAATATAAAAAAAGTAAAGCAACATTTTATATACAAATAAATAAAACAGTAGACGTGTGTGTGTGTGTGTGTGTGTGTGTGTGTGTGTAAATATCTTACAGCTAAACTATTAAACTACTGGTCACAGCACTGAAATTCTCAGAAAATAATATTCATGCACCAAGGGTGGTTTATAGCGAATAATATCTTTGCTTACATGCATGTCTATCGCATACAAACATCGGTAAATTTACATGTAAAATGTTCATTAAGCATTAGGTGACATTTTGTTTTTTTGTGCGCATGCGCGTACATTTGTTTTTTTCTCAAGCTGGAACGCTCGTTTTTTTTTTTTTTTTTTTTTTTCAATTCTAAGTGATGACACCAACTCATTTTTTTTATGTTTTGTATAAAAAAAAACCAACAAAAATGGGGAAGGTATTATTTAAATTATTCTGTACTTTCACCTAAAAATTTATTAAATAAGAAACCAACATGTATTATCTCTATTTTTTAGTATTAGTTAACATTAAGTATCTGTTTCTCAATCCAATTTCTTGATTAGTTTATTGTAAAGCAAGTGTTGCCTAATCACTAACTGCACTTTGAAATATTTATTTTTTGAGTAGCATGCATTTTAAATAAGGTGCTTCTACTGTGTAGAAGCACCTTATTTATATTAATAAAAAATTTAATTTAAATAATTTTTAATAAAAATAATTTATATAAAAAAAAAACACAATTTATAATGAAATCTTGTATTCAGAAAAACTGCTGTCATTTTCCGAATGTGATGTCATGTGTTGATGTTGGTGGGGGGACAAGCACGATTATGTTGCTTTAAAAAGTACTCTGGAGGCCGCCAGGGATTACCAAACCTCTTTTTTAAGTGAGATTGGGGTGTGGTGAATTAGTGCCTGTTCATCACCACTTTTTCTGAAGAGGGGGGGGGGCAGTAGATAATTTCACTGAAATGCTGCATCAGAACAGATACTACATTTTGATTCTAACCAAAAGGCCAAGTAAGCGTAATATAGTTTTCTACCAGGCATTACCTCCTTCTAAAAACAAATAGAAAATAACCATTTCTGCATATATTTAAAGAGGTGGGGAGAGGAATATGGAGTAAGTCTCGGAAATTGCTGAAGCAGTTTATGATTTCAAAAATACTTTATTTCATTTATATTTTTAAAAGAAGTGGGAATACGGAGTCAGGACTGGAAACGGCTAAAGCAGTTTACGATCTCAAAATTACTTTATCTGATTCCTAAAAGCTGAAAAATCTACGATTTAGACATTACATTATTTCATGTATGTTTCTAACAGTGGGGTGGGGGATATGAAATCAGTTCAGGAAATGGCCGAAACCTTTTACAAGTTAAACATTACTATATTTCATTCATATTTTTAACAGTAGGATGGCGAATATAGTCAGTCCCGGAAATGCCTGCAACATTTTGTGTTTTAGACATTAGTGGGGTTGGGAATAAGAAGTTCGTGCCGGAAATGGCTGAAGCAGTTTATGATTTAAACATTACTTTATTTCATGTATATTTTAAACAGACATTATTACATAGTTATTATTTTCGTAAGGAGGGGGTAGACGATAATGTGGGCTAAAATTATGAAACATAATTGTCTAAATTAGTAACATATCCAAGAATTATGAAAAATGATGAAATGTGAGTTAATTGATTGGTGTTTTCTTTATTGAAATAATCAACCCAGGCAATATATCAGAGTTATTATTTTCATAAGAGGGGATAATAGGGGTTAAAATTATGTAAACTTATTGTAGAAATTAGTAGCATATCCAAGAATTATGAAAAATGATGCGAGTGAATCGATTGATGTGTTTGTAATGAAATAATCGGCCTTGAAATATATCAAAGTCATTATTGTTGTAAGGAGTGGACTTAATGTGGGTTAAAATTATGAAAAATGATTGTCGAAATTAGTAACATATCAAAGAATTATGAAAAATGATAAAATGTTAATTAATCGATTGGTGTGTTTGTAATGAAATAATCAACACAGACAATATATCAGTTATTATTTTCGCAAGGAGAGAGGGTGGCGATAACGTGGGTCATAATCATAAAAAAATCATTGTCAAAATTAGTAACATATCCAAGAATTATGAAAAATGATGAAATGTGAGTTAATTTATTTGTTTTTTATGAAATAATTGGTCCAGATAATATCTCAGTTATTATTTTCATAAGAGGGAGGGCCATAATGTGGGTTAAAATTATGAAAAATGATTGTCGAAATTAGTAGCATATCCGAGAATTATGAAAAATTATGATATCTGAATCAATCAATTGGTGTGTTTGTAATGAAATAATAAACCCATACAAAATATCAGAGTTATAAAGTTATATATAGTTATAAAAAATGATTCTCAAAATAAGTAACATATTAAGGAATTATGTAAAATGATGAAATGTTAATGAAACGATTGGTGTGTTTGAAATAATCAACCAAAACAGTATATCAATTTATTATTTTTGTAAGGTGTGGGGTCATAATGTGGGTTCCAATTATAAAAAAATGATTGCTGAAATTAGTAACATATCAAGAATTATGAAAAATGATGAAACTACCATGTCTCCTTCTCCAACATCAGAGGTCTATGTTCTAACCTTCCAGAGGTTGAAACCCAATTAGAGAAGACTAAACCAGACCTTTTATTTTTAAGCGAAACTGGCATTGGACAGGCTATTTCCTTAGAAGAGTTTGCAATTAAAGGTTACTCTAACTTACTTCTAAATCTGACCCCTAGATCGCCATGGGCATGGAATATGTGCCTATATTAAAGATGGCTTTCCATGTGGTAGGGACATCTCCAGAGAAGATCCTAACTTACCCTATATGTGCTTCCGGGTTGCATTAGCTCACACTACTGCATTTATATTTACTCTCTATCACCCCCATAACAGCGGAGTTACTATTTTTAAAAGCATATCTGAGAAAATTGGGCCCTGTCAGTGGGGCATTAGAATACACTGACTGCCCCCCTGCAGAGGGTAAAAGTCCCTCAATGGGGCCACCTGTTGGCCGTGGGTGGCGACCCGTGACACCTTGGAATGGAATCCTGGTGATTGAAGGTCCTGGAGGACGAGTTCATGAGCCTCCTCTTCCTAACACATCTCTTTGGCCCTTACCTCGGTTAGACGGGTGGTCGGAGGGGCCCGATCCGATCAATCGGCTGGTCAGGTCAAGCCCTACGTCTACTATCAATGGTTCAGACTAAACTGAGAAATTTAAAATTAGCAAAAGAAATCCTCTTAAACAAAACCATAGAAACTGATAAACCTCACCCCTAAAGTAGACGTTCGAAAGCGCTGGCCAAGGGTCAATCAGCAAGTGTAGAATCCAATCCCGACATGGCTGCAATCACAAAATTTTGTTCACTCTAGATTTGAGTAGTGAAAAATTGAGTAACGACAGATGCTCGGTATTTCTTACTTGACTGAGTATACTGCCTGTGTAGCCCTGACTCTGTCAAGGCGAATGGGTTTCCCCCTTGACAAGTCCCAATATTGGGCTCCGAGGTGGGTGGGGAACACAGGCAAAGAAACTTTTATCCATATCTATGTCAAAACAAAAACAAAAACCCAAACGCGCCTTATCAGACTCAGATAATGAGGAAAATACGGATTTTCCTAAATACTATGTATTAGAATCATTGGACGAAACGCCAATGTCAAAATTATCCCATTTTCTCATTGAAAAGGTGTTAACAAGGAAAATAAATCCTAAAATGGTAAAAAAAACTAAAGATGGTAACCTATTAATAGAAATTGAGACAAAAAGCCAAAGCCTAAATTTAAAAAATATGAAAACTTTCCATAATATTAACATTAAAGTTACCCCACACAATAAACTAAATCAATCCAAAGGAGTTATCCGTAGCCGGGAACTATCACTTGCTTCACCAGAAGAAATCCAAAAGGAACTAAGCAAACAAGGAGTCATTGACTCTAAAAGAATCTATATAAAGAAAAACTCAGAAAAAATACCAACCCATACTTACATTATTACATTTAACACTCCAAAAATTCCACCTAAAATTAAAATTGGTTACACCATGGAACCAGTTGAAATATACATCCCAGATCCTCTGAGATGTTTCAACTGTCAAAAATTCGGTCACTATAGAGATGCCTGCAGAGGTCATCCCACGTGTACTAAATGTGGCTCTAAAGAAATAAGTCACAATGAACAAGAATGTCACGAGTCCAAATGTATAAACTGCCAAGGGGAGCACCCTGCCTACTCAAAAAGCTGTGAACGATGGAAAACTGAAAAAGAAATCTTAGCCACAAAGCATAAACGAAACATTTCTTACTTAGAAGCGAAGACAATAGTGGAAGGAGTCATTAGAAATAAAACATAAAATAAATAAATAAAACAAATCCCAGCAACCAGCCTGATAAATACAATGAACTTATTGAAAAACTGGTACATCTAGAACCAAACGAATTGCTTAACTTCCAAAAAAAACTAAAAATACAACACTTTCAAAAACTAGAAAAATTAAAACTAGAAACTAAGAAAGAACCCAATAAAGTATTTAACTCCTCCCAAACCCAAACCTCCCCTCTTAAAAGCCAATATCCCCAAGAACTAACTTTCTTAAAACCAAATAATAAACCAGCAAAACAAAAAATAGAAATCCTCACCAAAAATTTAATAGAAACTGATGAAATGGAGACTGAATATCAAACAGAAACCCCAAAACAAGAAATTTCCTATCGAACACCACCAAACCAAAAGAAAAACCTAAACAAAACAGTTATAAGGTCCCGTTCAAACTCCAGAACTAGAACTCCAATCCCTAAAAATCAAATTGAACCTGAAGATGAAATGGAAACAGAATACCCAAACCAACAAACAGAAACCTTAAATCAAGAAATCTCCCATCGATCAACGTCAAATCAAAAGAAAAACCAAAACAAAATGGACATAAGGTCCCATGCTAATTCTAGTTCCAGATCCTCAAACAAAAAACCCGAAACAAAAGACCAAACAGAAGACAAGTCAAAAACAGAAGAAAAAAACAAAGCTAATTGAAAACCCTCCACAACTTACACTAAATCCATACCTTATATCAACACCAATACTAAAACCCATAATCAACTAAAAAAGAAAAAAAAAACACAGCACAGAGGATCATTACCTTACCACCAATGACCTATAAACCAGTATTCCTTCAATGGAACATTAGAGGTGAAAAGGCAAATTTCGACGAATTGAACCTTCTCATTGCCTCTTTTCACCCAGCAGTCATATGCCTACAAGAAACTTATAAGAAAATTCAGAACACACTACATATCAAACGATATACAACCTATGATTATATACACGAACAAGGAAATAGAGCCTCCCGTAGGAGTGTCCATTCTAATTAATAATAATATAAAAATTTCAAAGCGAAATCAAACTGAATACAACACTACAAGCCATTGCAGTAACCATCAGTCTAAGAAAACCGCTAACAATTTGCTCCCTATACCTGCCACCTAATGAAAACATAAATAAAACAGACTTGAACTCCAACAACTCCCTAAACCTTTTATCCTCATGGGTGACTTTAATAGCCACAATGAACTATGGGGAAACAAACAAACAAGCAGAAGAGGTAAAATTATCGAAAATTTTCTAGATGAAAACCAACTATGTTTGTTTAACAACGGAACCAACACCTATCTTCACCCTAGCTCTGGAATACTCTCGGCTATTGACCTCACCATATCAGAACCCAGTATTTTCCCAGAATATAAATGGAATGTACATCATGAGACCTGTGGGAGTGATCACTTCCCGATCATCCTAGAAGGTCAAGAACCAGAGAATGACACTAAAACACCCCGATGGAACTTGCATAAAGCCAACTGGGAAGATTTCAAAAAAAGGTGCCACACAGACCTAGTGCAAGAAGCTAATTTAACAAAAGATGATGACATTACCCACTTCACCAATACTCTAAATATTATAGCTGAGAAAACTATTCCTAAAAGCTCCCCATCAACAAGATATAACAAGCCTTGGTATAACAAAGATTGCAAAAAAGCGCTCAGAGCCAGATGAACAGCACTCAGAAAATTTAATAGCCAACCAACTAAAGAAAATTTAGAAAATTACAAAATAAACCGAGCCAAAGCTCACAGAACCATTAAGCAAGCTAAGCAATCAACATGGCAAACTTATGTTAGCCAACTAAATTCAAACACCAAACCTAAGGAAATATGGAACATGATAAACAAAATTACTGGGAAATACACTAAACAAGCTAATAAACATCTCATCCATCACAATGTCAAAATCACTAACAAAAAAAAAAAATAGCTGAAATCTTAGCAGAAAACTTTGCCAAAAACTCCTCTCCAAGTCATCAAAAACCAAGCAGAACAACAAATCCGCTTCCATTCAGACAACACTGAATACTACAATCAAATCCTTACTATGTACGAATTAGAAGAATCTCTCAAAAACATCCATAATTCAACAGCCAGACCAGATGAAATCCCCTATGTCTTCCTAAAAGAATGGCCAATGAAATCAAAAGAATACCTCCTCAAAATTTTCAATGATATCTGGATCAATGAAAAATTCCCCGACACTTGGAGACATGCCATTATAATTCCCATACCTAAATCTTCAAAAGACCCCTCAGATCCAATAAACTACCGTCCCATTGCACTTACTAGTTGCATCTGCAAAACCCTCGAGCAAATGATCAATAGAAGACTATCCTGGTATCTAGAAAGAAATCACCTAATCTCTGAACACTAAGCAGGCTTCCAAAAGGGCAGAAGCCCTATTGATCATATCATAAATTTGGGAACCTATATTAGAGAAGCTTTCATCCTCAAAGAACATGTGGTAACAGTTTTCTTTGACATAGAAAAAGCTTTTGATACCACTTGGAAGTATGGAATATTAAAAGACCTTAATGAACTAGGTCTAAGAGGCAGAATGCCAACATTTATCAAAAGCTATCTGAGTGACAGAACCTTCCAAGTAAGACTCGGAAACATCTTATCAAAGTCTCAAAAACAAGAATTGGGAGTTCCCCAAGGTGGAATTCTTTCAGTTACACTCTTTAATGTGAAAATAAACAATATAGTTAATAACATAAACTTCGGAACAAACTATGCCATCTATGTTGACGATCTCATGATTAGTTTTAAGGCTAAACATATGAACACTATTGAACGACACCTACAATTATGCATCAACAAAATTTCTAGCTGGGCTACCAAAAATGGCTTCAGCTGTTCTCAAACAAAAACAAAATGTGTTCACTTCTGCCAACATAGAAAAATGCATCCTGACCCCGAGCTAAAAATTAACAATAATAGACTAACAGTTACAGATCAATACAAGTATCTTGGAATCACCTTTGACAAAAAACTCACCTTCATACCCCACATTAAATACTTAAGGAAAAAATGCAACCAAAGAATGCAACTTGTGAGAACCATAGCTCATACAAACTGGGGAGCTGATTGCAAAACAATTCTAAAACTCTATCAAACACTGATACGATCAAAGTTGGACTATGGCTGCTTTATCTACGGTGCAACAAGAAAATCCTACATTAAAGAACTGAACACAATTCACCACCAAGGACTCCGACTAGCACTTGGAGCATTTCCCACTACACCAGTCGAGAGTCTTTATGCAGAAGCGAATGAACCTACACTTGAAATGAGACGGACAAAATTAGCCCTACAATACTATACAAAACTTGCATCTAACACTTCGAGCCCTATATACCAGAGTGTCTCTCACCCCAAACACCAAATCCTATTCCAAAAAAAGGAAAAAGCAATCAAGCCTTATGGTCTCCGTATGAAAGAAATTAAAGACAAAGCCAAAATTAACATCTCGCAAATCCACAAAGCTTCTACACTCAAACATCCACCCTGGCTTTCCAAAACTGCTGTAAACCCACCCGAACATCCAAAACACTCTCCTATTCTATTAGATCTCTCTAAACACCCCAAATCGAACACAATCAAACCCATCTATATGGAAAAAATACATGACATCCTTCATGACTATCCGGACTATGAACACATTTATACTGACGGAGCTAAAACCAAAGAAAAAGTCGGCAGCTCTGCTATTTATCGGCAAAGAAAAATTCAAAAACGCCTACCTGATAGGTCTTCCATCTTTAGTGCTGAAGCCTCAGCAATAAACCTGGCCCTTAATATTATAAGTGCTGATCAAGCAAACAAGTTTATAATATTTTCGGACTCTTTATCAGTTCTAACTTCATTAAAAGAAAAGAACATTTGCAATCCGCTAATAACTAATCTATTAAACAAACTCGATTTTCTTCATACTCAAAAACAAATCATCCTATGCTGGATCCCAAGCCATATTGGCATCCTAGGGAATACAAAAGCTGACCTAGCTGCTAAAGAGTCACTAAACTTGGAAATCTCCAACATAAAAATCCCCTACACTGACTTTAAACCAACCATAAACCTGTATATCAAAACAAAATGGCAACAACAATGGAACACTTATACAAAAAACAAGCTACAAGAAATCAAACCTACACTTGAAGAATGGAATCCCAAATCTAAACTAAACCGAAGAGAAGAAGTGATCATTACAAGATTAAGAACAGGGCATACAAATATCACCCACTCATTCCTATTAAAAGGAGAAAATCCACCTGAATGCTTACCATGCCAAGAAAACTACACCGTTAAACATTTTTTAATTAACTGCATTGACCTAGCTCCCCTACGCCAAAAACACTACAGCATTAACAACATTAAAGATCTCTTTGAAAAAATAAATGAAAAAACAATTCTAAATTACTTGAAAGAGGTAAACCTCTCCTCCAAAGTATGAATCTACCAAAAAAGAAAAAAAAAAAAAAAAAAAAAATTTTCAACCCAAATCTCTTACAGACCTTCCTCCAATCTTACCTTGACATACTGGAAAATAAAGAACACCTACCTTACTAAGACATCCAAAGAAAAAAAAAAAATGAACTTATTTGGCCTTAAATGACCATGCAGCTGTTGATAGGCCAATAAACTGAACAAAAAAACAAACAAACAAACTGAGAAAATTGACCAAGTCCTATCTGCTCATCCTTCAGTGGAGACTTCAATGTTCACAACATCGAATGGTTAACCCACTCAAACAAGACCGATGATGAGGGGAGGTTCTGTCATGATTTCTCCATTGCTTATGACCTCACTCAGATTTTTCACGAACCCACCCATGTGCCCGACAATGACAGCCAGTATGCAAGTCTACTAGACCTTTTTCTCACAACTTGCCCTGAACTATGTTCAGTTTCTGTTCTGTCTTCTCTTGGATCTTCCGACCACTCTATTGTATCAATTAAGATAAAAATGAAATGTAATAAGTCCCCAGACGTACCTCTCCATCGTACAGTATGTCGATACACTAATGCTGACTGGGATAGCTTTCGTACATTTATATCGGATCTACCTCTGCGTTCCATGTTTAAAAAGGATGTATCCTCTATAGTATCAGACCTGATCGAATGGTTAATTGTAGGTATAGACCGTTTCATACCCTCGAAAAAATTCCAGCAAAAACCTAACAGCCAGCCATGGTTCTCTCTAGAATGAGCTTCTGCCATTGCGCACAGAAATCACTTTTTCCACTGCTTCCAACATAATAGATGTATGGAAACTAAAGGCGCTTTCAGGACTGCCAGCAACCATTGTAAGAAAGTAATAAAGAATGCAAGAGAGTTGTATGCTCAGTCCGTCAAGTCCAAAGTAGCTGAGCAGCGGCTTGGTTCCCACCAGTTTTGGCAAATAGCAAACAGAATCCTGAACTGAAGCGTTTGTTCTATCCCAACTATCATCAATGGACCTGAGGTAATCTCGTCAGCATCAGACAAAGCCAAACTCTTTGCCAAGAACTTTGCAGCTAATTCTACCCTTTGCGACCAAGGCCACCAACCCCCAATATTTCCTCCTGTATCAGAAAACACGCTATGTGATATACATATTTCTGTATGTGATGTTGCCAAGCTAATCAAAAACCTTGATTCCAGTAAAGCAACTGGCCCTGACGATATTCCAATTATAGTACTCAAAAAACTTCAACCAGAACTAGCGCCTATACTTACAAAACTGTTCAAACGTTGTCTTAAGGAGAATAGCTTCCCATCACCCTGGAAAATCTCATCAGTATGCCCTGTATTTAAGAATTCAGGTGATCGCTCATCCCCTGTCAGTACAGGCCAATAAGTCTCCTGTGCGTCATGAGTAAGTTGCTGGAATCTGTGTTAAATACAGAAGTAATCAACCATCTCAACAAAAATAACCTTCTTAGTAACACTCAATATGGTTTCCGTTCTGCTAGATCTACAGCAGATGTGCTTACAGTTATATCTCATAGGATTAGCAAATCTCTCGACGGAGGCAACCTTTCTAGGGCAATTGCCCTTGACATATCTAAGGCCTTTGATAGGGTATGGCGTAAAGGTTTACTTCACAAGATCTCTAGCTATGGTATAGCTGGAAATGTCTTCTCAATTATTAAATCATTTCTTTCTGAGAGGTTCATAAGAGTAGTGGTTGATGGGCAGAAATCAGAAGCTCTTAGTATTAATGCTGGAGTCCCTCAGGGATCCATCCTGGATCCAACTCTTTTCCTGATCTATATTAATGATCTTCCAAATCATATCCTTACATCATTTGTAGACATCTATGTTGATGACACTACCATCTATAGTAGCACATCTGAGACCGTAAACGACCAAGTTCTCTCTGATTCTCTCTCCTCTGATCTTGAGCACATGGTACAATGGGAAAGAAGTGGCTTGTTACTTTTACTGCATCTAAAACCAAGCTTTTATCTTTACATCATCAACACTCTGATCCACATCTGGCATCAATTGAAATGAATGGCTCTCATCTCAGGAAGGCTTTATGTTTTGACAAGCTTCAGGGCTTGATAATTACTCCTGATCTTAAATGGAACACGTACATCAAATCTGTTGCCAGGGCCGCTGGAAAAATGGTGGGATCTTTCTATTGATCCAGTAGATATCTCACTGCTGATGCAATTCTCTATCTATATAAGAGCCAGGTACGTCCAAGGATGGAATACTGTTGCCACATCTGGGTAGGAGCTGCTTGAAACAAATTGTCCTGCCTTGATAGAGTTCAAAATAGACTTCGTAGCCTCGTAGATGTCCTTTTCTCTTCGCTGCAACCTCTTTCTCACAGAAGAGATGTTGTGACCTTGTCTCTGATGTATCGCTATTTTCGTGGAAAGTGTTCGACTGAGCTTCAGTCTATGGTCCCCCATCGCCAAACTTTCACAAGAAACACTTGTCTAGCTGAAAACACTATCAATAATTCCCCCCACTCTTTATCTGTGCCTAAACCTAAACGTAGATTCCATGAACAAAGCTTCTTTCTTAGAACTGCACGCCTGTGGAACTGTCTTCCGTTTTCCTGCTTTCCGACTGAGTACAATATGGTTGTGTTCAAGTCTAACATAAATAAGTTCTTGATGAGCTGTTCCATATAAGTTAAGAAATTTACCGAATTTTCATTACTAATGATTACTATATTTTCCAATTTCTACTGTACACTTTTTAACCCTTATCCTTGAGTGGCCTCTTGACCTTGATAATGTAATGCCTGTGTAAAAAAAAAAAAAAAAAAAAAAATATCAGTTAATATATCAGTGTGTTTGTAATGAAATAATCAACCCAAATCAAAGTTATTATTTTTGTACAGGTGATAATGTGGGTTAGATTTTTTATAATTGTAACCCAAATTATCGCCCCCTCCCCTTGATATATTATCCAAGAATTATCAAAAATGATAAAATGTGAATTAATCGATTGGTGTAATGAAATAATCAACCCAGACAATATATATCAAAGTTATTATTTTCGTAAGGGGAAAAGCGATAATTTTTCTTACAATAATAGCACCGATAGTAAGGAAGGAAGGAAGGAAACGTAGTAATGTTGAAATTTATAATGAAGCAAGGGTTGTGAACTCATTAACAAACACAATGTATTTATGTATTAATTTGGAAATCCTAATGATCCATCTTCTAAAAATGACTTCAATTTTCTTAAATTTATGGTAAGTGGGAAGAGAAATTATTTCATATATGTTGTACAATACCTGTGGAGAGTATGTTAAATTGTTTCATATATGTATATAAATTACCCGTCCGAAGGTAGGTAAACATATTTTAAATATGTGTTGTAAATTACCCATCCAAAAAGGTAAAATTATTATTTATACATTCTGTAAATTACCTGTCCTAGGGAAGGTACAATTAGTTCATACATGTGTAATAGCCGTACTGGCGTAGGTAAAATATTCTTTTGCTCGAAATAGCAAATGATACATCGACATTAAAAATTCCTGTCTCCAAAGAATAACAATTATATTCAAAATCAACTTCAATTTTCTCATTGTTTATACAGTCTCGAGCAACGCCGGGGTAGCCCCGCTAGTATACAAATAAAATGTAGATAACTTATCTAATCATTGATTCCAATTCTTACTTTGGCAGGAAGCAGCCTGGTTCTGTGCTGATGAAGCTGTGCAGATTTTAGGTGGATTGGGATACATGAAGGTAAGTTTACTTTTTCCCTTAATAGATATGAGAGACATTCCAAAAATAATGCCTCCAATTTTTTATTCCGCTTGAGTAGCAATCCATATAAAAAAAAAATTGAAATTGCTTAAAATACCTAAATAATGACATGTAAAAGAGCTTGATGATCTAAGAAAGAATCTCTTAAATTTTTAAAAATCTGACTAAAAACATGGAAGTTGTGACTATTTTTGTACCTTGCAGATTTGATATTTTCCCTCCTTAAGACCATCTGCATTTTATCACACTTTTTACACTACTTTTTCAGTAAAAATTTTATATTTTGGTTAAAACACAAGATTAAGTAATGAAATTCGGCATATAAGTGTACTTTTGTTGAATGAATCCGAATATGGCACTGAAAATCTCCAGAAATTAGTGGTTTCCAAGTAATCTGCAGTAAATCAAGGTTCGCACAGACTTGAAAAGTCCTTGAAATTTAACTTTTGTCTTGAAAAGCCTTATTTCTATTATCTTGAAAAATCTTTGAAAATATGGAAAATGTCTTGAAAATATTTTGAAAAGCTTGAAAATTGTATTCTTTATGTCCAGTAAAAATTTCTGTCAAAATATTAAAAAATAAAATTGAAATAAATTAAAATATGTATGCATTCAAAAAAAAGTTAAAGAACATTGAAAAAAAAAGTTAAAGAAAGTTTAATGGAAGGTATTTTATGCACAAGAAACTTAAATATAATACTAGAACTATTAGAAATGAATATAGTGCATGATTTTTGGTATTGTTAATGCTAAATCACTCCTACCTACCTCCTCAAAATATGTGGCTCACCCTTTTTTAGGCAATTACATATACACACACTGAAAAACTTAGCAGAAAAAAAATAAAACAAAAATATAAATCTATAATATAAAGCTGAATGTGCGTGTGTGTGTGTGGTCACGAATAGGCTCCTATATGGTTGACTATTTTAAAAAACTGATTACATATAATGATAGAAGATGTATCGAGACACAGGAATGGGTATGTTTGATCTGGCAGAACGGTGGTTCATTAAAATTGTGGGGTCTGCATTCGCGCCTGGTCCACAAAGTATCAAAATAAAAAATTTAAAAATTAAAACAAAAAACGTTTAAAAGTGTTTTTGATATAGATGTACATAAGAATACTTTGATAAGTATGTTTTAACTTAAATAGGGATGGTATAATAAAATTGTGGGATCTGTGTTCGCGCCTGGCCTCCATAGAATGGAAATAGGCACAAACTTTAATAAAAAATTTTCATATCTATCTGCGTAAGTATACTTTGATATGTTTCAGTTTGAAGAACTATGGTATAATAAAATTATGGGGTGTTCATTCGCACCTGACCTCCATAGAATGGAAATATGTCACAAAGTTTAACAAGGTTTTTTAATATAGATCCACAGAATATTGTGATAAGTGTTTCAGTGTGAACAGGCGTGGTATAATAAATTATGGGGTTTATCTATTTTATTTTTACTTTCATCATATTTTGCTTTGGTTTTGATACCCCCAAATTCGAAGCTATCTCTTTACAACCCTTCCTTTTCATAACCTATCATACTTTCATAAATCAGAGTCCATTTTCTGTAGGCATTTTTTGAATCCAGTCAATGACTGGTACTTTGGCTAGTTTTATATAAAAATTTAATGTAAAATAAACTTAGATTTTAGGGTTATAACATTTTTATGGGAAATGATCCTGTAAATTTTTTCTTTCTTTTTTTTCATAGACAATTGTGTGTGATTTTAAGAGGGTCTTTGTAAAAAGAGGAGGCTTACCACTCGGACTTTGGTGTAGTGGTAGGGTTGGGAGCAATTACATCTGAACACTCTGAAAACTTGGCAGAAAGAAAAAAACAAAAATAATTATTTTAGTGAGGGATTAGTTTCACATATAAATTTAATGTAAAATAATCCACCATTTTCCAAGCCGTTGCGCCAAATAGGGGACGTAATTCGAAATAAAAAGTGGAGTTATTGCCCTTTGCTTTGAGTTACGACCCTTGACAACTTGAGAGTTCTAGAGAGTAAGGAGAGACTAGCAAGATAAGCCACATGCCAGACACTCGATATCGTCATGTAAATAATTGGCGCTTATACAGTTTAGTCAAGACATTAAAAAAAATGAAAATATAAAAAACAACTTATATTGTACGTACTCGTTACAGTCTGAAGTTCTCTGAAAAAAAATTTCACTAAATTTGATCGAGTAGTTTTTATTTTATAGCGAAAAAACAATTTGTTATGATACCGAGCAAAAAGTTCGATTTTTAGGAAGAAAAGCTAGTAAAGATGGGGAGGGAGTGTCGGTGCTTTAACTGGAGTTATCTCCCTTTGGCGTGTTCAACAAATTTCGTAATGGCTGACTTCAACCGAGGCCACCGAGAGTAAGTACAGGCCAATGAACATGACAGCGTAACGTCATGTAGGTGCACAGTGCCTAAAGTTTCTTGTGTTCAACCATGTGACCACGCTAATCACCATAAAAAAATATTTTTCGTTGCCCCTTACACACTAATAGCCATAAAAATATTTTCCCTTGCCCCTTGTGGTAATTTAAACATATTTTTTTTTAAAGAGAAAAACAATTCTTCATTTGTATAATATAATTATCCAATTGCACATTGATTTGGATAATTTTAATCTAACAAATTATAACAGTAAGTGAACCTGTTTTTGAAAGTTTCTCACATGTCTATCGAAGAAAACCGAATATTTCATTTTATTATTTTTTTAAACTGCAAAATAAACAATTTTTTTTTATGAGAATATTTTTTAGTCTGTTCTTTTAATTATAAATAAAACTTTTCATTGAGTATTTTCAAATACTTTAAAGTTAGAAGCACTTTTCACGACAGGTTTTTTAAATTTTTTATTTATTTTTTTTTTATTTAATCAAAACAATATTGATGAATTCAATAGTTTAGCACCGGGCGTAATTTATTTCTTTGGAATATATTTAAAACTTAAAGTTTGTTTGTTTCATAACATTTCCACTGTAAATAATTTACATGACTGAAATGAAATAGGAAATTCAATGTTTATCAAGACATAACAAACACAAATTCATCTTAAAAATTCATTAACTAATCAGTTTTAATTAAAGTTTTGATATGAACTAAAAATAAAGAGTACATTAAATTTTAGTTAACATATTTTCTTGTGTTTTATCTTATAAATAAATGGGTACTTCACGGGGAACGTGGACCCTGTGTAAACGGTGTTGTTATTCAATGATTGCTCCCTGAAAGCGTTTTCTTTCACTTTTTTCATATATATCTCAGACTTTTTTTTTTTTAATCGTGCATGTATTTATTTTTTGATTTTTTTTTCCCGTTATTTGGTAGGTAAATTTGATTCATACTTTTATTTCGTGCTTGTTTTTATTTTATTTTAATTTTTTTTATTATTTTCTCCACTAAAGATTTAGGTACTTCATGGGGAACGTGGACCCTGCATAAACTGGTTTTGATTTAATGGCTGCTCTCTGAAATTTTCTTTTACTTTCTTTGTATATATCTCATACACTTTTTTTTTTAATCAAGCGTGTATTTACTATTTTTTAAATTTTTTATTTCTTTAATTAAATTTGATTCATACTTTTATTTCGTGCTTGTTTTTTTTTATTTTCAAAACGTTTTTGAAGGTACTATTTGAGGCCTAAAAAAAAGCCAAAAGAATTATGAGAATGTGTATGAAAAAATAAATGTAACAAAAAATATTTAGTGGGGAAAATACAATAAAAACAAATCAAAATAAAATAAAAACAAGCACAAAGTATGAATAAAATAAAAACAAGCACAAAAGTATGAATCAAATTTAATTAAAGAAATTTTAAAAATCCAAAAAATAAATACATGCTCGATTTAAAAAAAAAAAAAAAAAAAAAAAAAAAAGGGGGGGGGGTGTATGAGATATATACGAAGAAAGTGAAAGAAAACCTCAGGGAGCAGCCATTAAATTAAAACCCGTTTACGCAGGGTCCACCTTCTCCATGAAGTGCCAAGATTTTTATTTTTTTATATATATTCAGATAATGTTCCCCCTCCCCTTTTTTGGCCTCAAATAGTACCCGCAAAAAAGTTTTTGTGATTAAAGAAAATCTTTTTTCCATGCGCTTACAGGGAGCAATCATTGAATAAAAACACTGTTTACGCAGGGTCCATGTTCCCTGTGAAGTACAAGTAAATGTTGTACACGCCCTGCTGAAAATATTTAGAAAGCCATTCTTAACAGGGGAAGGGCTAACTATTCTACATTTTCACCTAACAATTTAATGAAATAAAAAGATACCATGAAAATTTAATTTGGAAATACTATCTAAAATATAGCACAGTGCGTACACTGCACAAGCACCATTATTATTATAACAATGATAATAAAAAAAAAACTGGTGTAGATGGCATGAACTGGTGCCACATCAACTAGTAAAGGGTCTCGGAGGATGGAAAGACCGAGGTGAAAGAGTACTAACCAGATCTCCACTGGAAGTGTGCAATTCGAATCTAGTACCTTTGGGGTGGGGGGGACATTCTGTCACCTAAACCTCAGGAAGCACCAATGGCTGATGCCAATGAGAAATCAATGGCAAACGGCTGTTGTGATAATGTGCAATATCTGCACAAGTGGTCAAGGGGTGGAGAACATTGGAAATCTGAGGAGACTTGTCATGCGGTCTCCAGCGAATACTGCAGTGACTGATCACTGATGATGGCCTGTGAGACAACTTCTGAGTGAAATAATAATGATAATATCCCCTCCAAAATTTACCACCATCCTGATTTAATATCGGACATGTTTACTATATTTTCTTAGTTTTTAACCAATATTCACATTATAGTATAATTGTCTCTTAGTAGTTATGTGAACTTCATTTCTGTATATATATGTATTATGCACTGATATGAAAATGAAGACTATAGCAGAGTATAGGATTCCTGATGAAAATATGCTAAACATTTTGATGAAAAACATGGGGAAAAAATGGACATAGAAGAACAGAAAACCAAAACTTTAAATGTAATTTCTGTATTAAAAGTAATAGTTATTTAAATATTTCAACATATAATCTTGTGGGGAAAATCCAGGAACAAAAATAAAAATTGTCTCTGTCATGAAGGATTTCTCCTCCACCGGCTGAGGACAGAAAAGGTGAATTGTAGCATCAGAACAAATACTACTACACTGTGATCTTGTCCCGAAAGCCAAGAATTGTTTGTGTTTTATGTTTCTTTGTTTGTTCCCTAAATTCATAATTCAGTTTTATTGTATATTGCTTTAAAATTAAGTAATTTTACATAGATAATATTTATATTTTATATCGAATAAAGTTCAGTTTCATTATTAATCGAATTGGGTGCCTTTCTTTTCTTTTTTAACATGTTTTAAAGCTCTTTTTTAAAATGCCGTCATATAGTATCAACAGTAACAGTTCGACAAATCTTACCTACATTGCTTGCAGACATTTTTCAGTTAACAGGCCTTCTATATTTAAGTGGACGTGCTTCAACATGCTCTCATAAAAACGTATTTTTGCTGTAAAATAAAAACTACTCGATCAAATTAAATTAAAATTTTTTTCGGAGATCTTCAGTCCAAAACAGATATGTACAATATAACCATTTCGATATTTTCATTTTTTAATGTCTTGACTAAACTGTACAAGTACCAAATAATTTAATCTTCATACTGTAAATAAAATAGGTTAAAGTACAAATAAGCCTGTATACATTTTATTATGATATCCAGCGATCTGGCATTTCATTTCTCTGAACACAATAAAGTTGGTGACGAGGATGAGATTTAATATCAGAACTAAAAAAACAAGAAACGCACATGGTAACACTTTTTGCTCTTTTCTGCAATATTTTCCAGAATATTTTTTTTTGTGAAGACCTGAAAAAAAGAAAAAGATGCTTTTTTTCACAGTATTTTTTGTGAACTCGCGAAAAAAAAAAAATTGTGCACAAATGAAAAGAAAAAACAGGATTATTTACCTCATAGATCCAAATTTACTGAATAAAATATTGCAAAATCAGCAAGCAGAATTTTCAAATAATTTTGACGGCATAATTTTGCATACAATGACTGAAAGCACCAAAATCAATTTCTCTTGACACCATAGCAAGCACAATAATGGATATTTTGTTCAATCCGGATTTTAAAAATTTACTGCTTGGAATGAGGAATGGAAGGATACTTTTCAACATGAGTTCACATCCATGGGCTATGCATGAAAATTGCATTGCTACTTCGTAAGCTGGGCACAGCAGAACCTGAATAATATACAAACTTCTGAAAAGACTAGGAAATGCAACATTTGATGAAATGATAGCACAGTTATCAGACATTTTTGGTGAATCAGCATCTTTATTTAATATTCGTTATTTAATATTCATTATTCATTATTCATGTTGTGGTCATATGGATGGGTTTTGTTGTAAAAATAACTGCAACATTTGCAGGATGAATATTGCACAGTCAAGAGGCAAAAACCACAGAAAAATGCCAGGACGTTTCCAGAATATCACATTGAATTCAATTTTTACCACTTTTAATGTAAATTTTTAAGCTTGAAGAAAATATATACAAACCAGTGAACTTTCAGTTGAATACTGCTTCAGATATCACTTTAATTTCATGTCCAACATGGCAGTTGTTGGGAAACCAACTTTTAAGAAGATGATTTATATTGCTTGTGGTGCATTGGGGAAACAAGATACAACTAACTGGTGAGTTAACATGCAATGCTTTTTTTTTTTTTAAGTAAAAGATTTTCAGTTATGTGCTACGTTTCTGAGACATCAACCCCGATTCTTCTTGATTTCGATTTATTTGAAGAACTTTATCTTAATGTTCTGCTATACTCAATTTTCAATTCTTTCAATATTAATGCTGCAGCAGATGCTGAAACACATTTTAAGAACATACTTAAAGCAAAGTTCAGCAATGTTTTTCAAAAGGGACTTGGATGTTGTTCTAAAGTTAAAGTGACTTTAAAACTGAAGGCAGATGCGAAAGCAATCTTCAGACCAGTCTGGTACCATAAGCAGCTTTAGTTACAGTAGAAAAACAATTGCATCATCTACAACAAAGAGTAATCCTACCTACTAATTATTCATCCTGGGTAGCACCTATTATCATTGTGAAGAAGGCTTTTGACAAAGTACGCTTATGTGCAGACTTCAGCACAGGATTAAATGACAGACTGACTGGAGACACCTCAGTATCTACTACCTGTATCGGAAGATCCATTCTTAAAACTCAATGGTGGAACTTGTTTTGCAAAACTGGCCTCACAGATGCATATCTACAACTGGAAATTGGTGAAGATTCCAAAAATCTTCTCACTATTAACACTCACAAGGAATTATTTCAATTTAACCACCTTCCATTCAAGTCAGCTCTAGCGATTTCCCAACAAAACATGGATACAATGCTCACCGGATTGCCGGGAGTTTCTGCCTACATTGATGATATTATCATTATAGGCACATCCCAAGAGGGACTTCTGCATCATCTTACTTCCGTGCTGAATCAAATTCAACAATATGGATTTCAACACCAATACCAAGCAAATACAAATTCTTTCAAACTTCTTCATATTTGGCAAAAATAGTTGAAAATCAGATCCAGACAATATTTAGGCAATAAAAGACACAGCAACTCCAAAGGATACTGCAACACTATGATCCTTTTTGGGTCTTGTAAGTCATTATGGTTCCTTCTTACCTGAACTGCACAAAAAGATACCAAATGGTCAATCACACGCAAAGAATCATTTGAGAAAATCAAAACACTTATTTGTTCTGTTCTATTGATGAAACACTATGATCCATCATTACACATTACTGTTGTGACGGACACTTCAGACTATGAAGTTGGAGTAGTAATATCACATATTCTTCCTGAAAGAAACAAAAAAGCACATGTATTGACACCTACTGAAATAAAGTATAACCAAATTGAGAAAGAAGCCCTAGCAATTATCTATGCTGTAAAGAAATTTCAGAAAATACTATATGGCCATCATTTTATTCTGATCACAGATCACAAGCCCTTAATAAGTATTTTAGCTCCAGGAAAAGAATTCCAGTTTATATAGCAAACTGCTTATAAAGTTAGAGGAACTTGTATAAAGTTAGAGAAACTTGTAAAAAGTTGTGCCAAATGTTAACTGGTCATGAAATATCCTTGGCCTTGCATGTATGGCCTACCTCGGAAATTTCTTGGTCATCAGTATACATGGACTTTACAGGACCAATTAATAGATAACATTACTTTTTTTTTTACATAGGCATCACCACTTATCAAGGCCCAGAGGCCACTCGAGGATAAGGGTTAAAGAGTGTACAGTAGGAATTGGACAATATAGTAACTGTTAGTAATGGAGATTCAGTCAATTTTTAAACTTATATGGAACAGCTCATCAAAAACTTGTTTACGTTAGACTTGAAGACAACCATATTGTAGTCAGCTGGAAAGCAGAAAAATGGAAGAGAATTCCATAGGCGTGCAGTTCTAAGAAAGAAGCTTTGCTCATGGAATCTACGTTTAGGTTTAGGCACAGATAAAGAGTAGGGGAAATTAGTGATAGTGTTTTCTGCTAGACGGATGTTTCTTGTGAAAGTTTGGCGAGGGGGGACCACAGAATGGAGCTCAGCCGAGCAATTGCCATGAAAATAATGATACATCAGAGACAAACTCGCAACATCGCCTCTGTTAGAAAGAGGTTGCAGGGAAGAGAAAAGGACATCCCCCACAAGTCTACGAAGTCTATTTTGAACTCTATCAAGGCAGGATAAGTCCTTTCTAGTAGCTCCTGCCCAGATGTGGCAACAGTACTCCATCCTTGGACATACCTGGCTCTTATATAGATAGAGAATTGCATCAGCAGTGAGATATCTACTGGATCGATAGAAGGATCTCACCATTTTTCCAGCGGCCTTGGCAACGGATTTAATGTATGTGTTCCATTTAAGATCAGGAGTAATGGTCAAGCTCAGAAGCTTGTCAAAACATGAGGCCTTCCTGAGATGAGAGCCATTCATTTCAATTGATGCCAGATGTGGATCAGAGTGTTGATGATGTAAAGATAAAAGCTTGGTTTTAGATGCATTAAAAGTAACAAGCCACTTCTTTCCCATTGTACCATGTGCTCAAGATCAGAGGAGAGAGAATCAGAGAGAACTTGGTCGTTTACGGTCTCAGATGTGCTACCATAGATGGTAGTGTCATCAACATAGATGTCTACAAATGATGTAAGGATATGATTTGGAAGATCATTAATATAGATCAGGAAAAGAGTTGGATCCAGGATGGATCCCTGAGGGACTCCAGCATTAATACTAAGAGCTTCTGATTTCTGCCCATCAACCACTACTCTTATGAACCTATCAGAAAGAAATGATTTAATAATTGAGAAGATATTTCCAGCTATACCGTAGCTGGAGATCTTGCGAAGTAAACCTTTATGCCATACTCTATCAAAGGCCTTTGATATGTCAAGAGCCATTGTTTTAGAAAGGTTGCCTCCGTCGAGAGATTCGCCTAATCCTATGAGATATAACTGTAAGCACACCTGCTGTAGATCTAGCAGAACGGAAACCATATTGTGTGTCACTAAGAAGGTTATTTTTGCTGAGATGGTTGATTACTTCTGTATTTAACACAGATTCCAGCAACTTACTCATGACACACAGGAGACTTATTGGCCTGTACTGTGAGGGAGATGAGCGATCAACTGAACTCTTAAATACAGGGCATACTGATGAGATTTTCCAGGGTGATGAGAAGCTATTCTCCTTAAGACAACGTTTAAACAGTTTTGTAAGTATGGGCGCAAGTTCTAGTTGAAGTCTTTTGAGTACTATAATTGGAATGCCGTCAGGGCCGGTTGCTTTACTGGAATCAAGGCTTTTGATTAGCTTGACAACATCACGTACAGATATACATATATCACATAGCGTGTTTTCTGATACAGGAGGAAATATTGGAGGTTGGCGGCCTTGGGTGCAAAGGTTAGAATTAGCTGCAAAGTTCTTGGCAAAGAGTTCGGCTTGGTCTGAGGATGACGAGATTACATCAGGTCCATTTATGAGAGTTGGGATAGAGCACACACTTCTGTTCAGGATTCTGTTTGCTATTTGCCAAAACTGGTGGGAACCAAGCCGCTGCTCAGCTACTTTGGACTTGACAGACTGAGCATACAACTCTCTTGCGTTCTTTATTACTTTCTTACAATGGTTGCTGAAAGCGCCTTTAGTTTCCATACATCTATTATGGTTGGAAGCAGTGGAAAAAGTGATTTCTGTGTGCAATAGCAGCAGCAAATTCTGGAGAGAACCATGACTGGCTGTTAGGTTTTTGCTGGAATTTTTTCGAGGGTATGAAACGGTCTATACCTACAATTAACCATTCCGTCAGGTTTGATACAATAGACACATCCTTTTTAAACATGGAATGCAGAAGTAGATCTGATATAAATGTACGGAAGCTATCCCAGTCAGCCATAGAGTATCAATATACTGTAAAATAGAGAGGTACATCTGTCTGGGAACTTATTACATTTCATTTTTATCTTAACTGATACAACTGAGTGGTTGAAAGATCCAAGTGGAGACAGAACAGAAGCTGAACACAGTTCAGGGCAAGTTGTGAGAAAGAGGTCTAGGAGACTTGCATATTGGCCGTCAGTATCGGGAACATGGCTGGGTTCGTGAACAATCTAAGTGAGGTCATAAGCAATGGAGAAATCGTGACAGAACCTCCCCTCATCATCGGTCTTGTTCGAGTGAGTTAACAATTCCACATTGTGAACATTGAAGTCTCCACAGACATAAATATTAGCTGAAGGATAAGCAGATAGGGCATGGTCAATTTCCTCAGATATGCTTTTAAAGACAGTAACTTCGCTGTTGTGGGGGCGATAGAGAGAAAATATAAATGCAGTTGTTTGAGCAAGTTCAACCCGGAAGCACATATAGGGTAAGTTAGGATCTTCTCTGGAGATATCCCTACCACATGGAAAGCCATTTCTTATATAGGCACATATTCCATGCCCATCAAATTTGGAAGTTAAATTAGAGTATCCTTTAATTACAAACTCATCTAGGGAAATGGTCTGTCCAGTGCCAGTTTCACTTTGAAATAATATGTCTGGTTTGGTCTCCTGTAATTAGGTTTCAGCCTCTGGAAGGTTAGAATATTAATATTGGCTTATGCTTGCAGTAAGTGGCCAGAAGTTTTCCAGATGAACCATACTACCTCAAATGTAGCTGTCAAGAAACTACAAGAAATTTTCAGCAGGTTGAGTGTTTCTAAAATCTTAGTTTCTGATAATGGTATTGCATTTACCTCAGCAGAATTTTTTGATTTCTGTAAACAAAACAATATTCAGCATCTCAGATCTCCACCTTTCCACCCACAATCAAACGGCCAAGTCAAATGCTTTATCGACACTTTAAAAGAACACTCTTGAAGTTAAAAGGGGAAGGAACTATTCGAGAGATCATAGAAATATTTCTAAGCAGCTACAGAACTACCCAAAATCCAAATTGTCCAAATGGAAAGTTTCCTGCTGAAACTCTGATGAACAGAAAAATATGTTTACCAATGGATGATATTTGTCCATCATCAAATACTCTTCCCAAGAGAAACAGGACAATGGAAAACCAGTTTAACTGCCTTCGTGGAGTAAGGTTACTTAATTTCCTATTAGAACAGCCTGTATTAGCAAAAAACTACTGCAATGGTAAAGAAAAATGTGACACAAGGTCATATAGTACATCGTTCTGGTAATGTAATCTATGATGTGAGTGTACAATCATTTATTTGGGGTCAGGCATGCAAATCAACTTTTTTACATATCTACTGAAGAAACCATCAAATGACGTAATTATTCCATTAAATATTTTACTGGACACATTTGAATGACCTCAGTGTTCAAGCAACATGCTTGAAACTAAGCAACTCTGAGAAGAAAGGTCCAACCCGAAGGATGCAACAAAGGTGCAGACCAATTTCAACTCTACAAATAGACTCACATCAAACTTCTAACAAGCATCATATTTAAAAGAGGATATTTTATAGCAATAAAAAGAGGACATAACTCTAAATAAAGAAAGTTAAGAGTAATCACCCTTTGGTCTGAATATTCAGTATCGTCATGCAAATAAATGTTTTTACCATGAATAAAATGGGTTAAGTACAAATAAGCATGTATACTTGTTATGATATCCAGCAATCCTGACGTTACATTTCTTCAAACACAACTGGCAGTTAATTTATTTTTCTATGAGAGACAAATCCTGTGCATTTTTTCTGTAAACGTGTTTTTAATAGTTTGTACAAAGGAGGGGGTGCCACTCAGACTTAGGGTTAGTGGTAGTTATAGAACGGTTTTTATTTTAAAGTGGATTCCATTCAGACTTAGGGTTAGGATTAAAGGAGATTTTTTCTGAGTAGGACTTATCACTCAGATTTAATCGTATGACAGATTCAAGGGAGACAATTTTAGAAGGTGGGTTTATCACTCAGGCCCAGATTTAGATTTAGTGGTATCATCATTTTATATATATATATATATATATATATATATATATATATGGAGTTGAATGTAATAGTCAAAGAAGCAAACACCCATGTGTGTGTGCCTTGTGTGACTGTATAACTTATCTTCAGGTGGGATCTGAAAGAGAGATAAAAGATGGCGGCTGTGGTTTTATAAAAATGTGGTCTCATGGTATCGCACAATATCTCACCGCATACATATGCAAATGAAATGCAGCCAGTTTTTTTTTTTTTTTTAATAAAAAGCCTGTTGGCAGAGGTGGGAGAGGCAGACGCCTGCTGGAAGTTGAGATATTAAATTGTGAGGAGGAAATACAGTGACGAATTCTATCTGTGAACCCCCCCACCCCCCAAAATACCAGCCCATTTAACTGCAAGCTATTTAGGCATTATGGGGGACAAGTTCGGCCTAAAATTAATACCAGAATTCGATGGCTTGACCTCGGTACTTGACTAGGTGGAAAAGTTGGAACTGCATTACCTGTTGTCTAGCGTGAAGAGCATTGAACACGTGGTTCGTCTACGTCTGTTCGGCAAGGCTTTAGTGGTGTATCAACAGCTTAGTCCTAAGGAAAACCAGGATTATGAGAGGATTAAGGCAGTACTATACAAGACTTTTGCTATCGACCCTGTCACTGCTTGGGAGCAATTTGTGGCAAGAACTTTACGTCAAGGTGAAACTGTCGACGTGTATCTGGCTGAGCTAATGAAATTGAACGTGTTGCCCGGTGGGCTGCCTGAGTGGGCCGTGGCATGCAAATTTCTGGCAGGGCTCCCAACAGGAGCAAAGCAACTCCTGCGAGATAGTTCAAGCATGGCTTTGTTGTCCCTTAATGACCTGGTAGACAGGGCCAGGACTGTGATGAAGAATACCTATGAGATGAGAGAACTGCACAGTCCTCACAGAGTGATGATAGACCATTTCAGGGGCCCGGTCCGTGTGGTGAAGTTGTATGTTATAGGTGCAATAGCCAGGGCCATGTTGCAAGGAACTGCTCGCGGTGACTGACAGCTGTTCGCTGCTACCGGTGTAATGAGACTGGTCATATGGATCGGGATTGTGCAGGGAAATGGGGTCGGGGACAAGGTGCCAACGTCGACCTATTCCCCAAGCAGAAATTGGACGAGGCGCTTCAGATCATTATGGTCTATATCAACGAGACATTGTGCTCAGCACACCTCGATTCTGGGTGCTCCCACACCATAGTGTGCGTGGACCTCTGCGGCACTTGGAAGGAGACATGTTGCAAGGGTGGGGTCTGTGAACATTTGCACAAGAACTGGAAACTTGGCTAATGTCAAGGCACTGGTAGTGCTCCTCCAGTGTCATCCGTGAATTGGAATCCATATTTTGTGAAAGGGGGCCACCTGAAGAGATTCTCACTGACAACGGCACGGCCTTCTGCAGTGGGGAGTTCAGGAATTACAGAGACGAGTGAGGGATCTGGCTCCAACACCGATATGCATATGTGCCGAGTGGCAACGGGATACCAAAGCGGTGCCATCAAAGCAGATTGTGGCGGATTGCATGATCACAGAGGCAATCTGTAGATATAACGCAACATCAAAGGATGCCATAAATGCTGCAAGCGCACCTGCCAATGCAATCTATTGCTATCGAGTGTGCATCAAGGACATTGATGCCTGTTTGCCTGATCGGCAGGGAACACAAGAGCCATACAAGTTAGGGGACACTATCTACCTCCCAATAACCAATGCACCATCAGCTTTCAAAGAGGAAGAATCACTGGCATCATCAGTGAGCAGGCCATGTTAATCAATGGTACCCCACGCTGTGTGAGGGATGTCCGGCCTGCCCTAAATACAAACCAATTAGCGAGTAGCAGTAATGGTAAATCATCCAGCAATGACCTGTGGATCTGACCTATTCCCGACAGCCATAATGGTACGACTGTGAACCCCAATGCTGATGCCTATAGTTCCAACACCCCGTCTTAGAGCTCCAATGAAGATAAAGAAGTTCAGCCTGCTGGTATGACTGCAAACCCTAACGCTGATGCTGATAGTTCTGACGTCCCTTTCTGAGCGCTCTAACGAAGATGAAGTTCAGCCAATTCCCCTTCGTAGGAGCGCCCACAACAAACAACCACATTCACAATGCCACATGTGTGATCTTGAGACCAGGAGGAGTGGGGAGTTGAATGTAACAGTCAACGAAGCAAATGCCTACGTGTGTGTGCCTTATGTGACTATATGACTTACCTTTAGGTGGGATCTGAAAGAGAGATTAAAAGTGGCGGGTGTGGTTTTATAAAGTGTGGTCTCATGGAAACGCACAAGATCCCACACACACATATGCAAATGAAATGCAGTCAGTTTTTTTGTTTTGCTTTTTTTTAATAAAAAGCCTGTTGGCAGAAGTGAGAGGGATAGATACGTGCTGGAAGTTGAGATAGGAAATTGTGAGGAGGAGGAAATACAGTTACGAATTCTATCTGTGAACTTTTGTTTGTTTCTTTTTTCCACAAAAAATATCAGCCCATTTAACTGTAATATACTCACTTTTCAAATTGAAAAATATCAAAAAAATTTGGAATATTAACTGCTCTAAATAGCAAGAATAGTCAGGAAATTAAGGATCATTTATAATATAAATCCTAAACTTCTGTGTGTTTATTTATTTGACAGATGTAGGAACCTGACAAAACCAGTATTGTTTTAAATTTCCAACTTTCAGACCAAAAATTAGCCAAAAACATTAATTCCTTCACCCTCAACTGGGCAATTTGCTACAGGGAGGGGTCGCTTTTTTCACCAATATTTTTTAAAGTCATCTCCTCTTTTCGATTGACTAGCCTTAATTTAAACCTTCACCACTTCTGGTTTGGTTAATAGCTGAAGTATTTTGGAAACCCAACTTGTAAAGCTGTGCAATTAGTGCCTGATAATTTTCCGACCAGAATGAAACAAATGCTTATGCATAGCTTACTTGCCATAAGTATATTTTCATTGTACTTGCATATTTAGCGCTGTTGAAATAAATACTGAATATATATATATATATATATATATATATATATATATATATATATATATAATCTATTTTATGAAAAATTTAAAAACAACTAGGTGTCAAATCTAATGATAAAATCATTTTTATTTATTTTTTACCGATATTTCCCTAATACATAGCCTCATCAGAGTAGGTAGTCTGGTCCAAGAGTTTTTTTCTTTTTAAATTTCTTCATTTTGGTGTCATAGTGAAGGTAATTCTTTGGAGTGGAAGGGAATAGACAAGGTCATCTTGTTTCGGTAGAACCATGTGTGTTATGTTCCGGTTGTTAAGCAGAAGTTTAAATGAGAAGATGGTCACACACTTTTTAAAAACACTTATTTTAAATGAAAAATTCGCCAAAAAAAGACAAACTTTTCTATTACCTTGTACTCTGAGGGATTGCTGTCACCATAAATCTTCATCCATCATCTTCAAAAAGTGTGTGACCATCTTCTTATTTAAACTTCCGCTTGACAACTGGAGCGTAACACATGTGGTTCTACTGAAACAAGATTACCTTCACCATAAAACCAAAATGAAGAAAAGAAAAAAGAAAAAATTCTCGGACCAGACTACCTATCCTGATGTGGCTACGTATTAGCGAAATATCGGCAAAAAAAATAAAAATTATTTTACCATTACACTCAACACTTAAGGTTTTTTTTAAAATTTTCTTAAATTTTATTTAAAAATTTAGTGTTTTTAAAAAGTGTGTGATCATCTCATTCATATTATTTTGTATTATAATATGTATGCATATACATAACATAATAATCATTGCATATCTATATACTAGTGACCTTGTGTGTGTGTACGGAATGGGTTCTAAAAAATTACTTTGTCAATTTTTGAACTGGTGAAATAAATTCGATTTGTTTTTTAACCTGTAAAAATAGATGCTAACGGGTCAAAATTAAAACTTGGCAGGGGTTAGTCGACCAAACATGTTTCTTCTACACATGCACAAATATACATTTAACAATGTTATTTTTAAAGTTTTGATATGCATATGGACTTGAGTGGCAATTAATAATGCTGAAGAGCTATATGTTTTGGTTTTGATTCTAACTGAAGTCTTAACTTCTGAAATCACCACTATATATTAGGTACAATATAATAATAAATATGACATCTGTATAAATTTAAATATATTTAAACGTACAAGCAAATAAATTCATTACTGCAGCAGGCCTTTGTTTCTTCTTCTACAAGGCTAGATACGTTTCTGGCATATTTGATGTGTCCTTTGTGACCTAAAATCCTCTTCTTCCACTTCTGCATGCGCTCATAATTTCGATCCAACATCTCTCTCTTCTCTCAACTACTTCCCCACTCCCTTTTTCCCCTTACTTTTCTCTCACTACTAGACACCACAGTTTTTTTTTTTGTTTTTATGTTTTGTTTTGTCTCATTGATTATCTCATTTTATTGTTTTATATTTTTTCTTCTTCACTAATTTAATGCAGATATTTTAAAAATTTATTTTATTTTTAATATCACGTGATTGCTCTCCAAGCAAGAACTTTTTGTGAAATTTCTCCAATATTCATTAAGGACTCAACTTTTATAAAAGCAACATCACCTGATAAGTTGGTCATAACTGGTTATAACTAGTTGACCGAAATATACTCAGGAATGTGTAGAGAATGTTAATGTAAAAACAAATAAGAAGTGTGTATATATATATATATATATATATATATATATATATATATATATATATATATATATAGTTACTGTTTGCATAGACAACTGGAGGGATCAAGTATCGTCTATATTCTCTATCCATCATTTCATAAAATAAAAGATGGAAATCTGTTTTAATAATCGTAAGCACATTAGGAGCAATCCCAAAAAGCCTTGAAAAAAGAATGGGAGAAATTGGATCTAGGGTGATGGCTAAGAAGATACAACAGATAGCAATAATGAAATTGACTGAAATATTAAGGAAAACCCTTGAATGCAAAGACTAATACACATGAAATACAAATGCTAACTGGCCATATAGAAACTACAACAGAAGTAAAACAAAACATGATAGTAAATAAGCACACGATTTTAACAGACCCACATAGTCTACATTCGAAGGGTCATATATATAAAGGGTCATCACTCCACCCACTCTTTGACAGATGAGATCATTTAGTGCTATTATCCATTGTACCTAATTATCTTCCATTTTTTTTTTTTTTTTTAATGAATAACATCATTTATTTTCTCTTTAACGACTTTTAGAAAACCTGTATTAGTTGCATCGAATAGACATAAATTCTTCATGTATTCATTTTCTTTACAGGATTATGGATTGGAGAGAGTTGTTCGGGATTTACGGATCTTCAGAATCTTTGAAGGAACCAATGATATTCTACGCTTATTTGTTGCCTTAACAGGAATTCAGGTAAAATGACAATTTCCTGTTACAAAAACCTAGTGTTCTTGTTATCTGTATTTCTTTCAATGAGAATTAAAAAAAAAAAAAAAATAAGAGCAAAATATTGATGTCTTCTAGCATTTAAGTAGTGAAATATTTATCACAAACGAAACCGAAAAGTGTAGAGATAAAAAAGTTAAATATTTATCTTATTCATATTAATGAAAGAGTTTAATAGCTTGTTGATTATGTAGAATGTTCATTTATGCGCCCATTTTCCCATGAGATCAGGGTATGACACAGAGACTCCTACCTCCTGTGGTGGTGGATTTGGTAGTGGTGCTCGTGGTGAAGAAGCAACAGCAATTATTTTGTAGTTAAATTCTATTTGAATTATGGTTAAATTCGAATATTTACCTCCTTTTGGACTGAAAATTGATTTAATTTGATTAAGAATCTCTACATTACTGTATTATTATCATTTATACTTACTAGTTTATCATCAGGTATTGCTCACTGATAACAACCGGTGGTGTTCTCTGGAATCTGGATTGTAATAAGTCTCCCCAAATTTCCAGTACTCTCCACCTCTTCCAATAACCTAACAAATGAATTTGCATCATCACAACAGCTGTTTGCCATTGATTTCTAGCTAGCAATGACTATTTGTCATCACTGAAATGTGAGTGGCAATAAGCCCCTCAAAGGTCCCAGTCCTCTTTGCACTCATCCAGTGGAGGCCTGGATAGTGCTTCCTCTCTTCGGTCTTTCCATGCTACTAGACCCTTCTCAACTATTTGGTGTGGTGCCAGTTGATGCCAGCATTACATTTAACTCGCCATTCAGTTTTTTTGACTCCATGAAGTCTTCCTCTATTTTTTTGTTTTACTTCTGTTGTAGTTTCTATATGGCCAGTTAGCATTTGTATTTCATGTGTATTAGTCTTTGCATTCAAGGGTTTTCCTTAATATTTCAGTCAATTTCATTATTGCTATCTGTTGTATCTTCTTAGCCATCACCCTAGATCCAATTTCTCCCATTCTTTTTTCAAGGCTTTTTGGGATTGCTCCTAATGTGCTTACGATTATTGGTTTTAACTTGCATCTTTCAGCTATTTGGCCAGTTCGATGTATTTGCTTTGCTTCTTTATTTCTTTAATAATCATCTTGTGGTCTGATGAAATGGTGAAATCTACGATCTGTCTGAACCTTTTCTTTTTGTTAACTATTATGACATCTGGTCTCCTTGCTGTTTGTATGTCTATGTCACATAGGATTTAATGGTATCTGCTTTCAAGTACTGCTAATGGTTTGTGCTTATGTCATGTAATAGGCTCAACATAGACAGATTGGTAGTTGTGGCTAGTGCAATATATAGAATTATGAATTGGAGCTCATTGTTTTTTAAATTAGAAGTTATTAGCATGTGCAGGTTGTTTGTTTATAAAAAAAAGTGTCATAACAAAATTAGAGAGACAGGTTGAACAGGCAAAGCAATTATTGACATGGCATGATGTGGATTATCACATCACAGGACGATTTGTAGAACGTGCTTTTAGTGAAAGATTTATACGAGTTAGGAGTCTGATTCAAGGGTCAGAGAAAGCAGGCCAGAAAAAGTCTCTGATTCCTCAAGATCAGCAGATTTCTCGTGGAGATATTAATGGCGGCTAAAACCATAGCAAAATAGACTCCCACTCTTCTTCTAAAGATGAGAAACAATGACGTAAGTTCAATTGTTGTAAATCATGATGACTGAATAAAACACATTTTTTTTTTTTTTTTTTTTTTTTTTCAGAAAAAAATAAGACTTGCATCTGTTGCTATGCTTTGAGAGAGCTTTGGTTTTAAATGTGATGAACAGTGGGACATAAACTAGTCAGGAACATAGCCAAGGGGCACGAGAGCAGGATATAAGTTACGTTTGATTTTGTTTTTATGAACCCCTCAGAATGGTTTATGTGCCATAATTATGAACACTGACGCAATGCAACATTTAAAACCATTTGTTTGCATAGTTCCCAATATACTGCTTTCTCCATCTGATCATGTCTATTTTCGTATTCTTTTTAGGCTAGTTTGCTGCATTCATTTATGTGGTTTATTGTTTCGTCACAGTTTGTATTTGCTGTTTTCTTGCATCTTGTTGATATAGTTCATTCTAATCGTGTTATCTTGTGCAGGTCTTATTAATAATTCAGTTTCTCTGTTTAGATGTCCTTTTCATAGCCATATCTAATTGTTTTTGTGAGTCTCATCATTTGTCATCCTTATCAATTGTCTGTGTAATTGTTTTTCTTCCCATTTTTCTTTTCTCATCTTATCTTTTGCCTCTTTGTTCTCTATCTTGTTTATTTTAATAGTGTCTCTTGCTGCAGTGATTAGCCTTATGTTCTTTGCTTGAGGAAATGACTTTAAAAGTTGAAAAATTGAAGCTATTAAAAGTTTTCGGTGACTTATCAAGAACGTCCCGTCATCAAAACAATCCGTACTGTTAAGAAAATGGAATCATTATTTAGAATATGTTTTAAACTAGATTTTTAAATAAATGAGTGAGGATAATGAATTAATAAAATAAATATCAACTGTAAAGGCAAAATTATGTTTTTTAAATAATAACGACCAAAGTTTGTTTTTTAATTTCAGGAACTTTTTTTTTGGTGGGAACATTTTAGATTTCACCGTTTCAAAACACGCTCGTTATTGATATTGAAAATTAACGTTTGTTTATTATTTAATTTGAAAATATTATGATTTAGGCTTAATTATTTCAAAAAGAAACATGTAAAAGACTTGTTTAAAATATATATTATTATATTTCAAGTGTCTGCAATGAATTAAAACATTTGTTTTATCTTTTTCAATTTGTTTTTCTAATAGGTTGGTGCAAAAATAATTTCATTTTTTTATGTTCAAACTAACGTGAAAAACATTATTTTGCACCAACCTAATATTGTACATCAAATTCTATTTTAAATTTTTATTAAAATATGGTAATACTCCAGTTTTATATATAAAAAAATAATCCATACAATTTTATTCTACACAATCTTTATGAAACATAACCACGTAAATTTTCAAGTTTTTCTACTTAATAAAAATACTTTGCAGAAAATTAGTGTCAAATTTTTATTTCTTTTATTGTTAGGGAGTAATTGTTTTTAAGCAGTATTTTACTTCTAAAATTATAGTTTTAAAATCAGATAACCCACTAAGGTTAACAGTAAATAAGGAGGTTTTTCGTTACTTGTGCATCTATGTTATTGTGCTAAAATAACTTAATTATTTAGAAAACCATTCTTAACATGGGAAGGATAGGAGGTTGTGTTGTAACTATTCTGTACTTTCACCTAAGAATTTAATAAACAAAAATTTCAAAACTTTAACTTGAAAATACTATTAAAAATAGCATGGTAACATAGATGCACAAGCACTGGTTTTTCAAACTCTAACACTAACCACTCGTTCAAAAGGGCACATCTACAGCAAGATTGAATCTCTTTATGGATAAATTCATGTTATCGAAGGTAAAGGGAGGAGGTAAAGTCTACTAAAGTCTAAACTAAACACTACTATGCCTCTGATTTGGTTTGATCCTCTCCCTTCAATTCAACTCTACAAAGTTTTTTATTATTTCTTATAACTCGCACTTATTTTTTTACTTATGAAACTGGGAGATAGCCTAAAACAGTTTCCTGCAGTTATAATCCATTTATTTATTTTGTGATAACCACGCGTTATAATTGAACGTTGTGCTTTTACTGACATTCTAATCAATTATCTAATTAGATTAGAATGTCAGTAAAAGTATAACGTTCAGTTATAACGCGTGGTTATCACAAAATTTGCTGGTCCACCTTGTCGTTTGGATGAAACAGCACCCCTAACTTCACGACAAGTCATCCAGTTTAGTTATTTCTTTGAAAACAGTCATCCCCACTTAAAAAATAATGAGATTTCTAAGTTAATTGCTAAGGAATTAGTATTTGGCAAGCAGTTAATCCACAATTGATACACATGTTCCCATGCGGAAATTTTATAGCAAGCCCCACTCTCCCCAATGCTTTACTTCTACTTGTGCAACTGCCATTGCTCAAAAGCAGCATGCATACCATAGATTTAACCGAAATAAGTCCAGTTCAAACAGACAGAAGTATATAGAAGCTAGAAGTAACGTTAAGAAGGAAATAGCGACAGCTAAGAGGGAATTTACTGAAACCACTAAAAAACGCATCGAAGCACAAAAATTAGGAACTCGTGACTTCTGGAAAATCTACAACAATGTAGTAAATAATGGGCAATCAACAATTCCCCCACTAACCAACAATCACAAGGTTGTTTGCTCAGCAACCGACAAGGCTAATATGCTTGCCAGCCTGTTCGCCTCCAACTCCACACTGGACCCTTCCAACCATCCCCTGCCTGACTTTCTTTTGTGGACAGACGCCATGCTAGATGATCTGAAAATCACCCCTGCTCAGGTGCATGCTATCATGAAAAACCTTGACACCTCAAAAGCATGTGGACCTGATCTCATCCCAGTTGTACTATTAAAAAAATGCTCAGTCGAAGTAACTCCAGTTCTCTCCAAACTCTACAACAAATGCCTTAATGAATCATGCTTTCTGGGCTGTTGGAAAACTGCTTCTGTGGTATCAATATTCAAGAATTCTGGCGAAAGAACTGACCCATCAAATTATCGCCCCATTAGCCTCCTCCCTCCTCCTACTTTTCATCAAAATATTTAAGACCATAATTAACCATGCTCTAGTCCGTCACCTTACAGATGCTAAACTTTTGACTGACAAACAATATGGATTTAGACCAGCCCGTTCCACCGCAGACATCCTCACTGTAATCTCTGAACGTATATACCATTCACTGGACAAAGCGGGGGAGGGCCGAGCGGTAACTCTAGATATATCTAAGGTTTTTGACAGGGTATGGCATGAGGGTCTCCTCAGGAAAATTAAATCATACGGTATCACTGGTAGAATACTAAACATAATTAAATCCTTCTTAGATAAAAGTAAAATCCAGGTTGTCCTCAACGGTCGTACATCTAAACAATATGATATAAATGCGGGAGTACCTCAGGGGTCTATCCTTGGACCTCTATTGTTCCTAATATTTATTAATGACCTCGCCGACAAAACTGCCTCTGAGATGGGTATATATGCTGATGACACCACACTCTATAGCAGGTATGACAGGAAAACAAATGAACACATAACTAAAAAAATGGCAAAAACACTAGAAGATGACTTCCAATCTGTAGTGGAATCGGGACAAAAATGAATGGTCACATTCAATGCTGCCAAGACTAAACTGGTTTCCTTCAATAATTACAAGAAACCTTCCCTGCCACCAATAGTAATGGCCAGTGACTCCCTATCTGAGAGTACATCTTTCAAACTCCTTGGCCTAACGTTCACAGGAAACATGAGTTGGAACAATTACATTGAAAGCATTGCCAGAGCCGCTGCGAATAAGGTAGGCTCTCTCTACCATGCTAGAAAACTACTGACACCTGAAAGTATCCTGTACTTCTATAAGTCCACCATTCGCTTATGTATGGAGTATTGTTGTCACATTTGGGCTGGTGCATCTGCTGCTAGTCTCTCGCTCTTAGACAAGGTTCAAAAGAGAGTCGCCAATCTGATAGGTCCTGAACTGGCATCTAAGCTTCAGCCTCTGTCCCATCGACGAAACGTTGCATCCCTCTGTCTGTTCTACAAGTATTTTAATGGTGAATGCTCTGACGAACTGCAGACACTTGTGCCCCCACGACATAGATACCCTTGACAAACCCGACAGGCAGCTAAATCCCACCCCTACGCAGTAGAGATCCCTAGATGTAAAAGATCTTTCTACTCCAGTAGTTTTTTCCCCAGAACCGCTAGACTCTGGAATACCATTCCAGGTCCCTGCTTCCCCAACTGTACTGACATGCAGAAGTTCAAGTGTAACGTGAACCGACATCTTGCTGCCCAAATCCCTACATAGTGCCCCAGTAGTTGCTGTCCCTGATAGTAGCCCCCTACACCAAAGTGGCAATGTGCTTTGTTTGGGGTGAAAATGTAATAAAAAAAATAAAAAAACCCTTATATCTTCTTGTAGCTGTAAACTTCCTGTTTTGAGATGTGATGACTTTGCATTAAACTGCAAGACAGAAAATTGTCAAAAAGGCACATAGTCTGCACTTATCTTCCTAACAAGGAGGTAAAAATTAATTCTATTATAGATTCACCTGCAATTATGTTCTTTTTTTGTGGAAAATAAAATAATATATTGGTATTTATTATGTATTCTTACTTTATTATTAAACATGCAAATTTTGCAATTTTCAGGTTCCACTAGAGGAAATGCCATTTAAAGCAATTTTTAAATTAATTGATGGAACGACAAAAAGCCTAACAATATTTACTGGTCCTTTGGGAAAACTTTGTATCAATAATTATCAAGATTTGCCTCAAGTAGGATTTTAAAAAATTAGTGTGCCTCCCGATCATCATTATCTGACAGCAGAAAAAACAAATAATTCAAGTGTGAAGACCAGAGGCTATTTTTTGAGTATGCTGTTGGCATTTCTCGAAAAGAAGTTAACCTAAGATGTGCAGCTTAGAAAATTGGGCCCTTGAATCAAGCAAGATGGCTAACATTAGCCGCAAGGTGCTTTTGAACATTTTGAGGGTGCTGGCAATGTGTTTATGAACTAGAGGTGTTTATCCTCAAACACTATGATAAATTAAACATTTTGGTCAAATTTATCATCCAAGTATATTAAACTAAAAAAAAAAAAGACTGAAAAATATTACTGCTATCAATTTTGCAGCCACACACTGGTCAAATTTGATTGATTTTTCTCAAAAAGTTGAATATGGGCGGGGAGCAAGACATAGACACATAATTACAAAGTCATTGTGCCAGCAAATTAGATCTTAATTTTCCTCTAAAGGAAATTATACAGAACGATTTAGTTCTATCATAACAGTTTATATTATTGCGTTTAATAAAAGCTTAAAATACATGGTTCTGTAACTTGTATCAAGTTGTTATATTGTATAATACATCTCCACATATCTTTTTGAATTGTGAAATTTAAAACACTTAGTTGCTAATCAGCTTTCTTTTAGAACTTTTGTTTAATCAATGCAGTAAAAGTTGAGATATTTTGCTAGTTGTGATTCATAATTAAAATTATACTTCATGTATTTATTTTTCTTTCAATGTATTTCGTATAAATATATCAATTATAATTGAATATTTTATAAAAATAATGAAATTTCAAAGTCAGTGTTGTGTAAAATGAAGAATTTCTTAGCATTTCTCACGATTTTTAAAATTAAATGCTCAATTTTCTGTTCAAGTTAGGAATCTAATTTTTGGTATCTGTTCATATCACATCAAATCCCAACTATCACCAGTGCCATGTTGATTTTCTGAAAAAAGTTGCAAATCAACTTGCCCTATTGGTTATCACAGGAATTTGAGTGGCAATAACTCTCTCCAAGGTCCCAGCCCTCTTTGCATTCATTCAGTGGAGGTTTAGTTAGTGCTTTCTCTCCTCAGTCTTTTGATCCTTCTCGACCATTCTCAACTATTTGGGGTGGTGCCAGTTGATTTCACATTATGTTTTATTATTATTACTCCTACTATTATGATAATAACAATCAGTTGTATTCACCCAGCATTACCTAGGTGAAGATTTATTTTCAGGTGGTGGGCTTAGAGAATAATAATTCAAAATATAGTCATGTTTGAATGATTCTTAATGCTTTTTTATAAGATATTTTGAAGAATTCATTTTAGTTTCTTTTACTTTCATTTTGATTTCAATAAATGAATAAAAGTTCAAAGACAATAATTACATATAGATTTGTCAAAGTTAACTATGGATGAGAAATACACATACAGGCAGATGGTATCGTGCTTGATCATTTAATTAAATGATGTGTTATCATAACTAAAATCTCAAAAGGCATACAACTTAAAAATATTCTTCAAAATGGGCAAAGAAAAGATTTGGGATTTTAAAAAAGTTCGTTTTATTTTAGGCTATTTCATTTTTTATTTCAATAAATAACAGATTCATAGTAAATTCTAAAAAAATGGATGATAGATTTAATTATGAAATATTAACATTAGAAATGTGTACATACACAAGATTTTATTAATATAACAATGAATCCTATTTTTTTTTTTTTTAAGTATGCTGGTTCACACTTACAACAATTGCAAAAAGCTCTTAAGAATCCAGCTGCAAATTTAGGCCTTCTTGTTGATGCTGGTGCTACACGTGCTAAAAGGTATATTGGTAATATTTTGTTTAAAATCAAAGTTTTTTTTTTAATTTTATTTTCCCTTTTATGTTGGTTTATCATTGTTTTTTATTAACTTATTTGAATAAAAACATTTCTGTGTACAAATAATATCTAACTTAACAAATTCTGGCGGCTTTGATGCTGGCAACTACAGTTAATCAGAATACATTGAAATTTTGATTCCAGCACTGTTTTTATGTATTTGGTGAAGACCAGACATGTTAAAATGCTGAATTCAGGTTATAAAGTAGAAGGTAAAAGATTCATTTTTTAAGACTTTAAAAATAATTATAAATTTCATGGTTTGGGTTAAACATTTGAACTAATTTTTACCTGTAAATACCATATTTATTAAGAATTTGGTAAAATATTGTCATGAAGGATGCTTATCCATAGAACTGGATTCAAATAGACAGGATTTCTTTTTATTCTTCCAGAATACCTGATTTCAAAATAGAAACCTTGTATAAAATTTCTGGGATTAAGCTATTCCAATTCAAAACGATGCAGTTATCCAAAGTGTTTCCCTCACCTGCTCTCCTCTTTTTGCTAATACATAGATAATGGTCATATGCCCCAGCCCTTGAAATAATACTGATTTTAATTCAATTTGGGTGGGAAAATTGATTTTTAACTCTTATCATCATATTCAATTTAATGTTCATTTCCCCTCATGTTTACTTCTGTCAACTGAACTTTCTCCCTCAATTTTTCTAGATATACTAAATCAAAAATTAACACCATATGTAAGCACCGAATTATGTAACCATACCATCAAAGTCTCCTATTGTGCCCAGATTTAACCATGCTATCAAGTCATCAGATCTATGTCGGTCTCTAAGACTTGCATTATACTATTTTCATACATTTTTTTCTCTATGCTACATATATCATCAACTCTCACTGGTCCACGCATAATCATACTGTATACTCATGACTCATAAGCTCTTCCCTTAATCAACTGCTGATTAGCAATAGGAGAAGGTTCTTGAACTTACTCCATCTACTCTTAACTCTTGCAATAACTCTAGCACTTGCTTCACCTTATGTGCCAATGGTATTACCAAGGTAAGATAATTTTTTGACAACCTCAATAGCTTTTACCATTCAGATATACTCTGGCCACATCTACAGTTCTCATCCATTTCTATTGTCTTACACTTCTTGCACATAAACTGGATATCATCTTTCAACCTACCAGTAATTTCACTGCACTTATGTACCAAATACCACAAAATAATTTGAATTGCATAAAGCTCCCTTTCCACACAGGAGTTTTTCTCTTTTGGCGAACAGTACTAATTTTTTATAGAGAAACAAATTTTTTATGAACTTAAAACAGCAAGTTAAGCACGTCATAGTTTTGGTAGGTAATCATTTAGAGATTGTATCTTTTATCCTTTTATCTGAATCAAGACAATTCAGATCCATAAAATTTGTCACTGCAAAACGTTCAAAAGAATAATAAACTGAACTGGTACCTGGAAACCAACGGCTCGATTGCCAACATACAAAGTGATTTTAGAAACAAAACAGGAGCAATACGCAACATAATCCAATTAGAGACCTTTATCAAAGAAGCTTTCATTAAAAAAGAACATGCAATTGCTATCTTTTCTGATTTAGGCAAAAGCCTATAATACAACATGGCGACAGGGTGTAATAAAAGACATACACAATTTTGGATTAAAGAGCATTTATTCCGATAAAAGATTTTCTTGACGTTTCTGAATTTTGAGATGAGGATTGGTTATTTGTATTTCATTGGACTACTGTTCTCATCTTGAGTGTTCTTTTCACAACGTTTCAGTCGATATAACCTCCAACCTTCTTTAGGTATATCTTGTCGAATTTGGGAATGTTTCTGTCGAACTCAGGAATTTGGACAGAATTTTGAGCAAAACTGGATGGAATTTCAAGCGGAACCGTTTATTTACTCCACGAAGGTAGCATGCTCTTGTTCCATCAGCCATGACTGGGTAGAGGTCTGAAGTAATTCACAAATGTATTTTTCGGTCACCTACACTGAGGATTGAACCTTCAGGAGAATATCACTTTTACAATTGAGTTTTCTCAGTACTCTAACCACTGCGCCACGGGTCCTTGTGGACAATTCTAGTACGAATTTTAGGAGCCTTAAACCTATTTTATTTCTAGTTGAAAATATCACTATTTATTACTAATCATTACTATATACTAATGTATATCTATCTTTATGCTTATTACTTGTATATATTATCTGTTGTTTATAATTATTGGTTCCCATGTCGTATTGAATTCTATACTAGGTCTACTTAGCAGTTGGTTATTCCCAGCGTATGTGCTGCTTCTTTCAGTTGTCTTTGTCTCCACCATTCCTCTCTATCTAAAATTTTTACTTGTCCCATAGTGGTAGATGGTTTCCCTTTTCTTTCCAGATACGGTCAATTATACCTGACTTTCCATGTATTATGAATTTTCAATGTTCTTCTACCTGTACTTTCAGTGGATGACACGTTTCACTTTTGTATAGTTTTCCACATTTACATGGGATTTCATATACAAAGTTCTTAGTCATGATTTTTTCTGTAGGGGCTTGACTCTCACAAGCTGTTTCCGGAGAGTTGAATCACTCCTGAATACTGTCCTGATGTCATATGGATTGCATATTCATTGAAGTTTTTCAGACAAGCCCTTCATACATGGTATACAAACTGTGGTGAGTTTCTGAGTGGTGTCCTTTTGTGTTTGATCCAGATTTCTTGGAGCTGATGTCATGCTCTCTGGATAGTTGTTTCGGTGGTAGGTTTCTCTTAAACTGTCCATCTCCTCTTGATATGCACTGCTGTTACTATATATTGCTTTTGCTCAGTGTTGTAAGCAACAGACGATTCCTTTCTTTACATTATATGGATGGTGGGAGTTGTAGTTTAGATACTGTCCAGTTAAAGTTGGCTTTCGGTATACAGATGACAAACCCTTGACCTGTCCAAGTTATCAGCACATCTAGGAATGATAATTTATTATTTTCTCTTTCCATTGTGAACTGTATAGTTGGTCGGATGCTCCCATTAATTCCAACCAGATGGTGAATCTAGATGTAGTGAGTCTGTTCATGAAAGTACCCACTGATGAGACTCTGACAGTGGTACAGGATAAGCTGACATTGGATGCCTTATTGAAAGAACAACTTGCATCCCAATTAACAATATAATGGAGATGTTGACTTTCTGTGTAGAAACTACATATGTTAATCTCTACATGGAAAAAATCTATAAAACCACTTAACTCAATAGATCAAACCAGCATCCACGAGGAAAATTTCACAGAACTCCCACCCTGGCTGTTAAATCAACCTAAAGTCACACTAGACCTGACAATATATTCTAAATCCTTCAGACTATAGAGAAAAACTAAATAAGAATCTAGATTCTTACCCAAATTGGACACACATTTACATGGATGAATCCAAAGATCAAAACAGTAGGATGTGCCACTATTTCAGAAAACACTATTTGGCAGAAAAAAACTCCTCAATCTATAGGGCAGAAATTACAGCCATAAACTTGGCTTTAGATAGGAGAAGCTTCTTGAACTCCAACAAAAACTCCATAATATTTGTAGACTTCTTATCAGTACTAAAATCATTAAAAAATCAAAAAGTAAACATTCTTATTAATCAGACTCTTACAAAGGATCCATTCTATCATACAGCACAAAACTTTCTTCTTCTGTTGGTTTCCTAGTCACTATGGTGTCTGTTGAAATGAAAAAGCTGACATGACGTCCCAAAATTCCATAAAACTCCAAAAAGTCCCATATACTGATTACAAACCTTCAATAAACAATTTTATTACAAAGAAATGGCAAGAAAACTAGAACAATTACCAAAACAAGAAACTCTTCCAAATTACCCCTATATTTAAAAAAACTACTAAATCCCAGAAAATCACGTAAAGAAGTAGTCTTATCACATATCTGGATAGGACACACATAAATCCTACCGACTAAAAAGTGAAGAACCTCCCAAATGTATAGCATGTCACGTTATACAGTGAAACACTTTTTTCTTGACTGCTAAGACCTCATACAAATTCGTCAACAAGGCCGCAAACTTAAAAGAACTCTTCGAAAAAGAAAATCCTAAAACTGACGGTCAGTATGCAAATCTTCTAGATGTTTTCCTCACAACTTGCACTGAGCTATGTTCATCTTCCGCTTTTTTCTCTACTGGGATCAGTTACTACTCTGTTGTATCAGTTAAAATAAAAACAAAACAAACAGACTCTGCATCGTACAGTATATTGATACTCTATGGCTGACTGGGATAGCTTATATACATTTATATCAGATCTACCTCTGCAATCCATGTTTGAAAAGGATGTATCCTCTATAGTATTAGACCTTACAGAATGGTCAATTGTAGGTATATGCCGTTTCATACCCTAAAAAATTCCAGCAAAAACCTAACAGTCAGTTGTGGTTCTCTCCAGAATGTGCTGCTGCCATTGCACACAGAAATCACTTTTTCCATTGCTTCCAATGTAACAGATGTACTGAGATTAAAGTCGCTTTTAGGACTGCCAGCAACCACTGTAAAAGAGTAATAAAAAATGCAAGAGAGTTGTATGCTCAGTCTGTCAAGTTCAAATTGGCTGAGCAGCGGCTTGGTTTCCACCAGTTTTGGCAAGTAGCAAACAGGATCCTAGACAGAAGCGTGTGCTCTATCCCAACTATCATCAATGGACCTGAGGTAATCTCATCAGCATCAGACAAAGCCAAACACTTTGCTAAGAACTTTGCAACTAATTCTACCCTATGCAACCAATCCCCCCCCCCCCGCATTTCCTCTGGTATCAGAAAACACGCTATGCGACATACAAATATCTATGCATGATGTTGCCAAGCTAATCAGGAACCTTCATTCCAGTAAAGCAACTGGCCCTGGTAGCATTCCAATTATAGTGATGAAAAAGCTTCAATCAGAACTTGCACCTATACTTACAAAACTGTTTAAGCATTGTCTTAAGGAGAATTGCTACCCAACACTCTGGAAAACCTGATCAGTATGCCGCATATTTAAGAATTCAGGTGATCGGTCATCTCCCTTTCAGTACAGACCAATAAGTCTCCTGTGCGTCATGAGTAAGTTACTGGAACCTGTGTTAAATAGAGAACTAGTCAACCATCTCAGCAAAAATAACCTTCTTAGTGGCACTCTGCTAGATTTACAGCAGATGTGGTTGCAGTTATACCTCATAGAATTAGCAAATCTCTTTATAGAGGCTTCCTTTCTAGAGCAATTGCTCTTGACATATCAAAGGTCTTTGATAGGGTATGGCATAAAGGTCTACTTCACAAGATCTCCAGCTATGGTATAGCTGGAAATGTCTTTTCAATTATTAAATCATTTCTCTCTGATAGGTTTATAAGAGTAGTGGTTGATGGGCAGAAATCAGAAGCTCATAGTATTAATGTTGGAGTCCCTCAGGGGTCCATCCTGAGTCCAACTCTCTTCCTGATCTTCCAAATCAGATCCTTAGATCACTGTAAACATTTATGCTGATGCCACTACCATCCATGGCAGCACATCAAAGACTGTAAATGACTAAGTTCTCTCTGATTCCCTCTCCCCTGATCTTGAGCATGTGGTATAATGGACGGAAAAAAGTGGCTGGTTACTTTTAATGTATCTAAACCAAGCTTCTATCTTTACATCATCAACGCTCTAATCCCCATTTAGCATCAGTTGAAATGAATGGCTCTCGTCTTGAGGAGGCTCCATGTTTTGACAAGCTTCTGGGCTTAATCTTTACTCTGATCTGGAATAGAACACGTGCGTCAAATCCGTTGCCAAGGTCGCTGCAAAAATGGTGAAATCTTTCTATCGATCCAGTAAATATCTACCTGCTGTTGCAATTCCCTACCTATATAACAGCCAGGTATGTCCAAGAATGGAGTATTGTTCTTACATCTGGGCAGGAGCTGCTAGAAAAACTGATCCTACCTTGACAGAGTTCAAAATAGACTTTGTAGCCTAGTAGGGGATATCCTTTTTTCTTCCTTGTTACCTCTTTCCCACAGAAGAGACGTTACAAGCCTGTCTTTGCTTTATCATTATTTTCATGGCAGCTGCTCATCTGAGCTCCAATCTATGGTCGCTCCTCGCCAAACTTTAACGAAAAACACTTGTCTAATAATCCCCCCCACTCTTTATCTGTGCCTAAACCTAAATGTAGATTCCATGAACAAAGCTTCTTTCTTAGAACTGCATGCCTGTAGAACTTTCTTCCATTTGCTTGCTTTCCAGCTGACTACAATTTGGTCGTCTTCAGGTCCAATATAAACACGTTCTTGATGAGCTGTTCCCTTTAAGTAATCCAATTTACTTAATTTACACTTCTAACGATTACTATGATATTGTATCTTTGACTACTGCACACTCTTTAACTCTTATCTCCGAACGGTCTCTTTGATAAGTGGTGACTCCTTTGTAAAAAAAAAAAAAAAAATTCTAAACTTCCTAAAAAGAGCAAGTCTTTACCATAAAATATAAATACCATCAAATAACAAACCATACCAAAACATTGCCTGAATATACCCAGCAAAAATCAACTCCGAAAGCATCTAAAAATTTAAATCTTATATACAACATTAAATGACCCTGAGAAGGTCGATATGCTGGTTAAACAAACAATTGGTCTTTAATTGAACAAGTAGGTTATCCATTGTATTCAAAGCACAATGCTGCCCAGGATCCTATTCATAAGATCTTGGAGGACAAAAAAAAAAACAGTGAGCAGTTAAATGCTACACTGTAGTTTAAACTCACAAGCCAAATCCACAAAAGGAAAACCACTCTGGCATCAGAAAATAGGATTGAAAGAAGTTTTCATTCTTTAGATGAAAAAGATTTCAGGTTTAGGTTTTGAAATTTAAATCATTCAACTATGAAAAATAAAGAAGAAAACCTAACAAAAACTCTAATAATAATTTTTCGTCATTTGTTTTATGCTAATCCTATGATTTCCATAAAAAATATGAATATCTATTTTACATGTTCATAACTTTTCTCATTGAAAGAGAAATTCTTAATTTCTTACTGAGAAAGAAAAAAAAATCAAAGTTGTTTTCGTGCTCTAAAATAAGTTTGAGTATGATCAGAAATACTCAATGGAGGAGAAGAGGAAAGACATACCAAAAGTAGGATCTAAAAACTTAGGAAGCTGTGAAGCCCATCCTAATCAGCTCTCCTGTAGTTAAATTTTTTTCTATGAAAGAGATGATCAATTGAAAACTTAACAGAAAAATCAGGAGAATGAGATTTGTTTTGAAACAATGAGGAATGAAGATGTTAATCCCAGTCAGTATCCCCCTTAGCATTCAGAGACATACCAAAAATAGGATCTAAAAACTTAGGAAGCTGTGAAGCCCATCCTAATCAGCTCTCCTGTAGTTAAACGTTTTACTATGAAAGAGATGATCAGTTGAAGACTTTACCGAAAAATCAATATCAGCATCAGCATGATCAGAAATACTCAATGGAGGAGAAGAGGAAAGAGAATGATTCAGGAACAGAAGTGATAAAAAGATCAAGTAAAGATGATGACGGTTATTATCAGGAAAACATGTAGGGAAGGTGACAATTCAGGACAAGTCATGAGACAGGGAAAAGTTAAGGCAGATATTACCAGCAAGATCTTTGTGATTAGAGTGGGAAAGCAAGTCAGAATAGTAAGCATTAATGTCACCGAAGACAAAGATAGATTGATAGATGAAGTTGTAATACATTATCGATACTGTTGATAGCAGAGCAGCCACTGTCGGAAGGGGAATGATATAAAAAGAACAAATAGGAAGTGCAGCAAAGTCAACCCCAAACAAATAAAAGGGCATCCATGAGATTCAAGACTGGAGACATGTGCAATGGAGAGATTCTTATGAAGAAAAATAGAAAAACCATGCAAATGTATGGAAGAGTCTAAACGGACAAGAGACACATAACCCTCCATATGTAGATCATTGAAATCGATCACAGAATTTAAATTTGTCTCATAAAGAGTAAGAATATGAGGATATTTGTTCAAAAGCAAGGACTGAACATCAGGAAATTTGGACCTGAGACCTCTGATGTTACTATAAGAAATAGTAAGGTGCTTGTTGTATTAATATGAGAAGGCATGATAAAATAAATAAAATGAGATAAAGGAAGAATCACTTCAAGACAAAGCTTGAAAGATATCCTACTACCAGCATTCAATCTTTTGGATTTCAAACAGGTTAACTAAAAAGATAAGTCATTCAAGAGACCAATAGCGAAGACTGGCTGACAAAAAGTCTATCCCTAGACCAGTTATGTGGCTAACAAGAAACTGGTGTTTTTATTGTGACACTATCACTTTCCAACAAAGACTAAAGATGGCCTTGTTCCCAACAGACAAAAATAAAAACAAAGTGGCATTTCAGAAGATTCGGTGTCAAGGACAACCAAGAAATATATGATACAGGGAGAGAAAGCCACAGAAAATTTAAAAGGAAAGACTCTGTTGAGAATAATCAGGATCTATACAGATGAAGAGGGTCAGAGAAAATCCAAGAAATAAAACTTATACGATCCAAGTAGTGAAGCTAATATGTTATTCATGTCTTCCAAAATAGTGTTAATGGTTTGAAAAAATTGGCGAAAGCAACAACTTTTTCTAAAATAAATCAAACTTGTACAATCCAAATAGTGAAACTTAAAAAATTGTTAATTATTAAAAATATTTACAACTACAACGCATATACACTTTTTTCTCTCATTCAACAAGCCTGTATAATATTCAGTCTACACTTCCAGTTACTAACTTGTTCCTATTTACAATGCCTCCCCACAGGACAGAGTTAGACACCAGGGTCGTTTTTTAATGTGGAGAAAAGGAACACAAATAAAAATTGTCTCAGTCGTGAAGGATTTCTCCTCCACTGACAGAGAACAAGAAATTGAAATGCAGCATCTGAAGAACAGATACTACACTTTGATCTTGTCCCGAAGTCCAAGCCAAGCCAGCTACTAACTTGTTTCTCTCCTCTATTCCTGCTAATAAAAATAACTATTAAAGTTGCTTTTAAATGTTAGAATGAGACTTCTTTTCTTATTTTTATTCTATAGAGTTTAACATACCAAATTCATCAATTATATATAGCTACAAATCATCAATCTTAGATTTTTTTTGAAGTGATAACAACTTTAAATGCTTAATCTTTGCACATGCTGAGTACGGATGCACAAATCAGAAGTGTTCTAAATACACTAGAAAATGAACCTGGTTTAACTCTTCAACATATTGCAGAGGACAGCTAATGTTTTATTAGTGTTAACCAAGATTCAAGAGATATTGAGCAAAGTGGAGTCACATATTAGAAAATCTGTAACAAAAATAATAGTAATTCTCCTAAATTTGATTAACAAAAGAAAAATATTTTCCCCCTTATACCATGCTTTATTTGCAGGCAATTGCATTTGTACAAATATTGTAAATATTTAAAAACAAATTTATTATTCCATTTTCATCCCAAACAAGGCACAGTGTCACTTTAATGTAGGGGACTACTATCAGAAGTTGAAGGGATGCTATGTAGGGAGTTTGGCAGTAAGATGTCTGTTCACATTACACTTGAACTTCTGCATGTCAGTGCAGTTGGGAAAGCAGGATCCCGGAAGGGTGTTCCAAAGTCTAGTAGTTCTGGGAAAGAAACTATTAGAGTAGAAGGCCTTCTTACATCTAAGGATCTCTGTGGAGAGGTGGGATTTTGCTGCTTGTCAGGTTTATCAGTGGTATTTACATTGAGGGAATACAAGGGATTGTAGTTTGTTGTAGCATTCACCATTAAAATTCTTGTAGAACAGGCAGAGGGATGCAACATTTTGTCGATGGAATAGAGGCTGAAGTCTAGATGACAGTCCAGGACCTATCAGATTGGGGACTCTCTTTTGAACCTTGTCCAGGAGTGAGAGACTAGTAGCAGATGCACCAGCCAAATATGACAACAGTACTCCGTACGTGGGCGAATAGTGGCCTTGTAGAGGTACAGGATACTTTCAGGTGTAACATTCTAGCGTGGAAGAGAGAGCCCACCTTCCTCGCAGCAGCCCTGGCTCTCAATGTATTTGTTCCAACTCCTGTCCCTGTGGAGGTTAAGCCATTAAGCCAAGGAGTTTGAAAGAAGTACTTTTAGGTACAGTATCTTTTGGTGGTTGAGAAGGTTTCTTGTAATTATTGAAGGAAACAGGCTTAGTCTTTGAAGCATTGAATGTGACCATCCATTTATGTCCCCATTCCACAAAAGATTGGAGGTCTTCCTCTAGTGTTTCTGCCATTTCCTTAAATATATGTTGTTTTCCCCTTATGCCTTTTATAGAGTGTGGTGTCATCAGCAAATATACTCATCTCAGAGACAATTTTATCAGGAAGGTCATTTATGAATATTAGGAATAATAAAGGTCCAAGAATAGACCCCTGAAGTACTCCCACATTTATATCATATTGTTTAGATGTATGACCATCAAAGACAACCTGGATTCTTCTCTAAGAAGGATTTAATTATGTTAAGTATTCGTCTGGTGATACTGTATGATCTGATTTTCCTGAGAAGACTATCGTGCCAAACCCTGTCAAAAGTCTTAGATATATCTAGGGTTACTGCTTTGTCCAGTAAGACTATGGTATATACATTCAGAAATTACAGTTAGGATGTCTGCTGTAGAATGGGTTTGCCTAAATCCATGTTGTTGATCGGTCAGAAGTTTAGCAGCTGTAAGGTGATGGACTAGAGCTTGGTTAATTATGGACTCAAATATTTTGGCGAAAAGCAGGAGGAGGCTAATGTTTTAATTGGTCAGTTCTTTCACCAGAATTCTTGTAAACTGGTAGCACAGAAGCAGTTTTCCAGCAGGCAGAAAAGCAAGATTCATTAATGCATTTGTTGTGAAGCTTGAAGAGGACTGGAGCAACCTCAGCGGAGCATTTTTTTAATAGCACAGCCGGGATGAGATTGGATCCACATACTTTTGAAGTGTCTAGGTTTTTTATGATATCATGCATCTGAAAAGGGGGTGATTTTCAGATCATCTAGTGTGGCGTCTGTCCGCAAAGGAAAGTCAGGAATGGAGTAGTTTGTTGGGTCCAATGTGGAGTTTGAAGCAAACCGACTGGCAAGCATGTTAGCCTTCTCGGTTACCATGCATACAACCTCCTGATTGTTGGATAGTGGGGGAATTGTTGATTGTCCATTATTTACTCTAGTGCAACAACCAGATCAGACTGTCGGAAGATGACTCCCTGACACAAATGCACTTAGATTAACACCTTTGTTTTTGTTTTTTCCTTTTTAATTTTTGCACAACTAAGGCATGTTCTGCAAAGCCCAAAACAAAAACAACAGCCCCTCCTCTTTCTCTCCTCCTTTTTTTCTTTCCACCCCCACTTCCCTGCAGGTTTCCTAACTGAAAACATACCAACCAAAGTAATAAAAACAAACTAAAATCCATGAATTTAAAGAAACAACTTGAAGCATAAAAAGTTTGTCCAATCGATCAGATTTCACTTGACCCCGTCGGCAGGGCATCAGAATATGCCAACTGCCCTCCTGCAGAGAGTAAAAGTTCCTCAATGTGACTACCTGTTGGCCATAGGTAACAACCCATAATGCCATTAGGATGGGATCCTGGTGGTTGAGGGACTTGCAGTCAGGATTTAGCACCTCCACTTCTCAAAACACCACTTTGGTCCTTACTAGGCTAGACGGGCAGTTGGAAGGGCCCGATCCGATTAATCGGCTGGTCACGTCAAGCCTCGCCATATATTACGACCCATTCCAAAAATCTACCATTAACCCAACATGCTTATCCTTTTCCCACAAATAAGACCTACTCTCTAATATATGGTGGAAAGCGGTGGCTGAGGGTCAATCGACAAAGTGAATATATCAATGACATAGCTGCAAACTCCTTAAATTACTACGTATCCCATGGTAACACTAAAGGAAGATAGGTGTTCATTAAGATAACACTTAAATCGAGTATATCATCCTTGTATACATTTTGAGCCTGGGCGAATGGGTTTTCCCCCAGGCACTTCTCATATAGGGCTCCAAGGATAATAAAAAAAAACAATCTTATTTGATTATGGCTTTTTTCCCCCTACCCTTCCCCCCCCCAAAAAAAAAGAAGCTTTTCAGATGTTGCCGACATTTCAAGTTCAGAGGACGAACAGAAATGCTCAAAGAAAATTCAACAATATTTTTAGTAATGGAAACACTTAAAAAAAAAAATAAATAAAATTTCACCTTTCACAGTGGAAAAAAATTTTTTCTCAAAAAATAAAACCCAAAATGATAAAATGACCACAAAACAACACTATACTTATTGAATTGAAACAAAAAACACAAGCAAAAGAAATTCTCAAATGGCAAATTTTTAACAATATTAAAATTAAAACTTATCTCCACCCACACCTAAACTCCTCGAAAGGAGTCATTAGATGCAATGAACTATCAAATCGCTCGACTGAGGAAATTTTATCTAACCATTCATCCAAAGTGTTACAGAAGTAAAAAGAATAAGTATAAAACGAAATGGAGAAACCATATTCACAAATACATATATATTTGACTTCACAAATCCCCAAGTGAGATTAAAATTGGATACCTAAAAGTAAACGTTGATAAATACATCCTCTAAAGTGCTACAATTGTCAACAATTTGGACATCACAAATATAAATGCACCAAATCATTAATCTGTGTAAGATGTAGCAAAAACTCAAAATATAGTGATTGCAAAAAAGACCCCAAATGCACAAACTGTAATGAAAACCATTCAGCTGACTTCAATGGATGCAAAACATGCTAAAAGAAAAAGAAATAACAACAATAAAGTATACAAAACACATAACTTTCCCAGACGCCAGAAAAATCATGAATACAAGATACTCAGAAGTAACTAAGAAAACTGAAATAAACACAAAAAATCAAAGTTGTCAAAGATATATAAAAATCCTCCAGAAATAAAAACTGAAGAACTATCTCAATTGATAAAAGAAATAAAAGACCTAAACAAAGAAATCCAAACACTACTCCAGAACACTGGAAATAATCAACCTACAAAAGAGAGTACAAAAAAAAAAAAAAAATGGGACCAGCAAACCAAAAACCCAAATTAAACCAAATAAAAGAAAAAGAAAAAACCATACCAAATGAAAACAACCCTTAGGAGCAAACCAAATGAAACAACACCATCATCACCAAATAAAATTAAGACTAAAGAAAAATCAAATAACAAACCAAGATCTAGATCCTAATCAACCTCAAGAGGAGGAAACAAAATAAAAACACTGGAGGTAGAAGACAAAACACCCCAAATAGACAAATAAAATAACAGAATGCAATAAAAAAAAAACTCAAACTATCATTCAATGGGATTGCCGAGGTTTTAAACCTAATTTTAGTGAACTCCTTATACTCATTTCACTATACAACCCAGCCATCATCTGTCTACAAGAGACATTTTTACAACACAATAACCACCTAAAAACAAAAAATTACGAACAGTATCATTATATCCATGATACAGGCTTATGAACAAATGGAGGCACATAAATTCTAGTAAGAAACGACATCCTAAAGAGAAAACTTACTGTCCAAATCAATCTCCAGGCAGTTGCAGCTCAGGTCACACTCTAAAAACTCTCACAATCTGCCCTCTATACTTACCCACTAATGAACCAATAAATAATATTGAATTAGAAAACCTGATCAAACAATTACCCTCATCTTTCATCCTTCAAGGAGACTTTAACAGCCATAGTACCTTATGGGGAGTCAAAACAACTAACTCCAAAGGAAATAAAATTGAACAATTTATAAACAATAACAACATATGCCTTCTTAACTAAAAAAAACTCACCTACATAAATCCAATAAATGTTACAACCAATGCCATTGATCTAATCATATGTGACCCATCAATTCACCTGAACCCTAATCCTAATAGAATGCATCCCCAAAATTCTAATAGCTAAAGAATGCATCCCCCAAAAATTGCCCTCCAAATAAAAAAAAAATAAACCATGGTTCAACCAAGAATGCAAAAAAGCCATCAGAAAAAGAAAGGCAGCGCTAAGAAAATTCAAAAAGCAATCCATAACCAATAACCTCATAGAATATAAACGACTCAGAGCAAAAGCACGTAAAACAATAAAGGAATCAAAACAAAATTGCTGGCAACAATTCATCAATCAAATCAACACTAGAACTATCTGAAAACTGATTAGAAAAATTTCTGGGAAAGATAACCCCGCCCTAAACAAGCACCTCACTAAAAACAACAAAATAACTGAAAATAAAGATATAGCTGATACACTGGCCAAAACTTTCACTGACAATTTATCATCGAAACAATACAAAAAACAATTCCAAATACTAAAGAAAAATAAGGAAAAATATAAAATAAACTTTGACTCCAATAACCAAGAACCCAACAACAATATCTTCTCACTAGACGAACTTAAAGATGCCATAGAAAAATCCCACAACTAAACGGTGGGACCAGATGAGACCCACTACAGTTTCTTAAAAAATATACCTCCTGAATCACTTGAACTTCTCATACAAATCTTCAACAAAATATGGATTGAAAAAGAATTTCCTAAAATATGGAAACAGGCCACAATAATTTCCATACCAAAACTGGGAAAAGATACATCAAATCCGGAAAATTACCAACCTATTGCTCTAACAAGCTGCTTATGCAGATCTATGGAAAGAATGATCAATGTCCATCTAATGTGGTATCTAGAAACAAACAATATCATTTCAAAAAATCAATGCGGATACCAAAAAAATTGTGGATGCATTGATCATATCAACAATCTTGAAAACATATATTAGGGAAACCTTCGTTAAGAAACAGCATGTAACCACCATATTTTTTGACCTAGAAAAGGCTTATGACACCACGTGGAAATATGGCATAATTAAAGATCTCCACCACATAAGATTGAAAGGCCGATTACCCAATTTCATGCAAAACTCTCTAACAGACAGAACCTTAAAAGTCCGCATAGGATCAACCTTGTCAGACCCTCAAAATCAAAGTGTACCTCAAGGCAGCATTTTATCAACTACCCTCTTCAACATAAAAATCTCTCCCCAATATATACAGCTGCCTATATGTGGATGATTGCTCTATTAGCTATACATCCAAATACATCCACACCTTAGAAACAAAACTTCAACACAATATAAATAAAACCAATAAATGGGCAACTATAAATGGCTTTAAATTCTCAAAAACCAAATCCAAATGCATCCACTGCAGCAATAAACGAAAACTTCACGACCCATCTCTACAAATCGAAGGGGAAAAAATCCCTTTTGTAAAAGAATATAAATATCTAGGAACTATCTTTGACCAAAAACTAACTTTCAAACCACACATTATCTATATAAAAAATAAATGTTGTAAATTACTACAAATCCTGCAAGTCCTAGCCCACACAGACTGGGGAGGGGGGCAAAGAAACTGTTTTCAAAATACACAGAACACAAATCAAATCTAAACTAGGCTACAGCTGCTACATATATATTTGAAAGCACTCTACCCAATATATCACTCTGGAATAAGGTTATCACTAAGGGCTTTTGAAACCTCTTCTGTAGAAAGCCTTTATGCTTAAGCATATGAAACTCCTCCAGATCTTAGATGCCTCAACCTAGCTTTAAGGTACTACACTAAATTAATTGCAAACCCTACCAATCCTGCACATAACAGCACCCTGAAACCAAATTGTGAAAGCCTCGTCAACCAAAATGAAAATGCAATTAAAACATTTGGACTAAGAATGAAACCAATCTGCAAGGAAGCTAATATACCAATAAACCAAAACCATAAAACTCTTCTCCTTGAAACACCTCCATGGAAAATCATAAACCTAATAATATGTAACGTGCATCCAGGAGATAAGCGCCCGCGTGTTTGCGTGTTGTGTGGGTACGTGGGAGAGACGGATAAGGGGAAAAAGACTTACCTCGAGACCAGCTCAGCGTTACCGACCAAAAATAGAAAAGAAAGACCAAGATGGCAGCCGCCGTCTTTTGTAAAGTATGATGTCTCGCAAAGTCACACGAATTCTCGGAATATGCAAATTTAGCCGGCCTAGAACGACGATAAAAGCGGGTGAGGGGAAAGACGTGGGTGAGTGATGATTGAGTTGACTGGGGAATCGTGTGGCTGTTGCTTCTTGTGCCGTGTTGAGGATATCTTACCTTGTTCAAGAGAGAGTCGGGCGCCATCTTGAATTTTTCTTTACACTTTTTCGTTACAAGCTATTCCGGCCATTTGGCCTCTAGGACTATGACCGAGTCGAAATTTGACTTAAAGCTCATACCCGAGTTTGACGGGTCCACGTCCATCGTCGACTGGGTTGAAAGGGTCGAGCTGACGTGCGACCTTTGTGAGGTGAAAAGGGTACACACTGTGATTCCCCTGAGATTGGCTGGGGGTGCCTTGAGTGTATATCAGCAACTCAGTGCTGCCGAAAAGGGAGATGTCACCACAATTAAAGCTGCGCTGTACAAGGCATTTGCCATGGATCCTTGTACGGCCTATGAAAAATTTGCTTCCCGAAAACTTCTACCGGAGGAAAGCGTGGACGTTTTCTTCGCTGAGTTAAAGAAACTCGCAGTTCTGTTCGGTGGAGGGGTGTCGGAGCGGACGCTCGCGTACGTGTTTGTGGCGGGCCTTCCCACTCGGGTGAAGCAGCTACTGAGAGCCTCAACCAGCGTTTCAACAACGACCATGGAACACTTGATGGAACGTGCTCGAGCCATCATCAAAGATGAGGAGGACCTGGGGGAACCAGTTGTGATGGCGACACAGACAGGCCAGATTGGCGCTCGGGAGATTCCGAATCAGAACCCTGCAAGCAATGGGAAATGTTTTCGCTGCGGCCGACGCGGACATTTTGCAAGGAATTGCACCAACAGGGGGCGTGTGCGCTGTTTTAAGTGTGGCGGTTTGGGGCATCTAGCCCAAAACTGTGCGGGAAACGTATCAGGGGAGAGGACGTCAGCGCCGCCCTGCTCCCCGAGCAAAATTTGAACAAGGCGCAACCAGTAATGACCGTCTACGTAAACAGGATACCCTGCTCAGCACTTCTCGACTCTGGCTGTTCGCATACTATAGTGAGCACCAGGCTGTGTCCAAGTTGGACTAAGAGGAAGATCAAAGTCACCACGATAGGAGGCGAGACCCAGACATGCTGTGGAGCTGGAACTGTCAAGATCTACACGGACACCGGTGCAGCCACTAAGATCAATGTGCTCGTGACCCAAGGAAATCTCCTGGGGTTTGACCTGTTGCTTGGATACGATGCCATCAAGGCGCTGGGGAGAGTCGCAATTCATCGGGATGGAAAGGTGCGATTCTTAGAGGCCCCAGTGTGTGCAGCGCTCCATATCGATCGGCCGGATTTTACAGTGGACTACGACTCGCGCAAGAGGGCCTGGATTACATCTTGGAAGTGGACCAAGGGAATGGCACCGACTAAACTCAAGAATGGGGTTGCAGAGTACCCTATACCCAGTGAGGCCTGAGCAGAATACGAAAGGGAACTAAAGGCGTGGATCCAAGATGGCTGGTTAATCCCCTACCCTGAGGACAAGCTTGGGCCTTCCAAGGGTCTAATACCCTTGATGGCAGTAGTCCAGCATAACAAGTCGAAAGTACGGCCCGTGCTGGACTATCGGGAGCTTAACAAGCATATTGAAGCCTACACTGCCGATTCTGACATATGCGCCAGTAAGTTGAGGGAATGGCGTCAGAAAGGCACTAATGTCTCGATATTGGATTTGCGAAAAGCCTATTTACAGGTGCGAGTTGATGAGACGTTGTGGCCGTTCCCGACAGTTTGGTTCCAGGGGCAGAGGTACTGCTTTACACGCCTTGGCTTTGGCCTAAATGTGGCACCACAGATCATGAAGACTATTGTCAACACAGTATTGTCCCAAGAAAAGCCCATGAGGGACTCAACGTCAGCTTACATTGATGACGTATACGTCAATGAAGATGTACAGTCTGCGTCGTGTGTCAAAGAAAAGTTGGCTCAGTTTGGTCTGGAATACAAGAATCCCGAACGTTTAAGGAAAGGAGCACGTGTATTGGGATTGGATGTTTATGAAGAAGATGGCACCCTACAATGGAGGCGTGGCAGTGAAATTCCAAGCATCCCCAACCTCGTTACAAGGCGGACCGTTTTTTCTTGGTGTGGAAAACTTGTTGGTCACTTACCGGTCTGTGGCTGGCTCCGCGCAGCTGTTGGTGTGATTAAACGCAGAGCAAATTTAACAACCACGGGTTGGGATGACATATCCGATGATGTCCTACTAACTCTGATGATTAAAGAGACACTGGAGAGAGTGAACAAGAAGGATCCTGCCTGTGGGCGGTGGTGTGTTAACGGAGACAACGTAGGTGTGTGGGTTGATGCCAGTTCTTTGGCGTTGGGAGTATCGTTGGAGCAAGGAGGAAACGTGTTCGAGGATGCGTGTTGGCTGCAGTCCGTAACAGATTCTCAGCATATCAACCTGGCAGAGCTGGACGCTGTTGTAAAGGGGGTAAATCTGGCCCTGCAGTGGCAGTCTAAGAAGTTGACCTTGTACACAGATTCTCTCTGTGTCTACCACTGGGTGTCTGACACACTTTCAGGATGGACACGAATCCGTACCAAGGCAGCAAGCAAAATGTTAATACGGAGAAGGCTAGACACGCTAAAAAACCTGGTATCTGAGTATGGGCTATCACTGAGCGTCACTCTGGTGCCATCACATTGTAATCGTGCTGACCAACTGACCCGTGTACCTCACAAATGGTATGAAGCCGCGAAGATGGGAATGGAGATTACTGCTCGATCTTGTGCAGTTGCAATCGACCCATGTCAAATACAAAAAATTCATGCACAGAGCGGACATCCGGGTATCAAGAGGACCCTTTATTTTGTGAGGCGTGCATACCCAGCAGTGACCAAGATGGATGTCAGACAGATCGTCAGAAATTGTGAGGCTTGCCAGTCTATTGATCCTGCACCAGAGCGATGGTAGAAGGGTCGCTTGGAAGTTGAGAGTGTGTGGCAGCGGCTGGCCATGGATATTACCCATTACAGTGGCAAGCCCTTTCTAACTCTCATTGATTGCGGGCCTACGAGATTTGCGGTGTGGCGGCAGATGACCAGACAGGATTCAGCAAATGTTGTTCGCCACCTATCATCCATTTTTTTTGAGCGAGGTGCGCCGGAAGAGCTCCTGACTGACAATGATGCAGCGTTTTGTAGCCAGCATGTTCGGCAGTTGTTAGATGAGTGGGGCGTCCGACTACGGTTGCGATGTGCGCATGTGCCGTCAGGAAATGGCATTGCTGAAAGAAGCCATCGCAGCATCAAGAGAATTGCTGCCAGGAAGCGATGTACTATTACGGAAGCAACATATTGGTACAACATTACGCCAAAGGACGGGACGTCCCCTTCAACCGCACCTGCGAATGCTATTTACACGTACCGAGTCGGAGTGAAGGGAATCAACACTACGCAGCCAACCGACAAGGGAACATATAACAGATATGAAGTGGGAGATCCAGTGTGGGTGCGGCTTCCAGGAAATCGGTGCACCGACAAGTTTAAGCGAGGACAAATATCTGGAGTGATTAGCCAGCAGTCTGTTTTGGTCGATGGAACCCCACGACATGTGCGAGATCTTCGCCCAGCTACCGAGGTGCGTCACACAACTACAGAAGAAAGCAGTGAAGCGTCTAGCGATGAGCTGCCGATGCACGGATTCAGTGAGCCCCTTTCAGAGACTGATAGCGATACTTCATCTGATGAGGCGGAACCAGATCCAGAGCCCGAATCTGAAACAGTGAATGTACCTCTTCGCAGAAGCACACGCACTAAAAGGCCACCCCCCCAGTGCTCTCTATGTGATCATCAGATCAGAGGGGAGTGTAACGTGCATCCAGGAGATAAGCGCCCGCGTGTTTGCGTGTTGTGTGGGTACGTGGGAGAGACGGATAAGGGGAAAAAGACTTACCTCGAGACCAGCTCAGCGTTACCGACCAAAAATAGAAAAGAAAGACCAAGATGGCAGCCGCCGTCTTTTGTAAAGTATGATGTCTCGCAAAGTCACACGAATTCTCGGAATATGCAAATTTAGCCGGCCTAGAACGACGATAAAAGCGGGTGAGGGGAAAGACGTGGGTGAGAGACGATTGAGTTGGCTGGGGAATCGTGTGGCTGTTGCTTCTTGTGCCGTGTTGAGGATATCTTACCTTGTTCAAGAGAGAGTCGGGCGCCATCTTGAATTTTTCTTTACACTTTATCGTTACATAATAGACTTAAGCCTCTGTAAATACAAAAAAAAAACCCAACTCATCCTATAAACTTCAAAGGAAAATTTAGGGAAATCCTAGAAAAATACTCTGAACACATCTGACGGATCCAAACAAAACAGTACAACAACTAGTGCAGCCATAATAAATAATAAAAAAAGCAAAATAACAAAATGCCTCCCAAAAAGTTGTCCAATCTTCAGTGCAGAAATCAATGCTATAAATCTAGCCCTAGACCTAGTTAAAGAAAAAAAAAGTCTTGAAGTTCATCATCTTTACCAATACTCATGTATCATAGCAATCAAAAATAAAAAAAACAAATAACCTGTTGCAGGGCCGGTCGTCCGGGGACAATCGACCCAACAACTAACAAGGTAGACACGGGCAAAGAGTAAACAGCAAAAAGGCAAAGAAGAATGACAGACATGGGTTGTTTCGTTAAAGACGAGGGTTCGCTGTTTATTTTTTTAAAGGAAGCAAAAAATCATATGATCTGAATGCTGGTCGCCTGGAAGGTCGCACGTCACTGGAGACTAAAGTCTGGAGCAGGTACTCTAGACATAGCATGGGTCTGGAATGATCAGCTGGATGTCAGGGTGATCCGGAAAACGCAGTGGACACTGAGAAGGAACGGATGATACTGAGAACTCAGGGGTCAGTGTTAAGGCACGGACGACATTGAGAATGTGGCGATCAGTGTTTAGGAACGGACGATCGGTAGGAAGCCAGGTGCAAACAAGGTTGCAGACCAGAGGAACAAGGTGCGAGTGAGGTAGCGGACCAGAGGTACAAGGTGCAAGAGAGGTTGTAGGCCGGAGGAGCGAGGTTGCAGGAAAGCTGCAGGAGGAAGCTGGAGCGAGCTGGAGGCACCAAGGGCTGGAAAGCTGCAGGAGTGAGCTGGAGCGAGCTGGGAGTGCTGGAGACTGGAAGTGAAGTTCACTGCTGGTGGATCTCAGGAAGCAAGCAGTAGTGAATCGCATTTGTGAAAAACCTTATTAGCCCTGATAAGGGCTGTTTGAACTGCTGCTGAGAACGGCTGCTGTCGCTGCTGCTGCTGGAATCCTTCGGCGCTGGTGGATTCGGACGACATGACTGGTAGCATCAGTCATCGTTTCGGGAGCCTCCTCTTCCTCCCCTGCCGAGATGCCTTGACTTGGCCAAAACGAGCTGTATTCATTTGGCCAGCATAATATTAGTGTGGCCACTCCCAATGAAACAAACAAACGGTTCTAATTAATTCTAGAACGAAATTTATGCAACCAAAAGTAAACAAACTGATTGTTGATTCCATTTAAATTTCATCTAAAAGGTAAAAAGTTACTTGCCTGTTTTGTTGGTGTTTTGTTAATTTATTTAAATTCCGACGTGAGCAGCGACGTTGATGATGAAAAGAGAAAGGGTAGGTGAATGAATCCACTAAGCCCAGATATGTTCATGCGTTTCACTCGTGATAGCCGGTCGTGTTCTTTGTTTAAGGGAAGGGAAAGTGAAGAGAAACAGTGAGGGTGACGAACAAAGAAAAACAAAGAAAAAATGGAGACAGTGATTTTTGAAAGGGCGACAAACCCCCTCACGAACCTACTCACGAACCTCCAGCGACTAAGGAATAAAAATGAAATGGGTACCCAACCACATTGGCATACAGGGCAACGAACTAGCTGACACAGCAGCAAAGTCAGCTCACAATCAACCTATTGAATCCACCTTCAAAATCTCGTACACAGACCTTAAAAGAAATATCAGCATATACATCCATACATTGAGTGCACTTTAAAATCCAGAAAATGAAAGCATTAAACAATATTAAAATTGAAAGCATTAGTCCAACAGAATGTAAGAAAGGCAAAAAAAAAAAAAAATCTGATCTTGGAGAGTTGTGGCCAATGTGAGCTGTGATACATTTCAAGTAATGCAGCAATTCACATGCCAACTTAATTCTAGGAACTCGCTGTGAAAAAGGTTGACATTGAATCAAGTCAACTATAAAGATGCCTTATTACAGCATACCAATACTTCATGCCAATTATCAGACTGTTATCTGAAGACACAGCCTTAATGATTCTCTAGACATTCTTTTACAATCTGCAGGTCATGGCTGAGAACAAAACAGTGGGGAATTAGAACTCTTCTGATTGATCAGCTAAGTAGCTACAAATGTTGTACTCTGTTAGTGCACATGTAGTTGCCATGGTGATTATATCTGCACCCTTAATGGCTTAAAGTGCAATGATATCTGTAAACTGCAGAACTGTTCTAATATTGTTCAAGAGAAAGCTGATGATGAGGAATGCATTGGAGACACTGACTCTGATAGCAATGATAATTGAATCCTGACTCATGTGATATATGATATTTGTAAAAAGGCAAGTTAGATTGTTTTTCACACAACAAATATCTTTTAGATGAAAATGATAATGTCTTATTTAAAATTATAATCTTTGAGATGACTATTTTGTAAGATATAAGATGCCATATCATATAATTTTAAAGGAATTTGCATACTTAAAACATATTGACAAAAGTACGATTTTAGACATATACTATTTTTAATCAATTTTGTTTGTAATGATAGAGAACCAAGTCACGTGTTGATGCATACTTTATAAACATATATTATTCATGTAAAATGTATTTGTAAAAAAATGTTTTTGACAGAATTTTACAATTTGGATTTAATTTTGGTAAATTTATCCTTAATATATATTTTTTTCAGTTTTAAGGAATGAGAACTATATTATATATGAACATTATTGCTAAGTTTGACCAACATAAGATAAATACTTTACAAGATATTCATGAAAGCGTGGAATCTAATGCTTATCCAGAACATGGCAACCATCTTGGAAAATGGTGTCCGAAATGAAAGTGACTTCTGCAATAAGTCCATCACATATTTTTAGACACTACACACACTGGTCTTGCTGAAAATTATTCCCCCGATTAACATCAAAATAGTGCCTAGCTCATAGATAGGGTTTGCGAAGTAATGATAATGGAGATAAATAATCTAGACAAGAAGAATATTTGAAAATCTTATAAAAAAATTTTGAATACCGAGTTTTTATAGGACTAAGAAAATCTGGAAGTTGCAGAACCGATACCTGGTCCAGGTATAAGAATTCAGAAAAAAATTAAAAGCTGTGAGATAAATAAAAGTAAGGCTGCTAAACCATCAGATGTTGTAACAGAAATGGTGAAAAGATCATCCTGAAAAATGAGCAATTTAGAACAATTTTAACTTGTTACAAAGAAAAAGGGGAAGATAATTATGAATCAGGTCCTGAAAGTGACTGAGAAAATAATTGAGCAACAAATAAGAAGTCGGATAAGCATATATATATATATATATATATATATATATAATGCAGTTTGGTTTTATGCACCATTTGTGCTATATTTATCTTGAGATAAATGCATCAGAAATACTTTAGTAAGATGAAAAATCTATAGTTTGCTTTTGTGGATTTGGAGAAAACTGCCAAGAGATGTTTTCTTGTGATATTTGTGTAAATTAGGAGTAAGCAAGTAGTTGGTGAAGGTTGTTCAAGCAATGTACAGACCCAATACAAATTGTTCATCTAGAAGTGTGTTCATAAATATTGCCAACAATCATTATTTTTAGATGACTATCATTAAAATAAAAAGTCTTTACTTCTAATAAAATGCTCAATTTTTTGTAAAAGGGGAAATATTTATCTATATATATAAAAGCGAAAGTGTATGTATGTGTGTTTGTGTGTCCGCTAAAAACTTTTGACAGACAGACCAAAAATTCACAAACTTGGTATCATTTTAATGCCCCACCCTCTGGACGACAAATATCAAATTTTTGGCCCATTAAGACCAGTCTAAGGGTGTTAGCTGAGTGTTTTTCTGCAGGGGGGGAGTGACATTTTTTCGTTTTTCCTATGTATTTAAGTAGTAATAATGTGATGATCTAATGATATTTATACGTAATAAAAAAACGCTTAGTCATGTAACGTGGCATGACGTCACCACTCAGTAATGGCGATGTCTGAATTCAATGTTTTTATTAACAGATTCTTATCGGCAAAAAATACGAAGTACCATACAAATAAAAATATTAATTTAGACCTTATGACAACTTTACCAAAGTTATTAGCAGGTTAAAAATAGTTAGATACGATAGTTAAACTAAACATTACGAGCAAAACATTCCAAAACAAAAAAAAACAAAAAAAAAAAAATTAGGTTTGAGACGATACATTAGTTAAGATTATTTGTTTTTTTTTCATTCGGCCATTTTCTTTCCATCTTTGTTTATGAAAAATCGAGAGAGAGAGAGAGAAAGACAAAGATAGGGAGGAGAAATAAAGGAAGAGAGAGAGAGAAAGGTGTAGAAAGGAAATAAGAATCGTTTAACTATGTTTTAAGACTTTCCGCCGAGTCATTTTTATTATTCTACCAAATGACTTATGCAGATCACTAAAGTTAAGCAATATTTAGTCTGGTCATTCTAAGATGGGTGACTACTTGGGATTACTTAAAAGCTACACATTGCCAGGCATAACCGCCTCCTTATTTTCGTCCAAATGACTTCTGCAGATCACTAAAGTTAAGCAATATGTAATCTGGTCATTCTAATATGGGTGACTACTTGGGATAACACAATGACTTATGCATACACTAAAGTTAAGCAATATGTAGTCTGGTCATTCTAAGATGGGTGTCTATTTAGGATTACCAAATGACCTATGCAGATCACTAAAGTTAAGCAATATGTAATCAGGTCATTCTAAGATGGGCGACTACTTGGGATTACCAAATGACTTATGTAGATCACTAAAGTTAACCAATATGTAGTCTGGTCATTCTAGGATGGGCGACTACTTGAGATTACCAAATGACATATGAAGATCACTAAAGTTAAGCAATATGTAGTCTGGTCATTCTAAGATAGGTGACTACTTGGGATCACCAAATGATTTATGCTAAAGTTAAGCAATATGTAGTCTCGTCATTCTAAAATGGGTAACTATTTGGGATTACCAAATGATTTATGCAGATCACAAAAGTTAAGCAATATGTAGTCTGGTCATTCTAGGATGGGTGACATGCAATATGTAGTCTGGTCATTCTAGGATGGGTAACTTATGCAGATCACTAAAGTTAAGCAATATGTAGTCTGGTCATTCAAAGATGGGTGACTATCTAGGATTACCAAATGACTTATGAAGATCACTAAAGTTAAGCAATATGTAGGCTGGTCATTCTAAAATGGGTGACTACTTAGGATTACCAAATGACTTATGAAGATCACTAAAGTTAAGCAATATGTAGTCTGGTCATTCTAAGATAGGTGACTACTTAGGATTACCAAATGATTTATGCAGATCACTAATCACTAGATTTTTATAATATGTAAGTGAACTCCCTTGGATGTAGCTTTATTGTCGAATACAATTAGAATAATATACAATCATTGTTATCATATGCAAGTGACCTCTCTTGGATGTCGCTTTGTTGTTGAATACCATTAGAATAATATAGGATCATTGTTATAATATGTAAGTGGCCTCCCTTGGATGTAGCTTTGTTGTTGAATACCATTAGATTAATATACAATCATTGTTATAATATGTAAGTGACCTCTCTTGGATGTAACTTCATTGTCGAATACCATTAGATTAATATACGATCATTGCTATAATATCTAAATGACCTCCCTTGGATGTAGCTTCATTGTCGAATACTATTAGAAGTATATACAATCATTGTTATAATATGCGAGTGACCACCTTTGGATGTAGCTTCACTGTCAAATACCATTAGAAAAGTATACAATTACTGTTACATTTGCAAGTAACCTCCCTCGGGTGTAGCTTCATTGTCAAATACCATTAGATTAATATACACTAATTGTCATTATAAGCGACTGACCTCCCTTGGATGTAGCTCCATTGTCGAATACTGTTTATATAAGTGACCTCCCTTGGATGTAGCTTCATTGGCAGATTGCATTAGAATAATATACAATCATTGTTATAATATGCAAATTACCTCCCTTGGATGTAGCTTCATTGTCGAATACCATTAGATTAATATACAATTATTGTTATAATATGTGAGTGACCTCCCTTGAATGTAACTTCATTGTCGGCAACCATAAGATTATGCAAGTGACCTCTCTTGGATGTAGCTTTATTGTCGAATACCATTAGATTAATATGCAATCATTGTAATATTATGCCAGTGAACTCTCTTCGATGTGGCTTCATAGCTTGATATTTGTACTAGCAGAATACCAAGCGTTGCCGGTGATTGGATAAGAAAGGTGGATATATGTACTAGCAAAATACCCGATGTTTCCTGGGATTGGATGAGATAGGTGGGATGTTTCCTAGGAGAATACCTGGGATCAGATAAGATAGGTGGATGTTTGTGACAACAGAATACTCTGTATAGGAAAAGTGGGCGATTGTGTCGTAAAATCATGAAAAATTATTGTCCAAATAAGTAACATATCATAGAATTATGAAAAATGATGAAATATGAGTTATTTGATTGGAGTGTTTGTAATAAAATAAGAAGCCTGACAATGTCTCAAATGTATTTTTTTGTGAAAAGAAAGGGATTATGTGGGTTAAATAATGAAAAATGATTGTCGAAATTAGTAACATATCCAAGAATTATGAAAAATGATAAAATTTGAGTTATTTGATTGGTGTGTTTGTAATGAAAAAAAAACCCAGTCAGACAATGTCTCAAAGTTATTATTTTAGTAAGAAGAGGGGGATTATGTGGGTTAAATCATGAAAAATGATTGTCGAAATCAGCAACATATCCAAGAAATATGAAGTGATTAAATGTAAGCTATATGTGTTTATAATGAAATAAACAGCCCATATATAGTCTGAAAGTGATTATTTTAGTAAGAGGGGGTCAATTATGTGGGTTACATGATAAAAAATGATCGTAAAAGTTAGTAACATGTCTAAGAATTATGAAAAATGAGTAAATTTGAGTTATTTGTTTGGTGTGTTCTTAATGGAATAGAAAGCCAAGATGATGTATCACAGTTATTATTTTAGTAAGAACAAGGCTATAATTAGTGTTAAATCAAGAAAAATTATTATCAAAATTAGTAAAATATCCAAGAATTATGAAAAATGATGATATATGAGTTATTTGATTAGTGTGTTTGTAATCAAATAGACAGCCCAGACAATGTCTCAAATGTATTATTTTAGTAAGAGGTGGTGATAATGTTGGGTCATTCATGAAACATGATTGTAGAAATTTGTAACATATCTAAGAATTATGAAAAGTTATGAAATGTAAGTTATTTTAGTTGTGTGTTTATAATGAAATAAACAGCCCAGAAAAAAGTCTCAGGGTTATTTCTTTAGTAGGATGGGGTCAATTATGTGGGTTTAATCATGAAAAATGATTGTCAAAATTAGTAACATATCCAAGAATTATGAAAAATGATGAAATGTGAGTTATTTGATTGGTGTATTTGTAATAAAATAACTAGCCAGATAATATCTCCAAGTTATTATTTTAGTAAGAGGAAAAGGGATTATTTGGGTTAAATCATGAAAAATGATTGTCGAAATTAGTAACATATCCAAAAATTATGAAATATGATAAAATGTGAGGTGTGTTTGCAATGAAATAACCAGCCAGACAATGTCACAAAGTAATTATTTTAGCAAAAGGGAATGATATTATATAGGTTGAATTATAAAAAACGATTATCGAAATTAGTAACATATCCAAGAATTATGAAAAGTGATTAAATGTAAGTTATTGGATTAGTGTGTTTATAATGAAATGAACAGCTCAGATATAGTCTTAAAATTAATATTTTAGTAAGAGGGATCGATTATGTGAGTTACATCATTAAAAATGATTGTTGAAATTAGTAACATATCCAAGAAAAGTGAAAAAGGATGAAGTGTGTGTTATGTGATTGATGTGTTTCTAATGAAATTACCAGCCCAGACAATGTCTCAAATGTATTACTTTAGTAAGAAGAAGGGAATTATGTGGGTTAACTCATGAAATGAAACATGATTGTCGAAATTAGTAACATATCCAAGAATTATGAAAAATGATAAAATGTGAGTTATTTGATTGGTGTGTTTATCATGAAATAACCAGCAAGACAATGTCTCAAAGTTATTATTTTAGAAAGAGAAGAGGGGATTATGTGAGTTATATCATGAAAAACGATTGTCGAAATTAGTATCATATCCAAGAATTATGAAAAGTTATTAAATGTAAATTATTTGATTGTTGCGTTTATAATGAAATAAACAGCCCAGGTATTGTCTGAAAGTAAATATTTTAGTAAGAAGAGGGCGGATTATGCGGGTTAAATCATAAACAATGATTGTCAAAATTAGTAACATATCCAACAATTATGAAAAATAATTAAATGTGAGTTATTTGACTAGTGTGTTCGTAATGAAATAGACAGGCTAGAAGATGTATCGAAGTTGTTATTTTTGTAAGAGGAAGGGGATCGTATTGGTTAAAGAGAGGGTAGGCGATTATTTGGGTTACTTCATTAAAAATAATTCTCGAAATTAGTAACATATCCAAGAATTATGAAAAATGGTTAAATGTGAGTGATTGATAGGTGTGTTAGTAATAAAAAAAATAAAATGTCTGAAAGTTAATATTTTAGTAATAGGAGGTGGCGATAATGTGGATTAACTCATGAAAGATTATTGTCGAAATTAGTAACATATCCAAGAATTATGAAAAATGAAGTTTTAGTTATTTGTTTAGTGTGTTTATAATGAAATAAAAAGCCTAGTCAATGTAGCAAATTTATGATTTTAGTAAGAATTGGGCGATTATATGTGCACACTCATTAAATTTGATTGTCGAAATTCATAACATATCCAGGAATTATGAAAAATGATGAAATGTGAGGTATTTTATTGATGTGTTTGTAATGAAATAAACAGCCCAGATATGTCTCAAAGGTATTATTTTAGTAAGAGGAGAGTGATTATCTGATTGAACTCAGAAAAAATGCTTTCTGAAATTAGTAACATATCCAAAAATTATGAAAAATGATGAAATGGGAGTTATTTGATTGGTGTATTCGTAATGAACTAGACAGATCAGACAATTTATGGAAGTTATTATTTTAGTAAGAGGTGGCGATTATTTGGGGTACTTCATTAAAAATAATTGTCGAAATTAGTAACATATCCCAGAATTATGAAAAATTATATAATGTGAGTTACTTTGTTGGTGGGGTTGTAATGAAATAACCAGCCATACAATGTCTAAAAGTTATTATTTTAGTGATAGAAGGGGGCGATAATGTGGATTTACTCATGAAAAATGATAATCGAAATTAGTAAGGTACCATAGCCTATGTATCAATGTTTTTATTTTAGTAAGAGTGGAGGCGATAATGTAAGTTAAATCATGTGACATGGTTGTTGAAATTAGTAACATATCCAAAATTTATGAAAAATGATTAAATGTGAGTTATTTGGATAATGTGTTTGTGATGAAAAACCAGCCAAGACAATGTCTCAAAGTTATTTTAGACAGGTGAGCGATAATGTGGGATGTAATGAGATAGATGCAAATATATACTAACAGAATACTTTGCGTCGCCCAGAATTTAATGAGATTGATTGAGATATATACTAGCATAACACCCAGCTTTACCCGGGATTGAATGAAATAGGTGAGAATATATATTAGCAAAATACCTGGCATCGCTTGGGATTTGATGAGATAAATGTGTTGTATATTACTCGTCCTTGCATATACATGCTGTAAATTACCTACTCTAGGTAAGATACAATTATTTCATATGTGTAATACCCATCTTATGTAGGTAAAATATTCTTTTGCTCGAAATAGCAAATGATACATAAACATACAAAATTCCTCTCTCATAAGAATAATAAATATATTATAAAACCAAATTCAATTTTCTCATTGTTTATACTATCCCGAGCAATGCCGAGTACCCCCGCTAGTTAAATATAAATTGAAATATATTATAGATAGAAAGAAAAATAAAAGCAGAAAATATCCAACATCGTTAACATTTTGGAAATGTAATAACAAATAATAACCAATAAAGATGTCTTGTTGGCTTGGCAGGACAAAGTCCTTTCAAGCCAACAAGACAGGCTCAAGATATTTTCATGCATAATGGTGATGGAGAGGCACTCATAAAACCTAGTCATGATGGTTCTCTTTTTATTAACTTTTTTTAGGATTGTTGGGTTGTCCAGTGGTCCCTCCTTAAAAGAATATGTGCATCCAGATTTGATTGATTCTGCAGACAAGGTAATAAACAATCTCCAAAAAATTGCAAAGAATTTGAATAAAAAAAAGATGGTGACAAATGAATCCCCTTCCAAATTGAAAAATAATCAGAAATACATTTAATAAAATATATAGTTTACTTAAACATAAATTTTTCACCTGATGACGACAGTTATGAGCTGTATTTCTGTTTAATTTTTGATTTTTGAGTGATTCTCGAGGCCTCACGTAGTGACCTTTTGACATTTCTTTTTCTTTTAACATGACATTTACAACAACACTTTTTGTTGCATATTTGTTTCAGTAAAAAATGCTTTTAAATAAGTTTAAACAAAAAAAAAAAAAAATCAAACACAGGTAAGGAGTAATCTATTTTACCTTTGGTAACATTTGTTGAATTTAAAAAAAATTTTTTACCTCTTTTTTATTCTGTTAATTACACTGAAAAATCCTTAAAGATGCATTTAATGTAATAAACAAATTTAGTATTTACAATTTGGTTATTGTAAAAAATAAATACTGCTTAAGCAGTATTTATTTTTTACAACAACCAAATTGGAGTCATTACTAAATCCATTGTCACTAGTAGTTATGCCAAAAAGTGGAGGATCAAAACCTTTTTTGAAATATTCAATTAAAATAAACTATTGGCTCACTTTTAATAAAATCTAATGAAAAGGGTGTTTTTATTCAAATGAATTTAAAAACAAAGTTTTTGCTTAGTTTCTGTTCTGCACATTGATCCTCAGTGCTATATAGTTAAAAGAAAATACATTTTCTCACATTCGAGTTAAAATAAATTGTATATAACTTGAAATGATTGAATGAATATATATATTAGAAAATAATTATCGACCAAATAATAAAATTGATAGGAATGTCAAACTAGAAGAGTACCCAACTTGGTCAGTAGCAAACGGTGTTCAGTTGTATTTAGTTCCTGATATAAAAAAAACTGCTTGTTTTAGGTCGCTTACTCTTCTAATTGCCGAGTTTTGTATTAATTTTTATAGATTAAATTATTAAATGAAAAGTACAGAACATTTAAAAAAGCTTCCCTCTTCATGTTAAGACTATCCTTCCAAATTATCTTCTGTAGTTTACAATCTTGATGAAATAATAACGTTAGTATTTAGAAAGCCATTCTTAACATGTGAGATGTTTGCTTATTTGCTAGTACTAGTTAAAAAATATTGTTTGTTTACTATTCTGTACTTTCAGCTAACAATTTAATAAATAAACTAATAAATTTAGGAAACTGAAACTTATATTACAGATAAAGTTTAATATAAAGAACTAATAATATCAAACACCATTTGCTACTGACTTTGAGTCAGATACTCTCCTGGTTTTCTATATTAAAAACAAAATAATTCTCATTTTGTTCTTTTATTTTGTTAATTGTAAACTTTTTAATATGATTGTATTTATATTTCTATTTACATTTTTAGAGATGTTTTAAAATTAAAGTAAATTAAAATCCATGTGATGTAACAGTAAGCATATTTGCCTGAAAATGTTAAGAAAATTTTGTTAAAAATATTGCCATTCAATTGAATATTCTATATATATATTTAATTATTTTTTTAATATTTGTTCCAATCAAAATTGTAAGCATTTTTGTTTACAGAAGTCACATGCAGATGTAGCCTGCTAGTTTTGTTTATTTGTTTTTTATAGACATTTTCCAGTTTTGCCACTGACTGATGTTGATAATGTGTTTTCTTTATGCTTTTGGCCTACCATACTTGCTTTAAGAAAGTAAGGCTTATGGTACGATGCCAAAACAGTGTAAAAAACGCAGCTTAAAAAATATTAAAATAAAATGTTATATTCTTGTAAAATCCCCTTTCTTACAAGCATGGCCCCATATGTTACATTTACAGGCTGATTTCTTTTCTTGTCTATTTAAGTCTTTATCTGAAAAATTATTAAACTGTATAAAAATAGATATGTAGGATTTTTTCCAGAAAATTAATAAAATAACAATATTTAAAGCTAACAAATATTAATGAAAAATACTATGCAGCAATATATACATAAGTAAATTGAACATGATAATTTTGCTTTAAAATGAATTTTCTTTGGACATTTGATTTTTTTTTTTTTTTTTTTTTTATAAACATTCAACATTATTCTTTCGAACTTCATCTGATTAAATTTTTCCACAATTTTTATTACAAATTTAAATGCTTTTTCAATGTGTTTTTCGCATGTAAAATTGTATTTTGGAGAATATATTCTCAAAAGATTTTCTGCAAACACTCTTATTGTGGATTCATGACTTTTTACTATAAGTCCTTAAACTATATCCAGTGGTGAGGCCCAGCTTGTGGGTTTTGGGGAGTGTGGAGCCACCCTTTAATTGTCATTGCTCCCAGGTCCACTCTGACCCGGAGTGGTAGTACCTGTTAGGGTCCCAACTATGGGTTGAATAGAAATCGACTTGAAAACAACAAATATTTTCTATTAAAAAATTTTCTTCAAAATCTTTGGATTTGGCATTAAATAATCTGAAAAGGGTTGATATGCTGTAAAACAAAAACAACCAACCAACTTTTTACTATAAATTGATTTGCATATTCAAGGATAACAAAACAAACTCTGCCATTTGTCTAGATGAAGAGTAAGACCTTGAAAGTAATTGAAATATTTTTGTAGTGTCATCACTATCATTGTCTACCATGATAAAGGAACACATTTCACATTGAAAATGTTCAGTTATTTTTTTTGTGATATATATTCGGCAACTGTAAATGCTACTTAAAGAAATCTGGTAACAAAGAGAGCTTATTTATGATTCATGCAGGGTCAAAAGGCTCTCTTACATCTAGGGATCTCTACCGTGAAGGGGTGGGATTTAGCTGCTTGTGAAGATGTTTCAAAGTTTGTCATTCTTTTGAAATTCTTCACAAAAGTTGATGATTTTTTTTTAATAGACCAACATGTCAATATTCTCTCAATACTTCTCAAAGACTCACCAGAAATCTATCACCAGTCATTGACATTGAGAAAATCAATTTTCACTTGTAAACCTACATGTGAAAATAAACTTATACCCTTCATCTAAAAGTTCTTGCATAAGCATATCCTGCTCTCTCAAATTTATTTTTCTTCAAAAAATTAGGCATGAGCATTTTTCTTGAATTTGCCAGCATGATATCAATTTAAGGAAGTTTGACATGTCAGTTTGATCAGGAAAATAGCTCTCATAAGCTGCAATAGTTGTCGCATGAAAAAACGACAACAGCTAAATTAACATTTTGTTTATTGTCACTAGGATGCAATGCTTTGAATGTTTGTTTTGGAGCCTTGCATAATTTAGCATTTGGGGCAGTGTCTTTGTCATATACTATACGTGTAAATTGGACCATACTCTTTAGAGGAAACAAATATTTAAGATCTCAAATGTAAAAGAAGGAAATACAAACTTTTTGCTCAGAAAACTATTACGAATATTTTTTAACACATGAACAGAATTAAAAAAACATACTTTTTGGGGAGGATTAGGAAGAGTTATATAATGCATTTTGTCTCCCTCAAATTTATCAATTAAAATATTAAACACATTCACATTGGCTAACTAATTGTCTACAACAACAGTTCTAATAAAAATTCCAGAATTTATTAGTTGAAAAATACAATTTAGGATTTTCTAAGAAAGCCAGTCACCATTTACTGTTACTTCAGAACAAGCTTTAACAACTGATGGTACTGTTTTATTCATTTTTTATTAGACTAGTAATCATGAACACTATTATTTAAAGGCACATTTCATCCACTAATCAAACACGACCTTTTCCCAAAAGTGATTTTACTGTTGAATTTTTTCTCACAAAGAAAACGATGGTAATGAAAATTTCTCCAGAAGTAATTTATAAGCTTGCCTTGATGTGTAACACAGTAGTAAAACATAACATATTAAATCTGCAGAAAATGGAGGATGGCCTTTTGGTTTATAATGTCATTTTAGTAATTTATTTAAAATCGAATATGACTTTTTTTCCACTACGTTTTTAATGTTGGTTGGAAAATTTTCTAACATGCTAAATTTTGTAAGTTTAGCATTATTTCCATATTGTAGTAATGGTATACTTTTGGACATAAAGATTTCAGTCAGATTAAATACATTCTTTTATAGATAGAAAATGTGCTTCAAAGTTAATGACTGTTTTATAAATTAGAATATAATCTTCATGTTTTTTGAATTCAAAACCAGAGGGACAATATTTCAGTCAATTTAGGTAAAATCCGTTATAGTGTCAGTTGAAAGAAAATTTTGTAATTCATCTTTTTCAATTCGTTGTTTTGAGGGTTTCCTAAAGTCTGTTTGAGTTGGCAAAAGAGGTGGTTTTATTATTTTCTTTTTAATGTTTTATAGGTTTTGGTTGTAAGTTCCAATTAAAATGGTTTCTTTTTCCTTTTAAAATATATTTATTTTTAAAATATTTGATGCAAGGAACTGATTTTTATTTTTTGATTAATAGATTTAATTCATTTTTTGTTTTTATTAGTTATTTTTGATTAATAGATTTAATTCATTTTTTGATAAGATCAGATTTTCTAAAAGGAAAAAAATGTTGAGACATTTCATTTGTTAACCATTTTCCCCAATACAAAACTCATAAAAAAAATTTTTAAATTCAATAAATGCAATGAATGCATTAACAAAAATATATAATAGTGAGTCTCAAGAAGAAAAACATTGCCTATGCAATTGAAAGTCATTGAAGGGAGATCCCTTTTGATTTATTTTAACGTTTAATGTATTGAAAAACATGATTAGAAATTAAAATAGTTTCTAATAAATTTTCCTGAAATTTATTAGTTATTTACGTTGAAAAAGCTTAAATTCTTAAAGTTACACTCATTTTAAATTTTTTAATTATGTAAGCAGTCAATGTGTTGATTCTTCTAGTTTCAATTTACATCAGCCGATTAGGAATCAGATTGTAACATATAGAACCATATTTATGAGTGCAAAGGCACAGAAATAGACTGGTTCAAGAGAGATGAGTATTCCTTGTATGGCTTTAAAAAAATCAATAATAAGAAAATTATAAAATATAAAAATGAAAGCACAAAGCAAGTTTGATTGGGTTGACCGGTCAGCTGAATCGAGTAGCCCCTTGCATATGAAACCTAGAATACTGAAAAACTTCTGACCCTTTTGTATTTGAAGATACATTTTAATTCAAAGTAGTTCCAACAAATTCTATGATAATTTTTATGATTGACAGGCAAAATATGTAAATATAAAATAATCCTAACCCTTCTTTAGATTATCATCTTTTTGGTTGGCATTACAAAAGTTTTGAAGTTAGAGGAAATCTCTCCGCTGGTAGAGCAATTTGGAAAAAATTATGTTTGGTGCAAAAGATGATCTGCCTGGATGACTGTTTCCATTTGATGGTTATGGATGCTTTTGGTGGCTGATTCCTAATTATTCTCTTATCTGCTATGGTAGTGGTGATGCACACGGGTTTGGTGAGCCCATTTCTGATGTCGTTGTGTACCTGTAAAATGGAATCATTCAATTTCACATTAAATATCCCAATCTAAGATAAATGGGAAGTATTTGCTATCACAGACTTTGACTGATGTAGAAAAATTTTGTCTCTGGCCTGCATGGGGTCATTGAAACTTAGATGACTTAGACAACTGTCGCATTTGTGGTCAGCCTCATTACTTGTGACCGCCATTCTTTTGTATTCATGTTTTAGTAAGTTCTGCATTCCATAGGCTGTGGGGCTGTCCCTTATATAACATCTCTATTGTTTATCCGTTGAAGCTGGGTATCTGCTCAAGATGATATAATGTGGCAAGACTCCTATTGTGTTGCAAACTGTCACATTCATCGAGAATACAACCAATTCTAAAATGTCTGTCCAGAGTTTTCAAAACCTGACTTTGTGACTAATCTCTTTGAGATTAAATACATAAGTCATATTAAATTTGTTGATGTAAAAGTTGTAAGTATATCTTATATAGTTTCTGACTTTAAGCCAGTCTCTCATATATGTAATATTATGACATAATGAGAAAAAAATGTGTAAATCTCAAATTCAGACCTCACTAAACCGAAGTCAACTTTAAAATGGGGAAAAGGCTGGATTGATTTTCAAAAATACCGAATTTAAAATGAAATTACTTTTGGTAGTAAAAATAAAAAGGCTATTGTTTTGTGTTATTATTTAGACAATCACATCAGCATATGTTGAAAGTTAACTATTCAAAGAATCCTAGATAATGGTTAGTGGTAAGTGTGATTGGCTTGTTAGGTTAATAGATGTAGAACAGTTGAGGTAAAAGCAACCTTGTAAAAAATATGTTCAAACTGCACAGTGATTGCAAAAGAAAAATAGAAAGTATTTCCACAGCATTCATGTTATTAGCACAACTTTGATGTGTTCTCTTCGCTGCCAAACACTCAACTTTTGGTCATCCACAATTCGTCATTTTTAAAGCACCTGCTCAACTCACATGCAAATATAAATGTCTTTTGCTTCAATGATCTTTAAAGATCATTTTATATAACATAGACCCGTGTCTAGATTGGAACTTATCTCCAGCAGTTCATACATGGCAAGACTTAACTGGCTTTCTCTACATGACCAAACATAACTAGCTCTACTTACACTGCCAGACACATGTACACCTTCCTACATAGCTAGACACAACTAGCCCTCCGTATATCGCTAGACATGACTAGCCCTCCCTAAATGGCCATGCACAACTATCCCTCCCTACATGGCATCACATGGCCACCCTTAAAAGTTACTGCGTGTAGTCCTCACTACATGGTCAGACACTGCTACTAGCCTTCCTTAAACAACCAGACACTGTTACTAGCCCTCCTTAAACGACCAGACACTGTCACTATCCATCCCTGACCAGCCAGACACTGTTACTAGCCCTCCCTACATGGCACGCCAATGCTACTAGCTTTTCCTACATTGACCGACTAGTAGACATCTATACATTGCCAGACATTTAAGATATAGTTTTAGCTTAAAATATCTGTAGCTCTGAATACTGTTTAAAATGATGTGTTGCAATAAGTATCTGATATTTAAAGTGATTTTCTGTGATTCATTTTATTTGAAAGTTTTTGCATTTTTACACGATTAGCAAAGGTAATGTTGTTATGAACATCGTATAGTTTTTAACAGATGTAAAAGCGATTACGAAACACTGAAAATATCTCCAAGTTTTTCCACTGATCCAGTAAAGCTTTTGCTTCTTTTTAAAAAATAAAATTTATATAAATATTATGCTTTTCCGGTTCTAATTATTTGCTATTTTTTTGTAATCAACACTTGTTTTTTAGTGTCAGTTTTTTTGTAATCAACACTTGTTTTTTAGTGTCAGTTTTTTGTAATCAACACTTGTTTTTTAGTGTCAGTTTTTTGTAATCAACACTTGTTTTTTAGTGTCAGTTTTTTGTAATCAACACTTGTTTTTTAGTGTCAGTTTTTTGTAATCAACACTTGTTTTTTAGTGTCAGTTAATATTAAAATTGTTGAATCAAAGCTATTAAAATCTTTTGTGTTGTGATTCTACAAATCACTTTTTATTTGCTAAAATCATTTTCAGAAACATTTGAGAACCATCCATAATTTAATCTGTGTATTCTTCAAATGCTGCTCAATATTTGTTAAAAATGCTTTATCTTATGATTATTAGTGATGTAACCTTCTCGGTGGTTAAAAATAATGTGCTAGTATATTGAGAGATGGAATATCAAAAATGAATGGATTGAAAACTCTTCTGTATAGATCAAACAATAATACTCATCATATATTTACAACAAAAATAGGTACTCTTGCATAATTTGACCCGAATTCTCGTGAATTCCCGTCAAGCATGGATTGGGCGAGACCGGCAATCATCAGTGTCAGCCGAGCGTTGTTGAAATGTTGAAATGCTAACTCGACTTTTTATTTTATTTATTTAATTTTTTTTTTTTTCTGTTAAGTTTTTAGTAATTTTTAAGGTGATATTAAGGGGGAGGGGGTGACTTTTTATTTTCTGATTAGTTATTTATTTTTTTAATTGAATTTTTGGGAGTTTGATTAGCCAATGAAAAAGCACTATCTAAATGAAGCAGATGGCATTCGAATTGGAAGAAAGCGACTAAACCAACAACAAAAAACAAAAAAAAGCTGACAAACAAATATATTTTCAAATTCGCTAAACAGAAAAATGACAGGAAAGAAAAGAAATCTATACATGCTAGAAAAAGAAATGAAAAAATTGATGCAAACAATCTCATATTGTCAGGAGAAGAAAAATGAGGTGCAACAATTGTAAACACAAGTGTTTACTTAAAAAAAAAATTGTGTGTAAAGGATGGTTTCTCCTGGAGATGTACAAATGGACAGTGTCATCAAAAGAACTTGACTGAACAACAAGTCTTGAAAATAAAAATAAAAACAAGAAAAAAAGTATGGTTACAAAGAAGAAAACAAGACAAAACAACAAAAAACTTACACCTAACAATTATACGGTTAAAAAATCTTTTCTTGGAGAAAAAAAAAACAATTTTTCTGTTAATAAATATTTTGAAAAAAAAAATACTAAAATGAAATTAGCATATTTTCATTTTTCAAGGTAGTTTTCTTTTTTTGTTATTTTTGATTATTTGCATTTGTATTTTTTCCGTTTTGTTTTTTTTTCATTAGTCTGTGTCTGTTACGATGCTCGGCTGACACCAATAATTGCCAGTCTCGCCTGATCCATGCTTGACGAGAATTCATGAGAATTTGGCTCAAATTATGCAAGAGTATCCAAAAATATAATTTACTTTAATGATGAAAATATTAAATGAAGCTACTCTGTGACACATGTCAATAAAAAATGTCTGTAAGTTATGTGAACGGTTCTTCTCTTAATCTCTTTCAACCAAAGCAAGAAACCTTTAGTTACTTCCCTTTTAAATACAGGAATGTTTTTCCATATAAAATGTGTTTCATCTAATACTTTGAACTAAACATATTTTAATCAAGTAATTTCAACCAAGAATATTTTAATCAAGTATATTTATTCAGCTCGAAAACCATACAGTGTTTACCGATGTATTCGAAAATTCAAGATGGCGTCTCACACCCTCTTTAACACCGTAAGTATGGAAAAAGGTGTTCTAAATAAAAAACTATACAAAATACTATTAAAAACCCGCCGAATATATGTCAACCTATGTCACGGTAACATATATTGAGCAAGTTTTTAACAGTGTTTTCTCCGGTTTTTTATTTATAACATCTTTTCCCACACTTACCGTGTTAAAGCATATTTATCTAGTACTTACAATGAAGCATATTTATCTAGTACTTACAATAAAGCATATTTTTATCTAGTACTTACAATAAAGCATATTTATCTAGTACTTACAATAAAGCATATTTTTATCTAGTACTTACAATAAAGCATATTTATCTAGTACTTACAATAAAGCATATTTATCTAGTACTTACAATAAAGCATATTTTTATCTAGTACTTACAATAAAGCATATTTATCTAGTACTTACAATAAAGCATATTTATCTAGTACTTACAATAAAGCATATTTATCTAGTACTTACAATAAAGCATATTTTTATCTAGTACTTACAATAAAGCATATTTATCTAGTACTTACAATAAAGCATATTTATCTAGTACTTACAATAAAGCATATTTATCTAGTACTTACAATAAAGCATATTTATCTAGTACTTACAATAAAGCATATTTATCTAGTACTTACAATAAAGCATATTTATCTAGTACTTACAATAAAGCATATTTATCTAGTACTTACAATGAAGCATATTTATCTAGTACTTACAATAAAGCATATTTATCTAGTACTTACAATGAAGCATATTTATCTAGTACTTACAATAAAGCATATTTATCTAGTACTTACAATAAAGCATATTTATCTAGTACTTACAATGAAGCATATTTATCTAGTACTTACAATAAAGCATATTTATCTAGTACTTACAATGAAGCATATTTATCTAGTACTTACAATGAAGCATATTTATCTAGTACTTACAATGAACCATATTTATCTAGTACTTACAATGAAGCATATTTATCTAGTACTTACAATAAAGCATATTTTTATCTAGTACTTACAATGAAGCATATTTATCTAGTACTTACAATAAAGCATATTTATCTAGTACTTACAATAAAGCATATTTATCTAGTACTTACAATGAACCATATTTATCTAGTACTTACAATGAAGCATATTTATCTAGTACTTACAATAAAGCATATTTTTATCTAGTACTTACAATGAAGCATATTTATCTAGTACTTACAATGAAGCATATTTATCTAGTACTTACAATAAAGCATATTTTTATCTAGTACTTACAATGAAGCATATTTATCTAGTACTTACAATAAAGCATATTTTTATCTAGTACTTACAATGAAGCATATTTATCTAGTACTTACAATAAAGCATATTTTTATCTAGTACTTACAATGAAGCATATTTATCTAGTACTTACAATAAAGCATATTTATCTAGTACTTACAATGAAGCATATTTATCTAGTACTTACAATAAAGCATATTTATCTAGTACTTACAATAAAGCATATTTATCTAGTACTTACAATAAAGCATATTTATCTAGTACTTACAATGAAGCATATTTATCTAGTACTTACAATGAAGCATATTTATCTAGTACTTACAATGAAGCATATTTATCTAGTACTTACAATGAAGCATATATTAAATCTAGTACTTCTAAAAAAACAAAAAAACAAAAAAACAAAAAAATGCACACACAACATACAGAAATGAATATACAAATTGTACATAGTTAAATTTTACATTGAACGCTGGGGTTATTAGTTAGATTAGGATCCACAGAGTGATTGAGGTATTTTGGTAAATGTTGCCAGTTAAGAGTAAGACTTCAAAGTCTCATCTGTTACATAGTCAAAAAGACCCTGTACCCTCCCCCTCCCAATTTCTTGTAGGGCCTTGTGCCTAATTTTGTTGAATTGAATTTTTTGTACGTTTTTTATGTTCAATTTTTTCTTTCTCAATAAAATATATAAACAAGATCAAAGTGTAGTATCTGTTCTCTCAGTTACTAAACTTTCCGCCACCGGGCTTTCAGGCTAGGTTAAGGTGTTTTCATACTAACCTTCGTTAGCAAGGACCGACCCCCTCCTTTGGGGAGTCAGGACCTAAAGGACCGACTCCACATTTGTGGGAGCTTGGACCCGGAAACCGATCCCCTTTTTTGGGAGACTGGAATCTCGGGACCAACACCACTAGCTGGTAGTTGAGACCTGCTTTTGTTGTTTTTTTTTTTTTTGCATGCGTTTTTTCTTCGTTCCGGTCTCTTCCCTCTAGAGACAGGGGATGGTCTAATTTCTCCACACTTAATTGCCTGAGCAGCACTCTGACCTGCCAGGCCCAAACTTTGTCTATCTTTGCTGCTCTCCCAGTGGATCGAGCAGACAGGGTTCTCTTTCTCGCTTCCGTTGGGGTACGTTAGTGGGTAGGGTGACGTGGGGTAGGGCGGGTGCTTAGTTTCTGCTCCCCTCTGTGGGCAGGGATGCCTATCCCCTCTCTCTCTTAATTGCGACGCGGCACTCTGACCCGCTAGCACCCACTGCGTCTTTCTTCTCTGCTCTCCCCCCTCGCGGGGGGATCTGAGCTGCTAACCCGACATCCCCATGAGGGGAAGTCAAAAACTCTAATTTCTTCAAAGTCCGCTCCTCCCCCTCCATTCCCCTGGGTTTTCTTTTCCCCCACTACACTTTGGTCCGCGCCAGCGGCCAGTGCAACCGCCATGATGCCAGGCAGGAGGAGTACGTCACCCCAAATGCGCAGCATCTCAACTGCGAACGACTCCCTATGTGAGGGAGCTGATGCATCTCCCGGCGAGACGGCGCCAGGAAACAAGGTAGGGCCCCGGCGCGCGGCGACCTTGGAAGAAAGCGGGAGGGTAGGGCCGCAGCCCGCGGCGACCCCCCGAAAAGCACCTGCAACCGCTCCCCACGAGGGCAACCCAGCGGAAAAAGCTGCCGTTAAGTCACTAGCTGGGGAAAGTGCAGAACCCAGCCAACCAGCTGCACCCCAGGACGGCAGAACCAAGGGAGGAAGACCGGGGAACCCATCCCCCGCTCCCCCAAAGGGCGACTCCCCAACAGAAAAGGAGGAAAACAGCACCGCGGACCAAACCGAGGCGCTGGACGAAGATATAATAGCCTCCATCTGCTCACTATTCGGCGGGGAAGACAGTGATTGGCCCCCCAACACTCCCCAAGAGGACCAAATACGGAAAAGGGGTTACTCTCCGGCCAGTGGTAACAAAAGCAAGCTGGAAGGAGAGACACCCTTGACAGTACCCACCAAGGCTCCAGCTGGGAACACGGCACCAGAAGGGGAGACACCTCCATCCCCCAAGGGGACAGCCACCCAGCAAAGGAAGAAAATAAGAAAAGGGAGCGGCCCGGAGAGCAAACCAAGCCAGGACGAAACAACGCCAAAGACACAATGGCCTACTTTGCCTGGTAACGGCCCAGTTCCGAAACCAAAAATGCCCATAACAAGAGAGATCCCCACAACACCAGCTACGCCCCCCCAACCCGAGTCCAGCTGACACCCACCAGGATGGAGGACCGGCATGGGGCCCCAAAGAGCAGCAAGGGAAGTTGACGCCCGAAGACTACAGAGCACTCTTCGACTCCACTTACAAGGAGTATACCCAGGGGAACAACATCCAACCCCTCCCGGGTCAAGTGGAAGTTCTGGAGAAAAGAGTGCTCTCGCTGATAACTTCAGACACCAAGACAAGGGGTCTGACGGGCGTCAACAAGGACACTATGATGAACGTGTTGCTGGAGCAGAACATTCCCGCCAACTACATCTGTAGAAGGAGTTACGCACAGTGGGATGTTCTGCTCCCCACCTTCGAAGACGCAGTCAGGCTGTCCAGGACCTACCATCAGAGCAGGAACATAAAGCTCCAACGCATCTATATGAACAAGAGGAGAGCAAATGTTTCTGCTCTAAACGTCCCCTGCTATATGGAGGCCAAACAACTGGGGGCTATCCTAAGCCAGTATGGAGACGTAGAGGAAGTCAACCCGGTCCGCGGATTAAGAAACATCATGACCGGGGACTACAAAGTCCAGATGGTCCTGGACAAGGCTGGATTCTACGCCATCCCAGCCACACTCAAGTTCGGAGAGTGGACACTCTCCCTTATAGTGGAAGGGAGGAGGCCTCATTGCTGGCTGTGCACGCAACAAGGGCATATGGCGAAGGACTGTCCAAAGAGGAATGGAGGGAAGAAGCCCACAAAAGCGGCGGGAACAAGCGTGACAACAAATCAAGCCGCTGCTCCCGCGCCGGCCGCAAATCCTCCAGAGGCACCGACAGGCTGGGTGACGGTTGTAAAGAAAGGCAAGATCAACAAACAGCCATCCTTGCAGACAGTCACCCAAGACCAAGAACAACCGAAGAGCGAGACGGAGAAAATGGACACACAGACACCCTCCTCCTCAAACAAGAGGAAACTACCAGAATCTGAGGAGGAGGCCGCGTCAGAGGCAGAGGAAGAGACAACAACAGTCTCTATGGCCCTGAGCGCAACAGAGATCAGGAGGGCCAGGAGGAGGAAAAGCCGCAAGACACGCGCAAACCCTCCTACCCCCACTGAGACTGAGAAGGACTCCCTCGCAACAACAACACAGGATGAGCCCCCTGTGATCCCAACACCCCAGCAACCCGAACAACCTTCCCCCTCTCCTATAAAGGCCCCAAGAAACTCTTCCCGCCCCTCATCCCGTGACAGGAGCCAAAAAGAAGAAAACGAGCAGGCTACCCCCTCCCCAAGCGCTCAGCCTCCCCATCAACCAAAAGAGGTCCCCTCCCCCACTCCCAAAGTCCGCACTGAACGGACCAAAAAGCTCCCCTTCCTGCCAGGAAGCAGGATTTGTGAAACAGACCCTCTCCAACCGGCTCCGGACCTTAAAGGACAACAGAAGGTCCGGTACAATAAACTCAAAAACTTTGAAAAAGTCGGTGGAGACCTAGTAACAGACCCCACTAAATTCAAGGACGCTCCCTTGTTGACCACTTTCGTTAGGGTCGACAAGGACGCTAGGACTGGAGGAATGTGGGCAATGATTAAGGCAGCGAAGAATGCGATCCCAGGCCAGCAGCTGGTGGATAGGGACCATCCTTCACTGACCAACATTTTCTTTAAATGTGAGGGTAGAATCCCCATGTATGTACACCCATCGCTATACAGGGCACTCAAACTAACCTTCCCCCTGGACGTGGGGGGCGTGGCCAAGGATGGATCACCTTCATCGGATTTACTTACCGGCAGCCTTGGCCAGGCCTGCCATGTCCTCACTGCCCAGGATTTCAGACCCGTCTGTGACAGTGCTTGAGGTAAGTGATCATGTCTTTGAACTTGGCTACATTGAATGTGAGGGGCATCAGGTGTCGAAGCAAGGCCTCGCGCGTTGTGAGAGACTTGGTGTCCCTCAAGGTAGATATTGCCGCTATCCAGGAGACCCACTTTGTTTGTGACGGGGATTGTCAGGTGCTGGTAAACGATTACGATGTCTACTCAGCATATGGCAATACCTATAGTCGTGGAATCTCCTTGCTAGTGAGTCGCACCCTGTCAGCATCGGTGAATGTTGTTCACGCAGGCGAGGACGGGCGGGCGCTTGTTGTTGATGTTGCTGTTAATTGTAGTGTTTTTCGGATTGTTGCTGTTTATGCTCCCAATGCTGCTGTAGAGAGGGCAACCTTTTTTCGACGGTTGGAGGGCTTCTTAGTGGATCCGGAACGGTTAGTTTTAATGGGGGATTGGAATGCAATCCTTGATCCCAAAATAGATAAGGTCGGGGGGACTAGCGGGTCGGCGTGGTGTGACAGCAGTCTGTCTGACCTGATGGCCTCGTGCGATCTCGTCGACAGATTTCGTCTGGATCATCCGGGGCGGGAGATGTGGACGTGGCATCCTGTAGTGCCTTCCCATCCAAGCACTTACTTGGATCGGATGTTAGTTAGAAGAGGCGATGTAGACTTCCTATCTTGCCCCACGTTCCACTTGCTAGGACACTCGGACCATAAACTTGTTATGGCCCGTTTGAACTTAAGTGCTAGGCCTAAACTGGCCGGATACTGGAAGTTCAACAGCACCTTGTTGGAGCTGGAGGACTACCGGTTGAAGGTCACTGAGCTAATTCAGCGGGCTTTAGTGGGGGCGGTTACAGGAAGTAAGTGGTGGGTTAGTCTCAAGGCCAAAATTAGGCGCTTCTCTGTCCAGTATAGCCAACGCCTCGCGATAGATAAGGTTAAGGCAAAGAAGCGTTTAGAGGATAAGCTGACCCGGGCGGTGGAGGGGGGGGGGCCCCTAGAGTTAGCACTAGCTAAACAAGATCTCAACCGCTTGGCTAGCGAGCGGTATGAAGGTCAAGTAGTTAGGGCTAGGTTAAACAAAGTTTCTAACGAGGCTGTGAATGTTGACGCTGTTGAGCGTAAGGCTGCTTTAAGGCGCGGTTCGGATGGGTACATTCGTAAAGTACATAACCTGGAAGGACACCCCTTAGTATCGACACGGGAGATCTGCGAGGGGTTTCGGGAGCATCTATCGGTGCGCTTCACCCAACTACCCGGACTCAGGGTTGATGAGTTTGGCAGCTATTTGGCTGACTCGCCCCGCCTCACGGCGGCTCGGGCGGCTAGCTGTGATGGTCTTATTACTGAACATGAGGTCATTACTGCGTTGAAGCAGGTCGGCTATAACAAATCCCCGGGGCTTGATGGTTTACCCTACGAGTTTTACTTGAGGCTGTCGCCCATGTTGGTCCCTATTCTGAAGGATGTGTTCAACCATTGGTTTGCCCAGGGTTCCATCCCTGGACAGGTGACCAAGGGTGTGATCACATTGCTGAGGAAAGGTCAACGGCATGGTGGGAGGGAAAACTTTGATGATTTTAGGCCCTTGACTCTGCTAAACACAGAGTTAAAGATTTTGGCAAAGATTCTTGCGAATCGCTTGCAGGTTGTCATCACTGACTTGATCGAACCGGACCAGACTTATGCTGTGAAGGGGAGATCGATTCAAGACAATTTGCACTTGATACGCTCGATCATAGAGGGGACAGAAGACGACGCCGAAGCCGCGCTGATCAGTTTGGATCAGTCCAAGGCATTCGATAGGGTCGACCATCGGTTCCTAGGATCTGTGCTAGAGGCCGCCGGATTTAATCCGGACTTCCGCAAGTGGATCTTTGTTCTGTATGACAGGCCGACGGTAGCGGTGCAGATCAACGGTAAGCTGTCGGAGTCATTCGCTGTCTCTCGGTCGGTGCGACAGGGTTGTCCTCTGTCGCCTCTGTTGTATGTCCTGGCGTTGGAACCCCTCCTTCGCAAGTTAAGGGACGAGGCGGCTACACCAGTCCTGCGCGGAATAGCTCTCCCTGGAGGCACACGAGCCAGGGTTTCCGCGTTCGCCGATGACGTCACCGTGTTCGTGTCTTGCCTCACGGACGTTCAAGCGGTGGTCGAGGCGCTCGCTCGATACGAAGAAGTAACAGGGGCCATCTTCAACCGTAGCAAGTCTGTTGGCCTGCGGTTGGGGGCCTGGACCGGGGTAAACTCGCTTCCAGGTATTTTCAGCTGGACCGATGGACCGGTCCGCATTCTCAGTGTCTGGTTTGGACCGGGACTTCAGCTGGAAAAGAATTGGTCGGAAGTACAGTCTAAGGTCAAATCGTCAGTAAAGACTTGAATTGGAAGGAAATTGTCCTTGAAGGGTCGGGCGGAGGCGTGTGCTACATACGTCTTTCCGCTCATCCTTTACCGTTTGTCTGTACTTCCTCTCCCTGCAGAACGACTAACCCGCTTACAAGGGCGCCTCGATTCACTTTTGTGGAACGAGGGTAAGCATTATGTCTGCAGAGAGGTCTGTGTTCAAAATCCGAGCGAGGGAGGCCTGGGTCAGCCCAGTCTCTTGTGTCATAGAAATGCCGAGAGATTGGCTTTCCTGGGTCGTTCGCTTGAAGGAGACGCTCCTTGGGTCCCTGTGGTTGAGAACTCGTTTCCCAATCTCAAACCCAACCCTTCGGTAGAAGGTCGTCGTAGACCGAAGGGGGAGTCCAAGTTCTTCTCCGAATGCCGAACCGCTCTTAGAGCTTTGCCGGGGACCAATGTCCTCGATCAGCCAAAGAAGAAACTGTATCGGGATTTAGTGGAGGGGACCGCGAAGGATCCACTTTGTAGGCAGATGGGATGGTCGATGGAGGTTGTCCGTTCTCAATGGCGTTGGGCGCCGGGACGGGAGATTCTGAATAACTCGGAATTCTCCCTGACTTGGCGACTGGTCCGAAATGCGCTGCCCCTCTTCGACGTACTTTCTGGTATAAAGAACATACCAGTCGCTTCTGTCCGTGCTGTGACGAACGCGAGCCCGAAACAATCGAGCACGCGTTTTTTAGTTGCAGCCGGATACAGCCCCTATTAAAGTACGTCGAGGGGGTAACAGCTCGCATCGATGTCGAGTGTCTGCTCGATCTCGACGTAGGAACTTTTGTGTACAACATGGAGCCGCCGTTCCCCAGGGAGGAAAGTTTGGTTTTCCTGGCGATCCTAGCAGTAGCGCGCATGACCATTTGGATCGCGCGCTCAAGTTGGTCCACGAAGGGACATCTGTTCCTGATCGGGATCTGATCGTTTACTTTAAACATTTGCTTAAAGTAAAGATCAGATGCGATTGGAAGAGGTTGCCTAGAGTGGAATTTGACAAGAGGTGGGTGCACAGCACTAGTTTGTGCATCCGTCGAGGAGCCAAGTCTCAATACGTGTTCCCTCCTTAGGCATGGCATGGGCGGTGCTGGGTCCTACGGAACCCATCCCGCCTAGGTTAGCATTATAAGTTCAGTAAAGTAACTTTTGACTGGTGGTACAAATGAGATCCTGTTCCTGATTTTATTTTTTGGTATTAGAGAACCTCTGAGTCTGCCCAACCCCCCTGCTCCTCATCTTTATTTTCTGATGCCCCCGGTCATCCCCCTACTCAGAGGTCACCTTCCTACCCCCTCCATCCGTTGCTTTATTTTCTCCCACCTCCATTAAGGCCACTTCCCCAAACCCCATTAGGGATGCTCTGCTTGTTTTCGGTTCCCCGGAAAACAGTGGGGGATCTAGCCACATAGAATAGTACAGGGGGGTCTTACTAACAACACATTAGTAGTTTTTTCCTTATTTTTGAAATGAACATTTTCATTAGTTTTTTCCCACTCCACGAACATTTTATGCCAATTAATTCAAGAACTCTTTCTAATGAAATCGAACTTTATTTTCTCACACATACACACACACACACACAAAAAAAAAAAAAAAAAAAAAATGCACACACAACATACAGAAATGAATATACAAATTGTACATAGTTAAATTTTACATTGAACGCTGGGGTTATTAGTTAGATTAGGATCCACAGAGTGATTGAGGTATTTTGGTAAATGTTGCCAGTCAAGAGTAAGACTTCAAAGTCTCATCTGTTACATAGTCAAAAAGACCCTGTACCCTCCCCCTCCCAATTTCTTGTAGGGCCTTGTGCCTAATTTTGTTGAATTGAATTTTTTGTACGTTTTTTATATTCAATTTTTTCTTTCTCAATAAAATATATAAACAAGATCAAAGTGTAGTATCTGTTCCGGCAGATGCTACACTTAAGATAATTTGTACCAGTCAATGGAGGGGAAACCCTCTATACTGGGACAATTATTATTTTTGGTAACCAGAGTGCCCCCTTTTTGCCTACTTTTAGGGGAGCTGGTTTTTACCTCACATTAAAAACGGCCTTGTGCCTAATTTGCTCAGTGGGGGAGCAAATAAATACCATCTGTTCTTCAGATGCTGCACTTCATTTTCTTGTTCTCTTTCGGTGGAGGAGAAATCCTTCACGACTGAGACAATTTTTATTTTTGTACCTTTTCTCCACGTTAAAAAACGACCCTGGTGTCTAACTCTGTCCCGTGGGGAGGCTTAGTAAATAGGTACAATAAAGCATATTTAATCCAATAGTTACGATAAAGCATATTTAATCTAGTACTTACAATAAAGCATATCTTTATCTAATACTTAAATAAAACATATTTTATCTAGTACTTACAATAAAATATATTTTATCTAGTACTTACAATAAAATATATTTTATCTAGTACTTACAATAAAATATATTTTATCTAGTACTTACAATAAAATATATTTTATCTAGTACTTACAATAAAATATATTTTATCCAGTACTTACAATGATGTGTATTTAATCTAGTACTTACAATAAAGCATATCTTTATCTGGTACATTTAACTAAATATATTTTTATCTAGTACTTTAAACTAATAATATTTTTATCTAGTAATTTCAATAAAGTATATTTTATCTAGTACTTACAATAAAGCATATTTTTATCTAGTACTTAAAATAAAGCATATTTAATCTAGTAGCATAGACACAGCACTCTCCCTTGACACTAGCACACAAGTACATGTATTTGGTGGCTTTAATGTTCACCACAAAAACTGGTTGGGATTCTCTACTTACACAGACACAACTGGCAGCACAACACATAGCTTCTCTATATCTCATTCCCTATCACAGGTGGTTACATTCCCAACCCGTTTCCCTGATCAGCAAGAACACACATCAATTGTAGATCTGTTTTTGACCACAGTTCAGATGATTGTATAACAAATGCTGACAGCCCACTTGGGAATGCTGATCATGCAGTGATAGTGGTTGAAATCGCCCTAAACTCTAGAGCCAAAATGGAAGCACTAGTGCTCAAAACAACAAGATGTTATAAAAAGGCTGACTGGGAAACCATCAAGGATCTCATTAGAGATGCCCCATGGGGAAATATCTTTTCTTTTTCTGCTGAACAGTGCGCAAATGAGACCACTGAATGGTTCAAAACTGCAATTGACGCACATATCCCCATGCGGAAATTTTATAGCAAGCCGCACTCTCCTCAATGGTTTACTTCGACTTGTGCAACTGCCATTGCTCAAAGGCAGCATGTATACCGCAGATTTAACCGAAATAAGTCCAGTTCAAACAGACAGAAGTACATAGAAGCTAGAAGTAACGTTGAGAAAGAAATAGCGACAGCTAAAAGAGAATTTATGGAAACCACTAAAAAACACATCGAAGCACAGAAATTAGGAACTCGTGACTTCTGGAAAATCTACAATAGTGTAGTAAATAATGGGCAATCAACAATTCCCCCACTAACCAACAATCACGAGGTTGTTTGCTCAGCAACCGAGAAGGCTAACATGCTTGCCAGTCGGTTTGCCTCAAACTCCATACTGGACCCTCTCAACGACCCCCTACCTGACTTTCCTATGCAGACAGATGCCACTCTAGACGATCTGAAAATCACCCCTGCTCAGGTGTATGCTATCATAAAAAATCTTGACACCTCAAAAGCATGTGGACCCGATCTCATCCCAGCTGTACTATTAAAAAAGTGCTCAGCTGAAGTAGGTCCAGTTCTCTCCAAACTCTACAACTTGTGTGCTAGTGTTGAGGAAGAGTGCTGTGTCTATGCAACAATTAATGAATCTTGCTTTCCAGGCTGCTGGAAAACTGCTTCTGTGGTACCAGTATTCAAGAATTCTGGCAAAAGAACGGACCCATTAAATTATCGCCCCATTAGCCTCCTCCCACTTTTTTCCAAAATATTTGAGACCTTAATTAACCATCACCTTACAGATGCTAAACTTCTGACTGACCAACAACATGGATTTAGAAAAGCCCATTCTACAGCAGACATCCTCACTGTAATCTCTGAACGTATATACCACTCACTGGACAAAGCTGGGGAGGGCAGAGCGGTAGCTCTAGATATATCTAAGGCCTTTGACAGGGTATGGCATGAGGGTCTCCTCAGGAAAATTAGATCATATGGTATCACTGGTAGAATACTAAACATAATTAAATACTTCTTAGATAAGAGAAAAATCCAGGTTGTCCTCAACGGTCGTACATCTAAACAATATGATATAAATGCGGGGTTCTATCCTTGGACCTCTATTATTCCTAATATTCATAAATGACCTCCCCGACAAAATTGACAAAACTGAGATGGGTATATATGCTGATGACACCACACTCTATAACAGGCATGACAGGAAAACAAATGAACACATATCTAAAGAAATGGCAAACACACTAGAGGATGACCTCCAATCTGTAGTGGAATGAGGACAAAAATGGTACGTTCAATGCCGCCAAGACCAAACTAATTTCCTTTAATAATTACAAGAAACCTTCTCTACCACCAATAGCAATGGCCACTGACACTTTATCTGAGAGTACATCTTTCAAACTCCTTGGCCTAACGTTCACAGGAAACATGAGTTGGAACAATTACATTGAAAGCATTGCCAGGGCCGCTGCAAAGAAGGTAGGCTCTCTCTACCGTGCTAGAAAATTACTAACACCGAAAGTATCCTGTACCTCTATAAGGCCACTATTCGCCCATGTATGGATTATTGCTGTCACATTTAGGCTGGTGCATCTGCCACTAGTCTCTCGCTCCTAGACAAGATTCAAAAGAGAGTCGCCAATCTGATAGGCCCTGAACTGGCATCTAAGCTTCAGCCTCTGTCCCATCGATGAAATGTTGCATCCCTCTGCCTGTTCTACAAGTATTTTAATGGAGAATGCTCTGACGAACTGCAAGCAAACACCCTCAACAAACCCGACAGGTAGCTAAATCCCACATAGTAGAGATCCCTAGATTTAAAAGATCTTTCTACTCCAGTAGTTTCTTCCCCAGAACTGCTAGACTTTGGAATTCCATTCCAGGTCCATGCTTCCCCAACTTTACTGGCATGCAGAAGTTCAGCTGTAACATGAATAGACATCTTGCTGCCCAAATCCCCACACAGTACCCCAGTAGATGTTACCCCTGATAGTAGCCCCCTACACCAAAGTGACAATGTGCCTTATTTGGGGTGAAAATGTAAAAAAACAGAAAAAAGTACTTACAATAAAGCATATTTAATTTAGTACTTTTAACTAAATATATTTTTATCTAGTATTTTAATCTAATAATATTTTAATCTAGTAAATTTTATCTAGTATTTATATTCTTAGTTCAAAGTACAAGATAAAAAATATTCTTAGATAAAACAAAAAGAATATTTTTATCTAGTACTCAACTAAGCATATTTTTATCTAGTCCTTTCAACTAAGCATATTTTTATCTAGTCTTTTCAACTAAGCATATTTTTATCTAGTCTAGTCCTTTCAACTAAGCCTATTTTTATCTAGTCCTTTAAACTAAGCCTATTTTTATCTAGTCCTTTCAACTAAGCATATTTTTATCTAGTCCTTTCAACTAAGCATATTTTTATCTAGTCCTTTCAACTATGCATATTTTTATCTAGTCCTTTCAACTAAGCATATTTTTATCTAGTCCTTTCAACTAAGCATATTTTTATCTAGTCTTTTCAACAAAACCTATTTTTATCTAGTCCTTTCAACTAAGCCTATTTTTATCTAGTCCTTTCAACTAAGCATATTTTTATCTAGTCCTTTCAACTAAGCATATTTTTATCTAGTCCTTTCAACTAAGCATATTTTTATCTAGTCCTTTCAACTAAGCATATTTTTATCTAGTCCTTTCAGCTAAGCATATTTTTTATCTAGTCCTTTCAACTAAGCATATTTTTTATCTAGTCCTTTCAACTAAGCCTATTTTTATCTAGTCCTTTCAACTAAGCCTATTTTTATCTAGTCCTCTCAACTAAGCCTATTTTTATCTAGTCCTTTCAACTAAGCATATTTTTATCTAGGCCTTTCAACTAAGCATATTTTTATCTAGTCCTTTCAACTAAGCATATTTTCATCTAGTCCTTTCAACTAAACCTATTTTTTATATAGTCCTTTCAACTAAGCCTATTTTTATCTAGTCCTTTCAACTAAGCCTATTTTTATCTAGTCCTTTCAACTAAGCCTATTTTTATCTAGTCCTTTCAACTAAGCCTATTTTTATCTAGTCCTTTCAACTAAGCCTATTTTTATCTAGTCCTTTCAACTAAGCATATTTTTATCTAGTCTTTTCAACAAAGCATATTTTTATCTAGTCCTTTCAACTAAGCCTATTTTTATCTAGTCCTTTCAACTAAGCATATTTTTATCTAGTCCTTTCAACTAAGCATATTTTTATCTAGTCCTTTCAACTAAGCATATTTTTATCTAGTCCTTTCAACTAAGCATATTTTTATCTAGTCCTTTCAGCTAAGCATATTTTTTATCTAGTCCTTTCAACTAAGCATATTTTTTATCTAGTCCTTTCAACTAAGCCTATTTTTATCTAGTCCTTTCAACTAAGCCTATTTTTATCTAGTCCTCTCAACTAAGCCTATTTTTATCTAGTCCTTTCAACTAAGCATATTTTTATCTAGGCCTTTCAACTAAGCATATTTTTATCTAGTCCTTTCAACTAAGCATATTTTCATCTAGTCCTTTCAACTAAGCCTATTTTTTATATAGTCCTTTCAACTAAGCCTATTTTTATCTAGTCCTTTCAACTAAGCCTATTTTTATCTAGTCCTTTCAACTAAGCCTATTTTTATCTAGTCCTTTCAACTAAGCCTATTTTTATCTAGTCCTTTCAACTAAGCCTATTTTTATCTAGTCCTTTCAACTAAGCCTATTTTTATCTAGTCCTTTCAACTAAGCCTATTTTTATCTAGTCCTTTCAACTAAGCCTATTTTTATCTAGTCCTTTCAACTAAGCCTATTTTTATCTAGTCCTTTCAACTAAGCCTATTTTTATCTAGTCCTTTCAACTAAGCCTATTTTTATCTAGTCCTTTCAACTAAGCCTATTTTTATCTAGTCCTTTCAACTAAGCCTATTTTTATCTAGTCCTTTCAACTAAGCCTATTTTTATCTAGTCCTTTCAACTAAGCCTATTTTTATCTAGTCCTTTCAACTAAGCCTATTTTTATCTAGTCCTTTCAACTAAGCCTATTTTTATCTAGTCCTTTCAACTAAGCCTATTTTTATCTAGTCCTTTCAACTAAGCCTATTTTTATCTAGTCCTTTCAACTAAGCCTATTTTTATCTAGTCCTTTCAACTAAGCCTATTTTTATCTAGTCCTTTCAACTAAGCCTATTTTTATCTAGTCCTTTCAACTAAGCATATTTTTATCTAGTCCTTTCAACTAAGCATTTTTTTATCTAGTCCTTTCAACTAAGCATTTTTTTATCTAGTCTTTTCAACTAAGCCTATTTTTATCTAGTCTTTTCAACTAAGCCTATTTTTATCGAGTCTTTTCAACTAAGCATATTTTTATCTAGTCTTTTCAACTAAGCATATTTTATCTAGTCTTTTCAACTAAGCCTATTTTTATCTAGTCCTTTCAACTAAGCATATTTTTATCTAGTCTTTTAAACTAAGCATATTTTTATCTAGTCTTTTCAACTAAGCATATTTTTATCTAGTCTAGTCCTTTAAACTAAGCATATTTTTATCTAGTCCTTTCAACTAAGCCTATTTTTATCTAGTCCTTTCAACTAAGCCTATTTTTATCTAGTCCTTTCAACTAAGCCTATTTTTATCTAGTCCTTTCAACTAAGCCTATTTTCATCTAGTCCTTTCAACTAAGCCTATTTTTATCTAGTCCTTTCAACTAAGCCTATTTTTATCTAGTCCTTTCAACTAAGCATATTTTTATCTAGTCCTTTCAACTAAGCCTATTTTTATCTAGTCCTTTCAACTAAGCATATTTTTATCTAGTCCTTTCAACTAAGCATTTTTTTATCTAGTCCTTTCAACTAAGCATTTTTTTATCTAGTCTTTTCAACTAAGCCTATTTTTATCTAGTCTTTTCAACTAAGCATATTTTTATCGAGTCTTTTCAACTAAGCATATTTTTATCTAGTCCTTTCAACTAAGCATATTTTATCTAGTCTTTTCAACTAAGCCTATTTTTATCTAGTCCTTTCAACTAAGCCTATTTTTATCTAGTCCTTTCAACTAAGCCTATTTTTATCTAGTCCTTTCAACTAAGCATATTTTTATCTAGTCCTTTCAACTAAGCCTATTTTTATCTAGTCCTTTCTAACTAAGCATATTTTTATCTAGTCCTTTCAACTAAGCATATTTTTATCTAGTCCTTTCAACTAAGCCTATTTTTATCTAGTCTTTTCAACAAAGCATATTTTTATCTAGTCCTTTTAACTAAGCATATTTTTTATCTAGTCCTTTCAACTAAGCATATTTTTTATCTAGTCCTTTCAACTAAGCCTATTTTTATCTAGTCCTTTCAACTAAGCCTATTTTTATCTAGTCCTCTCAACTAAGCCTATTTTTATCTAGTCCTTTCAACTAAGCATATTTTTATCTAGGCCTTTCAACTAAGCATATTTTTATCTAGTCCTTTCAACTAAGCATATTTTTATCTAGTCCTTTCAACTAAGCATATTTTAAACTAGTCCTTTCAACTAAGCCTATTTTTTATCTAGTCCTTTCAACTAAGCCTATTTTTATCTAGTCCTTTCAACTAAGCCTATTTTTATCTAGTCCTTTCAACTAAGCCTATTTTTATCTAGTCCTTTCAACTAAGCCTATTTTTTATCTAGTCCTTTCAACTAAGCCTATTTTTATCTAGTCCTTTCAACTAAGCCTATTTTTATCTAGTCCTTTCAACTAAGCCTATTTTTATCTAGTCCTTTCAACTAAGCCTATTTTTATCTAGTCCTTTCAACTAAGCCTATTTTTATCTAGTCCTTTCAACTAAGCCTATTTTTATCTAGTCCTTTCAACTAAGCATATTTTTATCTAGTCCTTTCAACTAAGCCTATTTTTATCTAGTCCTTTCAACTAAGCCTATTTTTATCTAGTCCTTTCAACTAAGCCTATTTTTATCTAGTCCTTTCAACTAAGCCTATTTTTATCTAGTCCTCTCAACTAAGCCTATTTTTATCTAGTCCTTTCAACTAAGCCTATTTTTATCTAGTCCTTTCAACTAAGCCTATTTTTATCTAGTCCTTTCAACTAAGCCTATTTTTATCTAGTCCTTTCAACTAAGCCTATTTTTATCTAGTCCTTTCAACTAAGCCTATTTTTATCAAGTCCTTTCAACTAAGCCTATTTTTATCTAGTCCTTTCAACTAAGCCTATTTTTATCTAGTCCTTTCAACTAAGCCTATTTTTATCTAGTCCTTTCAACTAAGCCTATTTTTATCTAGTCCTTTCAACTAAGCCTATTTTTATCTAGTCCTTTCAACTAAGCCTATTTTTATCTAGTCCTTTCAACTAAGCCTATTTTTATCTAGTCCTTTCAACTAAGCATATTTTTATCTAGTCCTTTCAACTAAGCATATTTTTATCTAGTCCTTTCAACTAAGCATATTTTTATCTAGTCCTTTCAACTAAGCATATTTTTATCTAGTCCTTTTAACTAAGCATATTTTTTATCTAGTCCTTTCAACTAAGCATATTTTTTATCTAGTCCTTTCAACTAAGCCTATTTTTATCTAGTCCTTTCAACTAAGCCTATTTTTATCTAGTCCTCTCAACTAAGCCTATTTTTATCTAGTCCTTTCAACTAAGCATATTTTTATCTAGGCCTTTCAACTAAGCATATTTTTATCTAGGCCTTTCAACTAAGCATATTTTTATCTAGTCCTTTCAACTAAGCATATTTTCATCTAGTCCTTTCAACTAAGCCTATTTTTTATCTAGTCCTTTCAACTAAGCCTATTTTTATCTAGTCCTTTCAACTAAGCCTATTTTTATCTAGTCCTTTCAACTAAGCCTATTTTTATCTAGTCCTTTCAACTAAGCCTATTTTTTATCTAGTCCTTTCAACTAAGCCTATTTTTATCTAGTCCTTTCAACTAAGCCTATTTTTATCTAGTCCTTTCAACTAAGCCTATTTTTATCTAGTCCTTTCAACTAAGCCTATTTTTATCTAGTCCTTTCAACTAAGCCTATTTTTATCTAGTCCTTTCAACTAAGCCTATTTTTATCTAGTCCTTTCAACTAAGCCTATTTTTATCTAGTCCTTTCAACTAAGCCTATTTTTATCTAGTCCTTTCAACTAAGCCTATTTTTATCTAGTCCTTTCAACTAAGCCTATTTTTATCTAGTCCTTTCAACTAAGCCTATTTTTATCTAGTCCTTTCAACTAAGCCTATTTTTATCTAGTCCTCTCAACTAAGCCTATTTTTATCTAGTCCTTTCAACTAAGCCTATTTTAATCTAGTCCTTTCAACTAAGCCTATTTTTATCTAGTCCTTTCAACTAAGCCTATTTTTATCTAGTCCTTTCAACTAAGCCTATTTTTATCTAGTCCTTTCAACTAAGCCTATTTTTATCTAGTCCTTTCAACTAAGCCTATTTTTATCTAGTCCTTTCAACTAAGCCTATTTTTATCTAGTCCTTTCAACTAAGCCTATTTTTATCTAGTCCTTTCAACTAAGCCTATTTTTATCTAGTCCTTTCAACTAAGCCTATTTTTATCTAGTCCTTTCAACTAAGCCTATTTTTATATAGTCCTTTCAACTAAGCCTATTTTTATCTAGTCCTTTCAACTAAGCCTTTTTTTATCTAGTCCTTTCAACTAAGCGTTTTTTTATCTAGTCCTTTCAACTAAGCATTTTTTTATCTAGTCTTTTCAACTAAGCCTATTTTTATCTAGTCTTTTCAACTAAGCATATTTTTATCTAGTCTTTTCAACTAAGCCTATTTTTATCTAGTCCTTTCAACTAAGCCTATTTATCTAGTCCTTTCAACTTAGCCTATTTTTATCTAGTCCTTTCAACTAAGCATATTTTATCTAGTCTTTTCAACTAAGCCTATTTTTATCTAGTCCTTTCAACTAAGCATATTTTTATCTAGTCTTTTCAACTAAGCATATTTTTATCTAGTCTTTTCAACTAAGCATATTTTTATCTAGTCTAGTCCTTTCAACTAAGCATATTTTTATCTAGTCCTTTGAACTAAGCCTATTTTTATCTAGTCCTTTCAACTAAGCCTATTTTTATCTAGTCCTTTCAACTAAGCCTATTTTTATCTAGTCCTTTCAACTAAGCCTATTTTTATCTAGTCCTTTCAACTAAGCCTATTTTTATCTAGTCCTTTCAACTAAGCCTATTTTTATCTAGTCCTTTCAACTAAGCATATTTTTATCTAGTCCTTTCAACTAAGCATTTTTTTATCTAGTCCTTTCAACTAAGCATTTTTTTATCTAGTCTTTTCAACTAAGCCTATTTTTATCTAGTCTTTTCAACTAAGCATATTTTTATCGAGTCTTTTCAACTAAGCATATTTTTATCTAGTCTTTTCAACTAAGCATATTTTATCTAGTCTTTTCAACTAAGCCTATTTTTATCTAGTCCTTTCAACTAAGCCTATTTTTATCTAGTCCTTTCAACTAAGCCTATTTTTATCTAGTCCTTTCAACTAAGCATATTTTTATCTAGTCCTTTCAACTAAGCCTATTTTTATCTAGTCCTTTCTAACTAAGCATATTTTTATCTAGTCCTTTCAACTAAGCATATTTTTATCTAGTCCTTTCAACTAAGCCTATTTTTATCTAGTCTTTTCAACAAAGCATATTTTTATCTAGTCCTTTCAACTTAGCCTATTTTTATCTAGTCCTTTCAACTAAGCATATTTTTATCTAGTCCTTTCAACTAAGCATATTTTTATCTAGTCCTTTCAACTAAGCATATTTTTATCTAGTCCTTTCAACTAAGCATATTTTTATCTAGTCCTTTCAACTAAGCATATTTTTATCTAGTCCTTTTAACTAAGCATATTTTTTATCTAGTCCTTTCAACTAAGCATATTTTTTATCTAGTCCTTTCAACTAAGCCTATTTTTATCTAGTCCTTTCAACTAAGCCTATTTTTATCTAGTCCTCTCAACTAAGCCTATTTTTATCTAGTCCTTTCAACTAAGCATATTTTTATCTAGGCCTTTCAACTAAGCATATTTTTATCTAGTCCTTTCAACTAAGCATATTTTTATCTAGTCCTTTCAACTAAGCATATTTTAAACTAGTCCTTTCAACTAAGCCTATTTTTTATCTAGTCCTTTCAACTAAGCCTATTTTTATCTAGTCCTTTCAACTAAGCCTATTTTTATCTAGTCCTTTCAACTAAGCCTATTTTTATCTAGTCCTTTCAACTAAGCCTATTTTTTATCTAGTCCTTTCAACTAAGCCTATTTTTATCTAGTCCTTTCAACTAAGCCTATTTTTATCTAGTCCTTTCAACTAATCCTATTTTTATCTAGTCCTTTCAACTAAGCCTATTTTTATCTAGTCCTTTCAACTAAGCCTATTTTTATCTAGTCCTTTCAACTAAGCCTATTTTTATCTAGTCCTTTCAACTAAGCCTATTTTTATCTAGTCCTTTCAACTAAGCATATTTTTATCTAGTCCTTTCAACTAAGCCTATTTTTATCTAGTCCTTTCAACTAAGCCTATTTTTATCTAGTCCTTTCAACTAAGCCTATTTTTATCTAGTCCTTTCAACTAAGCCTATTTTTATCTAGTCCTCTCAACTAAGCCTATTTTTATCTAGTCCTTTCAACTAAGCCTATTTTTATCTAGTCCTTTCAACTAAGCCTATTTTTATCTAGTCCTTTCAACTAAGCCTATTTTTATCTAGTCCTTTCAACTAAGCCTATTTTTATCAAGTCCTTTCAACTAAGCCTATTTTTATCTAGTCCTTTCAACTAAGCCTATTTTTATCTAGTCCTTTCAACTAAGCCTATTTTTATCTAGTCCTTTCAACTAAGCCTATTTTTATCTAGTCCTTTCAACTAAGCCTATTTTTATCTAGTCCTTTCAACTAAGCATATTTTTATCTAGTCCTTTCAACTAAGCCTATTTTTATCTAGTCCTTTCAACTAAGCCTATTTTTATCTAGTCCTTTCAACTAAGCCTATTTTTATCTAGTCCTTTCAACTAAGCATATTTTTATCTAGTCCTTTCAACTAAGCATATTTTTATCTAGTCCTTTCAACTAAGCATATTTTTATCTAGTCCTTTTAACTAAGCATATTTTTTATCTAGTCCTTTCAACTAAGCATATTTTTTATCTAGTCCTTTCAACTAAGCCTATTTTTATCTAGTCCTTTCAACTAAGCCTATTTTTTTCTAGTCCTCTCAACTAAGCCTATTTTTATCTAGTCCTTTCAACTAAGCATATTTTTATCTAGGCCTTTCAACTAAGCATATTTTTATCTAGGCCTTTCAACTAAGCATATTTTTATCTAGTCCTTTCAACTAAGCATATTTTCATCTAGTCCTTTCAACTAAGCCTATTTTTTATCTAGTCCTTTCAACTAAGCCTATTTTTATCTAGTCCTTTCAACTAAGCCTATTTTTATCTAGTCCTTTCAACTAAGCCTATTTTTATCTAGTCCTTTCAACTAAGCCTATTTTTTATCTAGTCCTTTCAACTAAGCCTATTTTTATCTAGTCCTTTCAACTAAGCCTATTTTTATCTAGTCCTTTCAACTAAGCCTATTTTTATCTAGTCCTTTCAACTAAGCCTATTTTTATCTAGTCCTTTCAACTAAGCCTATTTTTATCTAGTCCTTTCAACTAAGCCTATTTTTATCTAGTCCTTTCAACTAAGCCTACTTTTATCTAGTCCTTTCAACTAAGCCTATTTTTATCTAGTCCTTTCAACTAAGCCTATTTTTATCTAGTCCTTTCAACTAAGCCTATTTTTATCTAGTCCTTTCTAACTAAGCATATTTTTATCTAGTCCTTTCAACTAAGCATATTTTTATCTAGTCCTTTCAACTAAGCCTATTTTTATCTAGTCTTTTCAACAAAGCATATTTTTATCTAGTCCTTTCAACTTAGCCTATTTTTATCTAGTCCTTTCAACTAAGCATATTTTTATCTAGTCCTTTCAACTAAGCATATTTTTATCTAGTCCTTTCAACTAAGCATATTTTTATCTAGTCCTTTCAACTAAGCATATTTTTATCTAGTCCTTTCAACTAAGCATATTTTTATCTAGTCCTTTTAACTAAGCATATTTTTTATCTAGTCCTTTCAACTAAGCATATTTTTTATCTAGTCCTTTCAACTAAGCCTATTTTTATCTAGTCCTTTCAACTAAGCCTATTTTTATCTAGTCCTCTCAACTAAGCCTATTTTTATCTAGTCCTTTCAACTAAGCATATTTTTATCTAGGCCTTTCAACTAAGCATATTTTTATCTAGTCCTTTCAACTAAGCATATTTTTATCTAGTCCTTTCAACTAAGCATATTTTAAACTAGTCCTTTCAACTAAGCCTATTTTTTATCTAGTCCTTTCAACTAAGCCTATTTTTATCTAGTCCTTTCAACTAAGCCTATTTTTATCTAGTCCTTTCAACTAAGCCTATTTTTATCTAGTCCTTTCAACTAAGCCTATTTTTTATCTAGTCCTTTCAACTAAGCCTATTTTTTATCTAGTCCTTTCAACTAAGCCTATTTTTATCTAGTCCTTTCAACTAAGCCTATTTTTATCTAGTCCTTTCAACTAAGCCTATTTTTATCTAGTCCTTTCAACTAAGCCTATTTTTATCAAGTCCTTTCAACTAAGCCTATTTTTATCTAGTCCTTTCAACTAAGCCTATTTTTATCTAGTCCTTTCAACTAAGCCTATTTTTATCTAGTCCTTTCAACTAAGCCTATTTTTATCTAGTCCTTTCAACTAAGCATATTTTTATCTAGTCCTTTCAACTAAGCCTATTTTTATCTAGTCCTTTCAACTAAGCCTATTTTTATCTAGTCCTTTCAACTAAGCATATTTTTATCTAGTCCTTTCAACTAAGCATATTTTTATCTAGTCCTTTCAACTAAGCATATTTTTATCTAGTCCTTTCAACTAAGCATATTTTTATCTAGTCCTTTTAACTAAGCATATTTTTTATCTAGTCCTTTCAACTAAGCATATTTTTTATCTAGTCCTTTCAACTAAGCCTATTTTTATCTAGTCCTCTCAACTAAGCCTATTTTTATCTAGTCCTTTCAACTAAGCATATTTTTATCTAGGCCTTTCAACTAAGCATATTTTTATCTAGGCCTTTCAACTAAGCATATTTTTATCTAGTCCTTTCAACTAAGCATATTTTCATCTAGTCCTTTCAACTAAGCCTATTTTTTATCTAGTCCTTTCAACTAAGCCTATTTTTATCTAGTCCTTTCAACTAAGCCTATTTTTATCTAGTCCTTTCAACTAAGCCTATTTTTATCTAGTCCTTTCAACTAAGCCTATTTTTTATCTAGTCCTTTCAACTAAGCCTATTTTTATCTAGTCCTTTCAACTAAGCCTATTTTTATCTAGTCCTTTCAACTAAGCCTATTTTTATCTAGTCCTTTCAACTAAGCCTATTTTTATCTAGTCCTTTCAACTAAGCCTATTTTTATCTAGTCCTTTCAACTAAGCCTATTTTTATCTAGTCCTTTCAACTAAGCCTATTTTTATCTAGTCCTTTCAACTAAGCCTATTTTTATCTAGTCCTTTCAACTAAGCCTATTTTTATCTAGTCCTTTCAACTAAGCCTATTTTTATCTAGTCCTTTCAACTAAGCCTATTTTTATCTAGTCCTTTCAACTAAGCCTATTTTTATCTAGTCCTCTCAACTAAGCCTATTTTTATCTAGTCCTTTCAACTAAGCCTATTTTAATCTAGTCCTTTCAACTAAGCCTATTTTTATCTAGTCCTTTCAACTAAGCCTATTTTTATCTAGTCCTTTCAACTAAGCCTATTTTTATCTAGTCCTTTCAACTAAGCCTATTTTTATCTAGTCCTTTCAACTAAGCCTATTTTTATCTAGTCCTTTCAACTAAGCCTATTTTTATCTAGTCCTTTCAACTAAGCCTATTTTTATCTAGTCCTTTCAACTAAGCCTATTTTTATCTAGTCCTTTCAACTAAGCCTATTTTTATCTAGTCCTTTCAACTAAGCCTATTTTTATCTAGTCCTTTCAACTAAGCCTATTTTTATCTAGTCCTTTCAACTAAGCCTATTTTTATCTAGTCCTTTCAACTAAGCATTTTTTTATCTAGTCCTTTCAACTAAGCATTTTTTTATCTAGTCTTTTCAACTAAGCCTATTTTTATCTAGTCTTTTCAATTAAGCATATTTTTATCTAGTCTTTTCAACTAAGCCTATTTTTATCTAGTCCTTTCAACTAAGCCTATTTATCTAGTCCTTTCAACTTAGCCTATTTTTATCTAGTCCTTTCAACTAAGCATATTTTATCTAGTCTTTTCAACTAAGCCTATTTTTATCTAGTCCTTTCAACTAAGCATATTTTTATCTAGTATTTTCAACTAAGCATATTTTTATCTAGTCTTTTCAACTAAGCATATTTTTATCTAGTCTAGTCCTTTCAACTAAGCATATTTTTATCTAGTCCTTTGAACTAAGCCTATTTTTATCTAGTCCTTTCAACTAAGCCTATTTTTATCTAGTCCTTTCAACTAAGCCTATTTTTATCTAGTCCTTTCAACTAAGCATATTTTTATCTAGTCCTTTCAACTAAGCCTATTTTTATCTAGTCCTTTCAACTAAGCCTATTTTTATCTAGTCCTTTCAACTAAGCCTATTTTTATCTAGTCCTTTCAACTAAGCCTATTTTTATCTAGTCCTCTCAACTAAGCCTATTTTTATCTAGTCCTTTCAACTAAGCCTATTTTAATCTAGTCCTTTCAACTAAGCCTATTTTTATCTAGTCCTTTCAACTAAGCCTATTTTTATCTAGTCCTTTCAACTAAGCCTATTTTTATCTAGTCCTTTCAACTAAGCCTATTTTTATCTAGTCCTTTCAACTAAGCCTATTTTTATCTAGTCCTTTCAACTAAGCCTATTTTTATCTAGTCCTTTCAACTAAGCCTATTTTTATCTAGTCCTTTCAACTAAGCCTATTTTTATCTAGTCCTTTCAACTAAGCCTATTTTTATCTAGTCCTTTCAACTAAGCCTATTTTTATCTAGTCCTTTCAACTAAGCCTATTTTTATCTAGTCCTTTCAACTAAGCCTATTTTTATCTAGTCCTTTCAACTAAGCATTTTTTTATCTAGTCCTTTCAACTAAGCATTTTTTTATCTAGTCTTTTCAACTAAGCCTATTTTTATCTAGTCTTTTCAACTAAGCCTATTTTTATCTAGTCTTTTCAACTAAGCCTATTTTTATCTAGTCCTTTCAACTAAGCCTATTTATCTAGTCCTTTCAACTTAGCCTATTTTTATCTAGTCCTTTCAACTAAGCATATTTTATCTAGTCTTTTCAACTAAGCCTATTTTTATCTAGTCCTTTCAACTAAGCATATTTTTATCTAGTATTTTCAACTAAGCATATTTTTATCTAGTCTTTTCAACTAAGCATATTTTTATCTAGTCTAGTCCTTTCAACTAAGCATATTTTTATCTAGTCCTTTGAACTAAGCCTATTTTTATCTAGTCCTTTCAACTAAGCCTATTTTTATCTAGTCCTTTCAACTAAGCCTATTTTTATCTAGTCCTTTCAACTAAGCATATTTTTATCTAGTCCTTTCAACTAAGCCTATTTTTATCTAGTCCTTTCTAACTAAGCATATTTTTATCTAGTCCTTTCAACTAAGCATATTTTTATCTAGTCCTTTCAACTAAGCATATTTTTATCTAGTCTTTTCAACAAAGCATATTTTTATCTAGTCCTTTCAACTTAGCCTATTTTTATCTAGTCCTTTCAACTAAGCATATTTTTATCTAGTCCTTTCAACTAAGCATATTTTTATCTAGTCCTTTCAACTAAGCATATTTTTATCTAGTCCTTTCAACTAAGCATATTTTTATCTAGTCCTTTTAACTAAGCATATTTTTTATCTAGTCCTTTCAACTAAGCATATTTTTTATCTAGTCCTTTCAACTAAGCCTATTTTTATCTAGTCCTTTCAACTAAGCCTATTTTTATCTAGTCCTCTCAACTAAGCCTATTTTTATCTAGTCCTTTCAACTAAGCATATTTTTATCTAGGCCTTTCAACTAAGCATATTTTTATCTAGGCCTTTCAACTAAGCATATTTTTATCTAGTCCTTTCAACTAAGCATATTTTCATCTAGTCCTTTCAACTAAGCCTATTTTTTATCTAGTCCTTTCAACTAAGCCTATTTTTATCTAGTCCTTTCAACTAAGCCTATTTTTATCTAGTCCTTTCAACTAAGCCTATTTTTATCTAGTCCTTTCAACTAAGCATATTTTTATCTAGGCCTTTCAACTAAGCATATTTTTATCTAGTCCTTTCAACTAAGCATATTTTCATCTAGTCCTTTCAACTAAGCCTATTTTTTATCTAGTCCTTTCAACTAAGCCTATTTTTATCTAGTCCTTTCAACTAAGCCTATTTTTATCTAGTCCTTTCAACTAAGCCTATTTTTATCTAGTCCTTTCAACTAAGCCTATTTTTTATCTAGTCCTTTCAACTAAGCCTATTTTTATCTAGTCCTTTCAACTAAGCCTATTTTTATCTAGTCCTTTCAACTAAGCCTATTTTTATCTAGTCCTTTCAACTAAGCCTATTTTTATCTAGTCCTTTCAACTAAGCCTATTTTTATCTAGTCCTTTCAACTAAGCCTATTTTTATCTAGTCCTTTCAACTAAGCCTATTTTTATCTAGTCCTTTCAACTAAGCCTATTTTTATCTAGTCCTTTCAACTAAGCCTATTTTTATCTAGTCCTTTCAACTAAGCCTATTTTTATCTAGTCCTTTCAACTAAGCATATTTTTATCTAGTCCTTTCAACTAAGCATTTTTTTATCTAGTCCTTTCAACTAAGCATTTTTTTATCTAGTCTTTTCAACTAAGCCTATTTTTATCTAGTCTTTTCAACTAAGCATATTTTTATCGAGTCTTTTCAACTAAGCATATTTTTATCTAGTCTTTTCAACTAAGCATATTTTATCTAGTCTTTTCAACTAAGCCTATTTTTATCTAGTCCTTTCAACTAAGCATATTTTTATCTAGTCTTTTCAACTAAGCATATTTTTATCTAGTCTTTTCAACTAAGCATATTTTTATCTAGTCTAGTCCTTTAAACTAAGCATATTTTTATCTAGTCCTTTCAACTAAGCCTATTTTTATCTAGTCCTTTCAACTATGCCTATTTTTATCTAGTCCTTTCAACTAAGCCTATTTTTATCTAGTCCTTTCAACTAAGCCTATTTTTATCTAGTCCTTTCAACTAAGCCTATTTTTATCTAGTCCTTTCAACTAAGCCTATTTTTATCTAGTCCTTTCAACTAAGCCTATTTTTATCTAGTCCTTTCAACTAAGCCTATTTTTATCTAGTCCTTTCAACTAAGCCTATTTTTATCTAGTCCTTTCAACTAAGCATATTTTTATCTAGTCCTTTCAACTAAGCATTTTTTTATCTAGTCCTTTCAACTAAGCATTTTTTTATCTAGTCTTTTCAACTAAGCCTATTTTTATCTAGTCTTTTCAACTAAGCCTATTTTTATCTAGTCTTTTCAACTAAGCATATTTTTATCTAGTCTTTTCAACTAAGCATATTTTATCTAGTCTTTTCAACTAAGCCTATTTTTATCTAGTCCTTTCAACTAAGCCTATTTTTATCTAGTCCTTTCAACTAAGCCTATTTTTATCTAGTCCTTTCAACTAAGCATATTTTTATCTAGTCCTTTCAACTAAGCCTATTTTTATCTAGTCCTTTCTAACTAAGCATATTTTTATCTAGTCCTTTCAACTAAGCATATTTTTATCTAGTCCTTTCAACTAAGCCTATTTTTATCTAGTCTTTTCAACAAAGCATATTTTTATCTAGTCCTTTCAACTTAGCCTATTTTTATCTAGTCCTTTCAACTAAGCATATTTTTATCTAGTCCTTTCAACTAAGCATATTTTTATCTAGTCCTTTCAACTAAGCATATTTTTATCTAGTCCTTTCAACTAAGCATATTTTTATCTAGTCCTTTCAACTAAGCATATTTTTATCTAGTCCTTTTAACTAAGCATATTTTTTATCTAGTCCTTTCAACTAAGCATATTTTTTATCTAGTCCTTTCAACTAAGCCTATTTTTATCTAGTCCTTTCAACTAAGCCTATTTTTATCTAGTCCTCTCAACTAAGCCTATTTTTATCTAGTCCTTTCAACTAAGCATATTTTTATCTAGGCCTTTCAACTAAGCATATTTTTATCTAGTCCTTTCAACTAAGCATATTTTTATCTAGTCCTTTCAACTAAGCATATTTTAAACTAGTCCTTTCAACTAAGCCTATTTTTTATCTAGTCCTTTCAACTAAGCCTATTTTTATCTAGTCCTTTCAACTAAGCCTATTTTTATCTAGTCCTTTCAACTAAGCCTATTTTTTATCTAGTCCTTTCAACTAAGCCTATTTTTTATCTAGTCCTTTCAACTAAGCCTATTTTTATCTAGTCCTTTCAACTAAGCCTATTTTTATCTAGTCCTTTCAACTAAGCCTATTTTTATCTAGTCCTTTCAACTAAGCCTATTTTTATCTAGTCCTTTCAACTAAGCCTATTTTTATCTAGTCCTTTCAACTAAGCCTATTTTTATCTAGTCCTTTCAACTAAGCCTATTTTTATCTTGTCCTTTCAACTAAGCCTATTTTTATCTAGTCCTTTCAACTAAGCCTATTTTTATCTAGTCCTTTCAACTAAGCCTATTTTTATCTAGTCCTTTCATCTAAGCCTATTTTTATCTAGTCCTTTCAACTAAGCCTATTTTTATCTAGTCCATTCAACTAAGCCTATTTTTATCTAGTCCTTTCAACTAAGCCTATTTTTATCTAGTCCTTTCAACTAAGCATATTTTTATCTAGTCTTTTCAACAAAGCATATTTTTATCTAGTCCTTTCAACTAAGCCTATTTTTATCTAGTCCTTTAAACTAAGCCTATTTTTATCTAGTCCTTTCAACTAAGCATATTTTTATCTAGTCCTTTCAACTAAGCCTATTTTTATCTAGTCCTTTCAACTAAGCCTATTTTTATCTAGTCCTTTCAACTAAGCCTATTTTTATCTAGTCCTTTCAACTAAGCATATTTTTATCTAGTCCTTTCAACTAAGCCTATTTATCTAGTCCTTTCAACAAAGCCTATTTATCTAGTCCTTTCAACTTAGCCTATTTTTATCTAGTCCTTTCAACTAAGCCTATTTTTATCTAGTCCTTTCAACTAAGCCTATTTTTATCTAGTCCTTTCAACTAAGCCTATTTTTATCTAGTCCTTTCAACTAAGCATATTTTTATCTAGTCCTTTCAACTAAGCCTATTTTTATCTAGTCCTTTCAACTAAGCCTATTTTTATCTAGTCCTTTCAACTAAGCATATTTTTATCTAGTCCTTTCAACTAAGCATATTTTTATCTAGTCCTTTCAACTAAGCATATTTTTATCTAGTCCTTTCAACTAAGCATATTTTTATCTAGTCCTTTTAACTAAGCATATTTTTTATCTAGTCCTTTCAACTAAGCATATTTTTTATCTAGTCCTTTCAACTAAGCCTATTTTTATCTAGTCCTCTCAACTAAGCCTATTTTTATCTAGTCCTTTCAACTAAGCATATTTTTATCTAGGCCTTTCAACTAAGCATATTTTTATCTAGGCCTTTCAACTAAGCATATTTTTATCTAGTCCTTTCAACTAAGCATATTTTCATCTAGTCCTTTCAACTAAGCCTATTTTTTATCTAGTCCTTTCAACTAAGCCTATTTTTATCTAGTCCTTTCAACTAAGCCTATTTTTATCTAGTCCTTTCAACTAAGCCTATTTTTATCTAGTCCTTTCAACTAAGCCTATTTTTTATCTAGTCCTTTCAACTAAGCCTATTTTTATCTAGTCCTTTCAACTAAGCCTATTTTTATCTAGTCCTTTCAACTAAGCCTATTTTTATCTAGTCCTTTCAACTAAGCCTATTTTTATCTAGTCCTTTCAACTAAGCCTATTTTTATCTAGTCCTTTCAACTAAGCCTATTTTTATCTAGTCCTTTCAACTAAGCCTATTTTTATCTAGTCCTTTCAACTAAGCCTATTTTTATCTAGTCCTTTCAACTAAGCCTATTTTTATCTAGTCCTTTCAACTAAGCCTATTTTTATCTAGTCCTTTCAACTAAGCCTATTTTTATCTAGTCCTTTCAACTAAGCCTATTTTTATCTAGTCCTCTCAACTAAGCCTATTTTTATCTAGTCCTTTCAACTAAGCCTATTTTAATCTAGTCCTTTCAACTAAGCCTATTTTTATCTAGTCCTTTCAACTAAGCCTATTTTTATCTAGTCCTTTCAACTAAGCCTATTTTTATCTAGTCCTTTCAACTAAGCCTATTTTTATCTAGTCCTTTCAACTAAGCCTATTTTTATCTAGTCCTTTCAACTAAGCCTATTTTTATCTAGTCCTTTCAACTAAGCCTATTTTTATCTAGTCCTTTCAACTAAGCCTATTTTTATCTAGTCCTTTCAACTAAGCCTATTTTTATCTAGTCCTTTCAACTAAGCCTATTTTTATCTAGTCCTTTCAACTAAGCCTATTTTTATCTAGTCCTTTCAACTAAGCCTATTTTTATCTAGTCCTTTCAACTAAGCATTTTTTTATCTAGTCCTTTCAACTAAGCATTTTTTTATCTAGTCTTTTCAACTAAGCCTATTTTTATCTAGTCTTTTCAATTAAGCATATTTTTATCTAGTCTTTTCAACTAAGCCTATTTTTATCTAGTCCTTTCAACTAAGCCTATTTATCTAGTCCTTTCAACTTAGCCTATTTTTATCTAGTCCTTTCAACTAAGCATATTTTATCTAGTCTTTTCAACTAAGCCTATTTTTATCTAGTCCTTTCAACTAAGCATATTTTTATCTAGTATTTTCAACTAAGCATATTTTTATCTAGTCTTTTCAACTAAGCATATTTTTATCTAGTCTAGTCCTTTCAACTAAGCATATTTTTATCTAGTCCTTTGAACTAAGCCTATTTTTATCTAGTCCTTTCAACTAAGCCTATTTTTATCTAGTCCTTTCAACTAAGCCTATTTTTATCTAGTCCTTTCAACTAAGCATATTTTTATCTAGTCCTTTCAACTAAGCCTATTTTTATCTAGTCCTTTCAACTAAGCCTATTTTTATCTAGTCCTTTCAACTAAGCCTATTTTTATCTAGTCCTTTCAACTAAGCCTATTTTTATCTAGTCCTCTCAACTAAGCCTATTTTTATCTAGTCCTTTCAACTAAGCCTATTTTAATCTAGTCCTTTCAACTAAGCCTATTTTTATCTAGTCCTTTCAACTAAGCCTATTTTTATCTAGTCCTTTCAACTAAGCCTATTTTTATCTAGTCCTTTCAACTAAGCCTATTTTTATCTAGTCCTTTCAACTAAGCCTATTTTTATCTAGTCCTTTCAACTAAGCCTATTTTTATCTAGTCCTTTCAACTAAGCCTATTTTTATCTAGTCCTTTCAACTAAGCCTATTTTTATCTAGTCCTTTCAACTAAGCCTATTTTTATCTAGTCCTTTCAACTAAGCCTATTTTTATCTAGTCCTTTCAACTAAGCCTATTTTTATCTAGTCCTTTCAACTAAGCCTATTTTTATCTAGTCCTTTCAACTAAGCATTTTTTTATCTAGTCCTTTCAACTAAGCATTTTTTTATCTAGTCTTTTCAACTAAGCCTATTTTTATCTAGTCTTTTCAACTAAGCCTATTTTTATCTAGTCTTTTCAACTAAGCCTATTTTTATCTAGTCCTTTCAACTAAGCCTATTTATCTAGTCCTTTCAACTTAGCCTATTTTTATCTAGGCCTTTCAACTAAGCATATTTTTATCTAGTCCTTTCAACTAAGCATATTTTCATCTAGTCCTTTCAACTAAGCCTATTTTTTATCTAGTCCTTTCAACTAAGCCTATTTTTATCTAGTCCTTTCAACTAAGCCTATTTTTATCTAGTCCTTTCAACTAAGCCTATTTTTATCTAGTCCTTTCAACTAAGCATATTTTTATCTAGGCCTTTCAACTAAGCATATTTTTATCTAGTCCTTTCAACTAAGCATATTTTCATCTAGTCCTTTCAACTAAGCCTATTTTTTATCTAGTCCTTTCAACTAAGCCTATTTTTATCTAGTCCTTTCAACTAAGCCTATTTTTATCTAGTCCTTTCAACTAAGCCTATTTTTATCTAGTCCTTTCAACTAAGCCTATTTTTTATCTAGTCCTTTCAACTAAGCCTATTTTTATCTAGTCCTTTCAACTAAGCCTATTTTTATCTAGTCCTTTCAACTAAGCCTATTTTTATCTAGTCCTTTCAACTAAGCCTATTTTTATCTAGTCCTTTCAACTAAGCCTATTTTTATCTAGTCCTTTCAACTAAGCCTATTTTTATCTAGTCCTTTCAACTAAGCCTATTTTTATCTAGTCCTTTCAACTAAGCCTATTTTTATCTAGTCCTTTCAACTAAGCCTATTTTTATCTAGTCCTTTCAACTAAGCCTATTTTTATCTAGTCCTTTCAACTAAGCATATTTTTATCTAGTCCTTTCAACTAAGCATTTTTTTATCTAGTCCTTTCAACTAAGCATTTTTTTATCTAGTCTTTTCAACTAAGCCTATTTTTATCTAGTCTTTTCAACTAAGCATATTTTTATCGAGTCTTTTCAACTAAGCATATTTTTATCTAGTCTTTTCAACTAAGCATATTTTATCTAGTCTTTTCAACTAAGCCTATTTTTATCTAGTCCTTTCAACTAAGCATATTTTTATCTAGTCTTTTCAACTAAGCATATTTTTATCTAGTCTTTTCAACTAAGCATATTTTTATCTAGTCTAGTCCTTTAAACTAAGCATATTTTTATCTAGTCCTTTCAACTAAGCCTATTTTTATCTAGTCCTTTCAACTATGCCTATTTTTATCTAGTCCTTTCAACTAAGCCTATTTTTATCTAGTCCTTTCAACTAAGCCTATTTTTATCTAGTCCTTTCAACTAAGCCTATTTTTATCTAGTCCTTTCAACTAAGCCTATTTTTATCTAGTCCTTTCAACTAAGCCTATTTTTATCTAGTCCTTTCAACTAAGCCTATTTTTATCTAGTCCTTTCAACTAAGCCTATTTTTATCTAGTCCTTTCAACTAAGCATATTTTTATCTAGTCCTTTCAACTAAGCATTTTTTTATCTAGTCCTTTCAACTAAGCATTTTTTTATCTAGTCTTTTCAACTAAGCCTATTTTTATCTAGTCTTTTCAACTAAGCCTATTTTTATCTAGTCTTTTCAACTAAGCATATTTTTATCTAGTCTTTTCAACTAAGCATATTTTATCTAGTCTTTTCAACTAAGCCTATTTTTATCTAGTCCTTTCAACTAAGCCTATTTTTATCTAGTCCTTTCAACTAAGCCTATTTTTATCTAGTCCTTTCAACTAAGCATATTTTTATCTAGTCCTTTCAACTAAGCCTATTTTTATCTAGTCCTTTCTAACTAAGCATATTTTTATCTAGTCCTTTCAACTAAGCATATTTTTATCTAGTCCTTTCAACTAAGCCTATTTTTATCTAGTCTTTTCAACAAAGCATATTTTTATCTAGTCCTTTCAACTTAGCCTATTTTTATCTAGTCCTTTCAACTAAGCATATTTTTATCTAGTCCTTTCAACTAAGCATATTTTTATCTAGTCCTTTCAACTAAGCATATTTTTATCTAGTCCTTTCAACTAAGCATATTTTTATCTAGTCCTTTCAACTAAGCATATTTTTATCTAGTCCTTTTAACTAAGCATATTTTTTATCTAGTCCTTTCAACTAAGCATATTTTTTATCTAGTCCTTTCAACTAAGCCTATTTTTATCTAGTCCTTTCAACTAAGCCTATTTTTATCTAGTCCTCTCAACTAAGCCTATTTTTATCTAGTCCTTTCAACTAAGCATATTTTTATCTAGGCCTTTCAACTAAGCATATTTTTATCTAGTCCTTTCAACTAAGCATATTTTTATCTAGTCCTTTCAACTAAGCATATTTTAAACTAGTCCTTTCAACTAAGCCTATTTTTTATCTAGTCCTTTCAACTAAGCCTATTTTTATCTAGTCCTTTCAACTAAGCCTATTTTTATCTAGTCCTTTCAACTAAGCCTATTTTTTATCTAGTCCTTTCAACTAAGCCTATTTTTTATCTAGTCCTTTCAACTAAGCCTATTTTTATCTAGTCCTTTCAACTAAGCCTATTTTTATCTAGTCCTTTCAACTAAGCCTATTTTTATCTAGTCCTTTCAACTAAGCCTATTTTTATCTAGTCCTTTCAACTAAGCCTATTTTTATCTAGTCCTTTCAACTAAGCCTATTTTTATCTAGTCCTTTCAACTAAGCCTATTTTTATCTTGTCCTTTCAACTAAGCCTATTTTTATCTAGTCCTTTCAACTAAGCCTATTTTTATCTAGTCCTTTCAACTAAGCCTATTTTTATCTAGTCCTTTCAACTAAGCCTATTTTTATCTAGTCCTTTCAACTAAGCCTATTTTTATCTAGTCCATTCAACTAAGCCTATTTTTATCTAGTCCTTTCAACTAAGCCTATTTTTATCTAGTCCTTTCAACTAAGCATATTTTTATCTAGTCTTTTCAACAAAGCATATTTTTATCTAGTCCTTTCAACTAAGCCTATTTTTATCTAGTCCTTTAAACTAAGCCTATTTTTATCTAGTCCTTTCAACTAAGCATATTTTTATCTAGTCCTTTCAACTAAGCCTATTTTTATCTAGTCCTTTCAACTAAGCCTATTTTTATCTAGTCCTTTCAACTAAGCCTATTTTTATCTAGTCCTTTCAACTAAGCATATTTTTATCTAGTCCTTTCAACTAAGCCTATTTATCTAGTCCTTTCAACAAAGCCTATTTATCTAGTCCTTTCAACTTAGCCTATTTTTATCTAGTCCTTTCAACTAAGCCTATTTTTATCTAGTCCTTTCAACTAAGCCTATTTTTATCTAGTCCTTTCAACTAAGCCTATTTTTATCTAGTCCTTTCAACTAAGCCTATTTATCTAGTCCTTTCAACTAAGCATATTTTTATCTAGTCTAGTCCTTTCAACTAAGCATATTTTTATCTAGTCCTTTCAACTAAGCCTATTTTTATCTAGTCCTTTCAACTAAGCCTATTTTTATTTAGTCCTTTCAACTAAGCCTATTTTTATCTAGTCCTTTCAACTAAGCCTATTTTTATCTAGTCCTTTCAACTAAGCCTATTTTTATCTAGTCCTTTCAACTAAGCCTATTTTTATCTAGTCCTTTCAACTAAGCCTATTTTTTATCTAGTCCTTTCAACTAAGCCTATTTTTATCTAGTCCTTTCAACTCAGCCTATTTTTATCTAGTCCTTTCAACTAAGCCTATTTTTATCTAGTCCTTTCAACTAAGCCTATTTTTATCTAGTCCTTTCAACTAAGCCTATTTTTATCTAGTCCTTTCAACTAAGCCTATTTTTATCTAGTCCTTTCAACTTAGCCTATTTTTATCTAGTCCTTTCAACTAAGCCTATTTTTATCTAGTCCTTTCAACTAAGCCTATTTTTATCTAGTCCTTTCAACTAAGCCTATTTTTATCTAGTCCTTTCAACTTAGCCTATTTTTATCTAGTCCTTTCAACTAAGCCTATTTTTTATCTAGTCCTTTCAACTAAGAATATTTATATCTAGTCCTTTCAACTAAGCATATTTTTATCTAGTCTTTTCAACAAAGCATATTTTTATCTAGTCCTTTCAACTTAGCCTATTTTTTTCTAGTCCTTTCAACTAAGCCTATTTATCTAGTCCTTTCAACTAAGCCTATTTATCTAGTCCTTTCAACTTAGCCTATTTTTATCTAGTCCTTTCAACTAAGCCTATTTTTATCTAGTCCTTTCAACTAAGCCTATTTTTATCTAGTCCTTTCAACTAAGCCTATTTATCTAGTCCTTTCAACTAAGCATATTTTTATTTAGTCTTTTCAACTAAGCATATTTTTATCTAGTCTAGTCCTTTCAACTAAGCATATTTTTATCTAGTCCTTTCAACTAAGCCTATTTTTATCTAGTCCTTTCAACTAAGCCTATTTTTATCTAGTCCTTTGAACTAAGCCTATTTTTTCTAGTCCTTTGAACTAAGCCTATTTTTATCTAGTCCTTTGAACTAAGCCTATTTTTATCTAGTCCTTTGAACTAAGCCTATTTTTATCTAGTCCTTTGAACTAAGCCTATTTTTATCTAGTCCTTTCAACTAAGCCTATTTTTATCTAGTCCTTTCAACTAAGCCTATTTTTATCTAGTCCTTTCAACTAAGCCTATTTTTATCTAGTCCTTTCAACTAAGCCTATTTTTATCTAGTCCTTTCAACTAAGCCTATTTTTATCTAGTCCTTTCAACTAAGCCTATTGTTATCTAGTCCTTTCAACTAAGCCTATTTTTATCTAGTCCTTTCAACTAAGCCTATTTTTATCTAGTCCTTTGAACTAAGCCTATTTTTATCTAGTCCTTTCAACTAAGCCTATTTTTATCTAGTCCTTTCAACTAAGCCTATTTTTATCTAGTCCTTTCAACTAAGCCTATTTTTATCTAGTCCTTTCAACTAAGCCTATTTTTATCTAGTCCTTTCAACTAAGCCTATTTTTATCTAGTCCTTTCAACTAAGCCTATTTTTATCTAGTCCTTTCAACTAAGCCTATTTTTATCTAGTCCTTTCAACTAAGCCTATTTTTATCTAGTCCTTTACACTAAGCCTATTTTTATCTAGTCCTTTCAACTCAGCCTATTTTTGTCTAGTCCTTTAAACTCAGCTTATTTTTATCTAGTCCTTTCAACTAAGCCTATGTTTATCTAGTCCTTTCAACTAAGCCTATTTTTATCTAGTCCTTTCAACTAAGCCTATTTTTATCTAGTCCTTTCAACTAAGCCTATTTTTATCTAGTCCTTTCAACTAAGCATTTTTTTATCTAGTCCTTTCAACTAAGCATTTTTTTATCTAGTCTTTTCAACTAAGCCTATTTTTATCTAGTCTTTTCAACTAAGCATATTTTTATCTAGTCCTTTCAACTAAGCATATTTTTATCTAGTCTTTTCAACAAAGCATATTTTTATCTAGTCCTTTCAACTAAGCCTATTTTTATCTAGTCCTTTAAACTAAGCCTATTTTTATCTAGTCCTTTCAACTAAGCATATTTTTATCTAGTCCTTTCAACTAAGCCTATTTTTATCTAGTCCTTTCAACTAAGCCTATTTTTATCTAGTCCTTTCAACTAAGCCTATTTTTATCTAGTCCTTTCAACTAAGCCTATTTTTATCTAGTCCTTTCAACTAAGCATATTTTTATCTAGTCCTTTCAACTAAGCCTATTTATCTAGTCCTTTCAACAAAGCCTATTTATCTAGTCCTTTCAACTTAGCCTATTTTTATCTAGTCCTTTCAACTAAGCCTATTTTTATCTAGTCCTTTCAACTAAGCCTATTTTTATCTAGTCCTTTCAACTAAGCCTATTTTTATCTAGTCCTTTCAACTAAGCCTATTTATCTAGTCCTTTCAACTAAGCATATTTTTATCTAGTCTAGTCCTTTCAACTAAGCATATTTTTATCTAGTCCTTTCAACTAAGCCTATTTTTATCTAGTCCTTTCAACTAAGCCTATTTTTATTTAGTCCTTTCAACTAAGCATATTTTTATCTAGTCCTTTCAACTAAGCCTATTTTTATCTAGTCCTTTCAACTAAGCCTATTTTTATCTAGTCCTTTCAACTAAGCCTATTTTTATCTAGTCCTTTCAACTAAGCCTATTTTTTATCTAGTCCTTTCAACTAAGCCTATTTTTATCTAGTCCTTTCAACTCAGCCTATTTTTATCTAGTCCTTTCAACTAAGCCTATTTTTATCTAGTCCTTTCAACTAAGCCTATTTTTATCTAGTCCTTTCAACTAAGCCTATTTTTATCTAGTCCTTTCAACTAAGCCTATTTTTATCTAGTCCTTTCAACTAAGCATTTTTTTATCTAGTCCTTTCAACTAAGCATTTTTTTATCTAGTCTGTTCAACTAAGCCTATTTTTATCTAGTCTTTTCAACTAAGCCTATTTTTATCTAGTCTTTTCAACTAAGCCTATTTTTATCTAGTCTTTTCAACTAAGCATATTTTATCTAGTCTTTTCAACTAAGCCTATTTTTATCTAGTCCTTTCAACTCAGCCTATTTTTATCTAGTCCTTTCAACTAAGCCTATTTTTATCTAGTCCTTTCAACTAAGCCTATTTTTATCTAGTCTTTTCAGCTAAGCATATTTTTATCTAGTCTTTTCAACTAAGCATATTTTTATCTAGTCTAGTCCTTTCAACTAAGCATATTTTTATCTAGTCCTTTCAACTAAGCCTATTTTAATCTAGTCCTTTCAACTAAGCCTATTTTTATCTAGTCCTTTCAACTAAGCATATTTTTATCTAGTCCTTTCAACTAAGCATATTTTTATCTAGTCCTTTCAACTAAGCATATTTTTATCTAGTCCTTTCTAATTAAGCATATTTTTATCTAGTCCTTTCAACTAAGCATATTTTTATCTAGTCCTTTCAACTAAGCATATTTTTATCTAGTCCTTTCAACTAAGAATATTTATATCTAGTCCTTTCAACTAAGCATATTTTTATCTAGTCTTTTCAACAAAGCATATTTTTATCTAGTCCTTTCAACTTAGCCTATTTTTTTCTAGTCCTTTCAACTAAGCCTATTTATCTAGTCCTTTCAACTAAGCCTATTTATCTAGTCCTTTCAACTAAGCCTATTTTTATCTAGTCCTTTCAACTAAGCCTATTTTTATCTAGTCCTTTCAACTAAGCCTATTTTTATCTAGTCCTTTCAACTAAGCCTATTTATCTAGTCCTTTCAACTAAGCATATTTTTATCTAGTCTTTTCAACTAAGCATATTTTTATCTAGTCTAGTCCTTTCAACTAAGCATATTTTTATCTAGTCCTTTCAACTAAGCCTATTTTTATCTAGTCCTTTCAACTAAGCCTATTTTTATCTAGTCCTTTGAACTAAGCCTATTTTTTTCTAGTCCTTTGAACTAAGCCTATTTTTATCTAGTCCTTTGAACAAAGCCTATTTTTATCTAGTCCTTTGAACTAAGCCTATTTTTATCTAGTCCTTTGAACTAAGCCTATTTTTATCTAGTCCTTTCAACTAAGCCTATTTTTATCTAGTCCTTTCAACTAAGCCTATTTTTATCTAGTCCTTTCAACTAAGCCTATTTTTATCTAGTCCTTTCAAATAAGCCTATTTTTATCTAGTCCTTTCAACTAAGCCTATTTTTATCTAGTCCTTTCAACTAAGCCTATTTTTATCTAGTCCTTTCAACTAAGCCTATTTTTATCTAGTCCTTTCAACTAAGCCTATTTTTATCTAGTCCTTTCAACTAAGCATATTTTTATCTAGTCCTTTCAACTAAGCCTATTTTTATCTAGTCCTTTCAACTAAGCCTATTTTTATCTAGTTCTTTCAACTAAGGGTATTTTTATCTAGTCCTTTCAACTAAGCCTATTTTTATCTAGTCCTTTCAACTAAGCCTATTTTTATCTAGTCCTTTCAACTAAGCCTATTGTTATCTAGTCATTTCAACTAAGCCTATTGTTATCTAGTCATTTCAACTAAGCCTTTTTTTATCTAGTCCTTTCAACTAAGCCTATTTTTATCTAGTCCTTTGAACTAAGCCTATTTTTATCTAGTCCTTTGAACTAAGCATATTTTTATCTAGTCCTTTGAACTAAGCATATGTTTATCTAGTCCTTTCAACTAAGCCTATTTTTATCTAGTCCTTTCAACTAAGCCTATTTTTATCTAGTCCTTTCAACTAAGCCTATTTTTATCTAGTCCTTTCAACTAAGCATATTTTTATCTAGTCCTTTCAACTAAGCCTATTTTTATCTAGTCCTTTCAACTAAGCCTATTTTTATCTAGTTCTTTCAACTAAGGGTATTTTTATCTAGTCCTTTCAACTAGGCATATTTTTATCTAGTCCTTTCAACTAAGCCTATTTTTATCTAGTCCTTTACACTAAGCCTATTTTTATCTAGTCCTTTCAACTAAGCCTATTTTTATCTAGTCCTTTCAACTAAGCCTAGTTTTATCTAGTCTTTTCAACTAAGCCTATTTTTATCTAGTCCTTTCAACTAAGCATATTTTTATCTAGGCCTTTCAACTAAGCATATTTTTATCTAGTCCTTTCAACTAAGCCTATTTATCTAGTCCTTTCAACTTAGCCTATTTTTATCTAGTCCTTTCAACTAAGCCTATTTTTATCTAGTCCTTTCAACTAAGCCTATTTTTATCTAGTCCTTTCAACTAAGCCTATTTTTATCTAGTCCTTTCAACTAAGCCTATTTTTATCTAGTCCTTTCAACTAAGCCTATTTTTATCTAGTCCTTTCAACTAAGCATTTTTTTATCTAGTCCTTTCAACTAAGCATTTTTTTATCTAGTCTTTTCAACTAAGCCTATTTTTATCTAGTCTTTTCAACTAAGCCTATTTTTATCTAGTCTTTTCAACTAAGCCTATTTTTATCTAGTCTTTTCAACTAAGCATATTTTATCTAGTCTTTTCAACTAAGCCTATTTTTATCTAGTCCTTTCAACAAAGCCTATTTTTATCTAGTCCTTTCAACTAAGCCTATTTTTATCTAGTCCTTTCAACTAAGCCTATTTTTATCTAGTCTTTTCAGCTAAGCATATTTTTATCTAGTCTTTTCAACTAAGCATATTTTTATCTAGTCTAGTCCTTTCAACTAAGCATATTTTTATCTAGTCCTTTCAACTAAGCCCATTTTAATCTAGTCCTTTCAACTAAGCCTATTTTTATCTAGTCCTTTCAACTAAGCATATTTTTATCTAGTCCTTTCAACTAAGCATATTTTTATCTAGTCCTTTCAACTAAGCATATTTTTATCTAGTCCTTTCTAATTAAGCATATTTTTATCTAGTCCTTTCAACTAAGCATATTTTTATCTAGTCCTTTCAACTAAGCATATTTTTATCTAGTCCTTTCAACTAAGAATATTTATATCTAGTCCTTTCAACTAAGCATATTTTTATCTAGTCTTTTCAACAAAGCATATTTTTATCTAGTCCTTTCAACTTAGCCTATTTTTTTCTAGTCCTTTCAACTAAGCCTATTTATCTAGTCCTTTCAACTAAGCCTATTTATCTAGTCCTTTCAACTTAGCCTATTTTTATCTAGTCCTTTCAACTAAGCCTATTTTTATCTAGTCCTTTCAACTAAGCCTATTTTTATCTAGTCCTTTCAACTAAGCCTATTTATCTAGTCCTTTCAACTAAGCATATTTTTATCTAGTCTTTTCAACTAAGCATATTTTTATCTAGTCTAGTCCTTTCAACTAAGCATATTTTTATCTAGTCCTTTCAACTAAGCCTATTTTTATCTAGTCCTTTCAACTAAGCCTATTTTTATCTAGTCCTTTGAACTAAGCCTATTTTTTTCTAGTCCTTTGAACTAAGCCTATTTTTATCTAGTCCTTTGAACTAAGCCTATTTTTATCTAGTCCTTTGAACTAAGCCTATTTTTATCTAGTCCTTTGAACTAAGCCTATTTTTATCTAGTCCTTTCAACTAAGCCTATTTTTATCTAGTCCTTTCAACTAAGCCTATTTTTATCTAGTCCTTTCAACTAAGCCTATTTTTATCTAGTCCTTTCAACTAAGCCTATTTTTATCTAGTCCTTTCAACTAAGCCTATTTTTATCTAGTCCTTTCAACTAAGCCTATTTTTATCTAGTCCTTTCAACTAAGCCTATTTTTATCTAGTCCTTTCAACTAAGCCTATTTTTATCTAGTCCTTTCAACTAAGCATATTTTTATCTAGTCCTTTCAACTAAGCCTATTTTTATCTAGTCCTTTCAACTAAGCCTATTTTTATCTAGTTCTTTCAACTAAGGGTATTTTTATCTAGTCCTTTCAACTAAGCCTATTTTTATCTAGTCCTTTCAACTAAGCCTATTTTTATCTAGTCCTTTCAACTAAGCCTATTGTTATCTAGTCCTTTCAACTAAGCCTTTTTTTATCTAGTCCTTTGAACTAAGCCTATTTTTATCTAGTCCTTTGAACTAAGCCTATTTTTATCTAGTCCTTTGAACTAAGCATATTTTTGTCTAGTCCTTTGAACTAAGCATATGTTTATCTATTCCTTTCAACTAAGCCTCTTTATCTAGTCCTTTCAACTAAGCCTATTTTTATCTAGTCCTTTCAACTTAGCCTATTTTTATCTAGTCCTTTCAACTAAGCCTATTTTTATCTAGTCCTTTCAACTAAGCCTATTTATCTAGTCCTTTCAACTTAGCCTATTTTTATCTAGTCCTTTCAACTAGGCATATTTTTATCTAGTCCTTTCAACTAAGCCTATTTTTATCTAGTCCTTTACACTAAGCCTATTTTTATCTAGTCCTTTCAACTAAGCCTATTTTTATCTAGTCCTTTCAACTAAGCCTAGTTTTATCTAGTCTTTTCAACTAAGCCTATTTTTATCTAGTCCTTTCAACTAAGCATATTTTTATCTAGGCCTTTCAACTAAGCATATTTTTATCTAGTCCTTTCAACTAAGCCTATTTATCTAGTCCTTTCAACTTAGCCTATTTTTATCTAGTCCTTTCAACTAAGCCTATTTATCTAGTCCTTTCAACTTAGCCTATTTTTATCTAGTCCTTTCAACTAAGCCTATTTATCTAGTCCTTTCAACTAAGCCTATTTATCTAGTCCTTTCAACTAAGCATATTTTTATCTAGTCTTTTCAACTAAGCATATTTTTATCCAGTCTAGTCCTTTCAAGTAAGCATATTTTTATCTAGTCCTTTCAACTAAGCATATTTTTATCTAGTCCTTTCAACTAAGCCTATTTTTATCTAGTCCTTTCAACTAAGCATATTTTTATCTAGTCCTTTCAACTAAGCCTATTTTTATCTAGTCCTTTCCACTAAGCCTATTTTTATCTAGTCCTTTCAACTAAGCATATTTTTATCTAGTCCTTTCAACTAAGCATATTTTTATCTAGTCTTTTCAACAAAGCATATTTTTATCTAGTCATTTCAACTAAGCCTATTTTTATCTAGTCCTTTCAACTACGCCTATTTTTATCTAGTCCTTTCAACTAAGCATATTTTTATCTAGTCCTTTCAACTAAGCATATTTTTATCTAGTCCTTTCAACTAAGCATATTTTTATCTAGTCCTTTCAACTAAGCATATTTTTTATCTAGTCCTTTCAACTAAGCATATTTTTTATCTAGTTCTTTCAACTAAGCCTATTTTTATCTAGTCCTTTCAACTAAGCCTATTTTTATCTAGTCCTCTCAACTAAGCCTTTTTTTATCTAGTCCTTTCAACTAAGCATATTTTTATCTAGTCCTTTCAACTAAGCATATTTTTATCTAGTCCTTTCAACTAAGCATATTTTCATCTAGTCCTTTAAACTAAGCCTATTTTTAATCTAGTCCTTTCAACTACGCCTATTTTTATCTAGTCCTTTCAACTAAGCATATTTTTATCTAGTCTAGTCCTTTCAACTAAGCATATTTTTATCTAGTCCTTTCAACTAAGCCTATTTTTATCTAGTCCTTTCAACTAAGCCTATTTTTATCTAGTCCTTTCAACTAAGCCTATTTTTATCTAGTCCTTTCAACTAAGCCTATTTTTATCTAGTCCTTTCAACTAAGCCTATTTTTATCTAGTCCTTTCAACTAAGCCTATTTTTATCTAGTCCTTTCAACTAAGCCTATTTTTATCTTGTCCTTTCAACTAAGCCTATTTTTATCTAGTCCTTTCAACTAAGCCTATTTTTATCTAGTCCTTTCAACTAAGCCTATTTTTATCTAGTCCTTTCAACTAAGCCTATTTTTATCTAGTCCTTTCAACTAAGCCTATTTTTATCTAGTCCTTTCAACTAAGCCTATTTTTATCTAGTCCTTTCAACTAAGCCTATTTTTATCTAGTCCTTTCAACTAAGCCTATTTTTATCTAGTCCTTTCAACTAAGCCTATTTTTATCTAGTCCTTTCAACTAAGCCTATTTTTATCTAGTCCTTTCAACTAAGCCTATTTTTATCTAGTCCTTTCAACTAAGCCTATTTTTATCTAGTCCTTTCAACTAAGCCTATTTTTATCTAGTCCTTTCAACTAAGCCTATTTTTATCTAGTCCTTTCAACTAAGCCTATTTTTATCTAGTCCTTTCAACTAAGCCTATTTTTATCTAGTCCTTTCAACTAAGCCTATTTTTATCTAGTCCTTTACACTAAGCCTATTTTTATCTAGTCCTTTAAACTAAGCCTATTTTTGTCTAGTCCTTTAAACTCAGCTTATTTTTATCTAGTCCTTTCAACTAAGCCTATGTTTATCTAGTCCTTTCCACTAAGCCTATTTTTATCTAGTCCTTTCAACTAAGCCTATTTTTATCTAGTCCTTTCAACTAAGCCTATTTTTATCTAGTCCTTTCAACTAAGCATTTTTTTATCTAGTCCTTTCAACTAAGCATTTTTTTATCTAGTCTTTTCAACTAAGCCTATTTTTATCTAGTCTTTTCAACTAAGCATATATTTATCTAGTCCTTTCAACTAAGCATATTTTTATCTAGTCTTTTCAACAAAGCATATTTTTATCTAGTCCTTTCAACTAAGCCTATTTTTATCTAGTCCTTTCAACTAAGCCTATTTTTATCTAGTCCTTTCAACTAAGCATATTTTTATCTAGTCCTTTCAACTAAGCCTATTTTTATCTAGTCCTTTCAACTAAGCCTATTTTTATCTAGTCCTTTCAACTAAGCCTATTTTTATCTAGTCCTTTCAACTAAGTCTATTTTTATCTAGTCCTTTCAACTAAGCCTATTTATCTAGTCCTTTCAACAAAGCCTATTTATCTAGTCCTTTCAACTTAGCCTATTTTTATCTAGTCCTTTCAACTAAGCCTATTTTTATCTAGTCCTTTCAACTAAGCCTATTTTTATCTAGTCCTTTCAACTAAGCCTATTTTTATCTAGTCCTTTCAACTAAGCCTATTTATCTAGTCCTTTCAACTAAGCATATTTTTATCTAGTCTAGTCCTTTCAACTAAGCATATTTTTATCTAGTCTTTTCAACTAAGCCTATTTTTATCTAGTCCTTTCAACTAAGCCTATTTTTATTTAGTCCTTTCAACTAAGCATATTTTTATCTAGTCCTTTCAACTAAGCCTATTTTTATCTAGTCCTTTCAACTAAGCCTATTTTTATCTAGTCCTTTCAACTAAGCCTATTTTTATCTAGTCCTTTCAACTAAGCCTATTTTTTATCTAGTCCTTTCAACTAAGCCTATTTTTATCTAGTCCTTTCAACTCAGCCTATTTTTATCTAGTCCTTTCAACTAAGCCTATTTTTATCTAGTCCTTTCAACTAAGCCTATTTTTATCTAGTCCTTTCAACTAAGCCTATTTTTATCTAGTCCTTTCAACTAAGCCTATTTTTATCTAGTCCTTTCAACTAAGCCTATTTTTATCTAGTCCTTTCAACTAAGCCTATTTTTATCTAGTCCTTTCAACTAAGCCTATTTTTATCTAGTCCTTTCAACTAAGCATTTTTTTATCTAGTCCTTTCAACTAAGCATTTTTTTATCTAGTCTTTTCAACTAAGCCTATTTTTATCTAGTCTTTTCAGCTAAGCATATTTTTATCTAGTCTTTTCAACTAAGCATATTTTTATCTAGTCTAGTCCTTTCAACTAAGCATATTTTTATCTAGTCCTTTCAACTAAGCCTATTTTAATCTAGTCCTTTCAACTAAGCCTATTTTTATCTAGTCCTTTCAACTAAGCATATTTTTATCTAGTCCTTTCAACTAAGCATATTTTTATCTAGTCCTTTCAACTAAGCATATTTTTATCTAGTCTTTTCTAATTAAGCATATTTTTATCTAGTCCTTTCAACTAAGCATATTTTTATCTAGTCCTTTCAACTAAGCATATTTTTATCTAGTCCTTTCAACTAAGCATATTTTTATCTAGTCCTTTCAACTAAGCATATTTTTATCTAGTCTTTTCAACAAAGCATATTTTTATCTAGTCCTTTCAACTTAGCCTATTTTTATCTAGTCCTTTGAACTAAGCCTATTTTTATCTAGTCCTTTCAACTAAGCCTATTTTTATCTAGTCCTTTCAACTAAGCCTATTTTTATCTAGTCCTTTCAACTAAGCCTATTTTTATCTAGTCCTTTCAACTAAGCCTATTTTTATCTAGTCCTTTCAACTAAGCCTATTTTTATCTAGTCCTTTCAACTAAGCCTATTTTTATCTAGTCCTTTCAACTAAGCCTATTTTTATCTAGTCCTTTCAACTAAGCCTATTTTTATCTAGTCCTTTCAACTAAGCATATTTTTATCTAGTCCTTTCAACTAAGCCTATTTTTATCTAGTCCTTTCAACTAAGCCTATTTTTATCTAGTTCTTTCAACTAAGGGTATTTTTATCTAGTCCTTTCAACTAAGCCTATTTTTATCTAGTCCTTTCAACTAAGCCTATTTTTATCTAGTCCTTTCAACTAAGCCTATTGTTATCTAGTCCTTTCAACTAAGCCTTTTTTTATCTAGTCCTTTGAACTAAGCCTATTTTTATCTAGTCCTTTGAACTAAGCCTATTTTTATCTAGTCCTTTGAACTAAGCATATTTTTGTCTAGTCCTTTGAACTAAGCATATGTTTATCTATTCCTTTCAACTAAGCCTCTTTATCTAGTCCTTTCAACTAAGCCTATTTTTATCTAGTCCTTTCAACTTAGCCTATTTTTATCTAGTCCTTTCAACTAAGCCTATTTTTATCTAGTCCTTTCAACTAAGCCTATTTATCTAGTCCTTTCAACTTAGCCTATTTTTATCTAGTCCTTTCAACTAGGCATATTTTTATCTAGTCCTTTCAACTAAGCCTATTTTTATCTAGTCCTTTACACTAAGCCTATTTTTATCTAGTCCTTTCAACTAAGCCTATTTTTATCTAGTCCTTTCAACTAAGCCTAGTTTTATCTAGTCTTTTCAACTAAGCCTATTTTTATCTAGTCCTTTCAACTAAGCATATTTTTATCTAGGCCTTTCAACTAAGCATATTTTTATCTAGTCCTTTCAACTAAGCCTATTTATCTAGTCCTTTCAACTTAGCCTATTTTTATCTAGTCCTTTCAACTAAGCCTATTTTTATCTAGTCCTTTCAACTAAGCCTATTTATCTAGTCCTTTCAACTAAGCATATTTTTATCTAGTCTTTTCAACTAAGCATATTTTTATCCAGTCTAGTCCTTTCAAGTAAGCATATTTTTATCTAGTCCTTTCAACTAAGCATATTTTTATCTAGTCCTTTCAACTAAGCCTATTTTTATCTAGTCCTTTCAACTAAGCATATTTTTATCTAGTCCTTTCAACTAAGCCTATTTTTATCTAGTCCTTTCCACTAAGCCTATTTTTATCTAGTCCTTTCAACTAAGCATATTTTTATCTAGTCCTTTCAACTAAGCATATTTTTATCTAGTCTTTTCAACAAAGCATATTTTTATCTAGTCATTTCAACTAAGCCTATTTTTATCTAGTCCTTTCAACTACGCCTATTTTTATCTAGTCCTTTCAACTAAGCATATTTTTATCTAGTCCTTTCAACTAAGCATATTTTTATCTAGTCCTTTCAACTAAGCATATTTTTATCTAGTCCTTTCAACTAAGCATATTTTTTATCTAGTCCTTTCAACTAAGCATATTTTTTATCTAGTTCTTTCAACTAAGCCTATTTTTATCTAGTCCTTTCAACTAAGCCTATTTTTATCTAGTCCTCTCAACTAAGCCTATTTTTATCTAGTCCTTTCAACTAAGCATATTTTTATCTAGTCCTTTCAACTAAGCATATTTTTATCTAGTCCTTTCAACTAAGCATATTTTCATCTAGTCCTTTAAACTAAGCCTATTTTTAATCTAGTCCTTTCAACTACGCCTATTTTTATCTAGTCCTTTCAACTAAGCATATTTTTATCTAGTCTAGTCCTTTCAACTAAGCATATTTTTATCTAGTCCTTTCAACTAAGCCTATTTTTATCTAGTCCTTTCAACTAAGCCTATTTTTATCTAGTCCTTTCAACTAAGCCTATTTTTATCTAGTCCTTTCAACTAAGCCTATTTTTATCTAGTCCTTTCAACTAAGCCTATTTTTATCTAGTCCTTTCAACTAAGCCTATTTTTATCTAGTCCTTTCAACTAAGCCTATTTTTATCTTGTCCTTTCAACTAAGCCTATTTTTATCTAGTCCTTTCAACTAAGCCTATTTTTATCTAGTCCTTTCAACTAAGCCTATTTTTATCTAGTCCTTTCAACTAAGCCTATTTTTATCTAGTCCTTTCAACTAAGCCTATTTTTATCTAGTCCTTTCAACTAAGCCTATTTTTATCTAGTCCTTTCAACTAAGCCTATTTTTATCTAGTCCTTTCAACTAAGCCTATTTTTATCTAGTCCTTTCAACTAAGCCTATTTTTATCTAGTCCTTTCAACTAAGCCTATTTTTATCTAGTCCTTTCAACTAAGCCTATTTTTATCTAGTCCTTTCAACTAAGCCTATTTTTATCTAGTCCTTTCAACTAAGCCTATTTTTATCTAGTCCTTTCAACTAAGCCTATTTTTATCTAGTCCTTTCAACTAAGCCTATTTTTATCTAGTCCTTTCAACTAAGCCTATTTTTATCTAGTCCTTTCAACTAAGCCTATTTTTATCTAGTCCTTTACACTAAGCCTATTTTTATCTAGTCCTTTAAACTAAGCCTATTTTTGTCTAGTCCTTTAAACTCAGCTTATTTTTATCTAGTCTTTTCAACTAAGCCTATGTTTATCTAGTCCTTTCCACTAAGCCTATTTTTATCTAGTCCTTTCAACTAAGCCTATTTTTATCTAGTCCTTTCAACTAAGCCTATTTTTATCTAGTCCTTTCAACTAAGCATTTTTTTATCTAGTCCTTTCAACTAAGCATTTTTTTATCTAGTCTTTTCAACTAAGCCTATTTTTATCTAGTCTTTTCAACTAAGCATATATTTATCTAGTCCTTTCAACTAAGCATATTTTTATCTAGTCTTTTCAACAAAGCATATTTTTATCTAGTCCTTTCAACTAAGCCTATTTTTATCTAGTCCTTTCAACTAAGCCTATTTTTATCTAGTCCTTTCAACTAAGCATATTTTTATCTAGTCCTTTCAACTAAGCCTATTTTTATCTAGTCCTTTCAACTAAGCCTATTTTTATCTAGTCCTTTCAACTAAGCCTATTTTTATCTAGTCCTTTCAACTAAGTCTATTTTTATCTAGTCCTTTCAACTAAGCCTATTTATCTAGTCCTTTCAACAAAGCCTATTTATCTAGTCCTTTCAACTTAGCCTATTTTTATCTAGTCCTTTCAACTAAGCCTATTTTTATCTAGTCCTTTCAACTAAGCCTATTTTTATCTAGTCCTTTCAACTAAGCCTATTTTTATCTAGTCCTTTCAACTAAGCCTATTTATCTAGTCCTTTCAACTAAGCATATTTTTATCTAGTCTAGTCCTTTCAACTAAGCATATTTTTATCTAGTCCTTTCAACTAAGCCTATTTTTATCTAGTCCTTTCAACTAAGCCTATTTTTATTTAGTCCTTTCAACTAAGCATATTTTTATCTAGTCCTTTCAACTAAGCCTATTTTTATCTAGTCCTTTCAACTAAGCCTATTTTTATCTAGTCCTTTCAACTAAGCCTATTTTTATCTAGTCCTTTCAACTAAGCCTATTTTTTATCTAGTCCTTTCAACTAAGCCTATTTTTATCTAGTCCTTTCAACTCAGCCTATTTTTATCTAGTCCTTTCAACTAAGCCTATTTTTATCTAGTCCTTTCAACTAAGCCTATTTTTATCTAGTCCTTTCAACTAAGCCTATTTTTATCTAGTCCTTTCAACTAAGCCTATTTTTATCTAGTCCTTTCAACTAAGCCTATTTTTATCTAGTCCTTTCAACTAAGCCTATTTTTATCTAGTCCTTTCAACTAAGCCTATTTTTATCTAGTCCTTTCAACTAAGCATTTTTTTATCTAGTCCTTTCAACTAAGCATTTTTTTATCTAGTCTTTTCAACTAAGCCTATTTTTATCTAGTCTTTTCAGCTAAGCATATTTTTATCTAGTCTTTTCAACTAAGCATATTTTTATCTAGTCTAGTCCTTTCAACTAAGCATATTTTTATCTAGTCCTTTCAACTAAGCCTATTTTAATCTAGTCCTTTCAACTAAGCCTATTTTTATCTAGTCCTTTCAACTAAGCATATTTTTATCTAGTCCTTTCAACTAAGCATATTTTTATCTAGTCCTTTCAACTAAGCATATTTTTATCTAGTCTTTTCTAATTAAGCATATTTTTATCTAGTCCTTTCAACTAAGCATATTTTTATCTAGTCCTTTCAACTAAGCATATTTTTATCTAGTCCTTTCAACTAAGCATATTTTTATCTAGTCCTTTCAACTAAGCATATTTTTATCTAGTCTTTTCAACAAAGCATATTTTTATCTAGTCCTTTCAACTTAGCCTATTTTTTTCTAGTCCTTTCAACTAAGCCTATTTATCTAGTCCTTTCAACTAAGCCTATTTATCTAGTCCTTTCAACTTAGCCTATTTTTATCTAGTCCTTTCAACTAAGCCTATTTTTATCTAGTCCTTTCAACTAAGCCTATTTTTATCTAGTCCTTTCAACTAAGCCTATTTTTATCTAGTCCTTTCAACTAAGCCTATTTATCTAGTCCTTTCAACTAAGCATATTTTTATCTAGTCTTTTCAACTAAGCATATTTTTATCTAGTCTAGTCCTTTCAACTAAGCATATTTTTATCTAGTCCTTTCAACTAAGCCTATTTTTATCTAGTCCTTTCAACTAAGCATATTTTTATCTAGTCCTTTCAACTAAGCCTATTTTTATCTAGTCCTTTCCACTAAGCATATTTTTATCTAGTCCTTTCAACTAAGCATATTTTTATCTAGTCCTTTCAACTAAGCATATTTTTATCTAGTCTTTTCAACAAAGCATATTTTTATCTAGTCTTTTCAACAAAGCATATTTTTATCTAGTCACTTCAATTAAGCCTATTTTTATCTAGTCCTTTCAACTAAGCATATTTTTATCTAGTCCTTTCAACTAAGCCTATTTTTATCTAGTTCTTGCAACTAAGGGTATTTTTATCTAGTCCTTTCAACTAAGCCTATTTTTATCTAGTCCTTTCAACTAAGCCTATTTTTATCTAGTCCTTTCAACTAAGCCTATTGTTATCTAGTCCTTTCAACTAAGCCTTTTTTTATCTAGTCCTTTCAACTAAGCCTATTTTTATCTAGTCCTTTCAACTAAGCATATTTTTATCTAGTCCTTTGAACTAAGCATATTTTTATCTAGTCCTTTGAACTAAGCATATGTTTATCTAGTCCTTTCAACTAAGCCTCTTTATCTAGTCCTTTCAACTAAGCCTATTTATCTAGTCCTTTCAACTTAGCCTATTTTTATCTAGTCCTTTCAACTAAGCCTATTTTTATCTAGTCCTTTCAACTAAGCCTATTTATCTAGTCCTTTCAACTTAGCCTATTTTTATCTAGTCCTTTCAACTAGGCATATTTTTATCTAGTCCTTTCAACTAAGCCTATTTTTATCTAGTCCTTTACACTAAGCCTATTTTTATCTAGTCCTTTTAACTAAGCCTATTTTTATCTAGTCCTTTCAACTAAGCCTAGTTTTATCTAGTCTTTTCAACTAAGCCTATTTTTATCTAGTCCTTTCAACTAAGCATATTTTTATCTAGGCCTTTCAACTAAGCATATTTTTATCTAGTCCTTTCAACTAAGCCTATTTATCTAGTCCTTTCAACTTAGCCTATTTTTATCTAGTCCTTTCAACTAAGCCTATTTTTATCTAGTCCTTTCAACTAAGCCTATTTATCTAGTCCTTTCAACTAAGCATATTTTTATCTAGTCTTTTCAACTAAGCATATTTTTATCCAGTCTAGTCCTTTCAACTAAGCATATTTTTATCTAGTCCTTTCAACTAAGCCTATTTTTATCTAGTCCTTTCAACTAAGCATATTTTTATCTAGTCCTTTCAACTAAGCCTATTTTTATCTAGTCCTTTCCACTAAGCCTATTTTTATCTAGTCCTTTCAACTAAGCATATTTTTATCTAGTCCTTTCAACTAAGCATATTTTTATCTAGTCTTTTCAACAAAGCATATTTTTATCTAGTCATTTCAACTAAGCCTATTTTTATCTAGTCCTTTCAACTAAGCCTATTTTTATCTAGTCCTTTCAACTAAGCATATTTTTATCTAGTCCTTTTAACTAAGCATATTTTTATCTAGTCTTTTCAACAAAGCATATTTTTATCTAGTCATTTCAACTAAGCCTATTTTTATCTAGTCCTTTCAACTAAGCCTATTTTTATCTAGTCCTTTCAACTAAGCATATTTTTATCTAGTCCTTTCAACTAAGCATATTTTTATCTAGTCCTTTCAACTAAGCATATTTTTATCTAGTCCTTTCAACTAAGCATATTTTTTATCTAGTCCTTTCAACTAAGCATATTTTTATCTAGTCCTTTCAACTAAGCATATTTTTATCTAGTCCTTTCAACTAAGCCTGGTGCTACCAGATCAGGCTGTCTTTTGGCTTCCTGAGACGAAATGCACCTACATTGATGTTTTTTGTTTTCTGATCTCTTTTGTAAAACTTAATTTTGTTCTGCAAAACCAAAAACAAAAACAACAACCCTCCTCCCTCCCTTTTTTTATCCCCCCCCTCCCAGACCCCGTTGGTGAGTATCAGAATACACTGACTGCCCCCCTGCAGAGAGTAAAAGTACCTCAATGGGGCCACCTGTTGGCCGTAGGTGGCGATCCGTAATGCCTTAGAACGGGATCTTGGTTGCTGAGCAACTCACGACCTTGGAACCAAATGGCCGTGATTTAGCAACACTCCACTTTGGCCCTTACTTCGGCTAGACGGGCAGTCGGGCAGGCTCGACCCGACCAACCGGCTAGTCATGACAGTCCCTAATAATAGTAAACCCCCATAAAGAGAAACACAAACACATTATACTCTTAAAAAAAAAAATCACACCCATACTATCATTAGAAGGCAATGGCAAGGGCCAATCAGATGGTGAAAACTGATGCTATTGACAACTAACCCTTTCCAAACCTTGCTGGGTCCAAGGAAATGGAAAAAATCGTCATAAGCAGCTATACTCACTGTTTTAGTATATCATCATTGTATCCCTGAGATGCTTGGGCGAATGGGTTTCCCCCCAACCATCTCCCAATTTAGGGCTCCGAGGAGGGTGGGGAGCAAGGATGATGAAAAAACAAAAAATATTCTATGGCTTCCAAAAAAATTAAAAGGCCCCAAAGCGATGAAGATGAAAACACAAACTTTGGAATCGCAAGATAACACACAAATAACAAAAATGTCCCCATTCAAAATCGAAAGAATTATCAACAAAAATCTGAACACAAAACAAATTAAAAAATTAAAAAATGGGACTTTACTTATACAAGTATCTACTAAAAAGTAGTGCCAAAGAAAGTTTAACATGGACAAAGTTCCATGATATAAACATCAATGCCTACCCTCACAAAACCCTCAACACCTCAAAGGGAGTCATCAGATGTCCAGAACTAAACACCTGCTCTCCAGATGAAATAAAAACAAACCTAAAAAATCAAATAGTTATAGATACTAAAAGAATTACAATAAAAAGAAACGAACAAATAATTAACACCAACACATACATATTAACTTTCAATACTCCCATTCCACCAACTGAACTCAAGATTGGATATATTAACATTAAAGTAGAAACATATATCCCCAGACCACTTCGCTGCCTAAACTGCCAAAAATTTGGCCACTTCAAAGAATACTGCACCAGGAAAGCAGTATGCCCAAAGTGTAGCAGTAACGAACACCAGGAAACAGAATGCCAAGGAAATATAAAATACCCAAACTGTGGAGAGAACCATCCAGCATACTCCTCGCTCTACCAAAACTGGATCACAGAAAAAAAAATAAATGAACTCAAATATACTAAAAACATAAGTTTTACTGAAGCCAGGAAAATTATTGAAACAGCCACCACAACAGAACCAACTAGATCATATGCAGGTGCAACCAAAAATCAATTAAAAACAATAGAAAACACTGAACTAAAGGAAATCTCTACCCTCATAAAATCACTTCGTGAACTAGTTGAGACATTGAGGGCCACCTTAGGGCAACTGCCATCAACTCCAGCTGTACTTGGAAATAGCTACCAAACAGTTGAGAGTAAAATCCCACCAGATCCCAAAAATCAAACACAATCCTCTAACAAAAAACCCACACAAACTGAAAACATCCCCAAATCAAAAGAACACTTGCCTAGTACCCTCCGCAAAGGAACCAGAAAAGAAGAAAACCAAACAGTAAACATTCAAAATAGATTCCAAATTCTAGGAAAAATGGAAACCGAAAACACCCTGGAAAAAAAAAAAGAAACCAAACACAAGTAATCAAGAGGATGAGCAAGAACCCAAAACCGCAACATCTCAAGCAAGATCCAGATCAACGTCCAGATCCAAACAAAAAAAAGAAAAAACCCAACCAAACACTCTACCAAAGATACAAACTCCGACAAAAAATAAACAACTGGAGGAGATGGAGGTAGAAGACAAAACACCCCCAGACAAATGGCAGAACACAATAAGAAAACTCATCATTCAATGGAACTGCCAAGGCATTAAACCTAATTTTAACAAACTCCTTATACTTATTTCACTACACAACCCAGTAGTCATCTGTCTACTAGAGACATTTCTACAAAAAACTACGAACAGTATCATTATATCCATAATACAGACTTACGATCCAATGGAGGCACATCAATCCTAGTAAGAAACGATATCCTAAAGAGCAAGCTTACTGTCCAAACCAATCTTCAGGCAGTTGCAGCCCAAGTCACACTCCAAAAAACTCTCACAATCTGTTCTCTATACTTACCTCCTACTGAACCAATAAATAATACTGAATTAGAAAACCTAATCACACAATTACCTTCACCTTTCATCCTTCTAGGAGACTTTAACAGCCATAGCACACTATGGGGATGCAAAACCACCAACTCCAAAGGAAATAAAATCGAACAATTTATAAACAATAACAACATATGCCTTCTCAACAAAAAAGAACCCACCTACATAAATCCAACAAACCCGTGCCATTGATCTAACCATGTGTGACCCATCAAGCTTTCTGGATTATACATGGAAAACTTATGATGATTCTTGTGAAAGCGATCATTTTCCCATCATAATAGACTACAATAGTACTATCCAAAACAACATACCAAGATGGAAATACGAACAAAGCAAACTGGATAAAATTCAAACAATTATGCTCGCAACAATTAATAGAACAAAACGTTCAATCAATGGAAGACTTCTCCCGAACTCTAATTCTAATAGCTAAAGAATGCATCCCCAAAATTGCCCTCCAAATAAAAAGAAAAAAACCATGGTTCAACCAAGAATGCAAAAAAAGCCATAAGAAAAAGAAAGGCAGCCTTAAGGAAATTCAAAAAGCAACCCATAACCAGTAACCTCATAGAATATAAACGACTCCGAACAAAAGCACGTAAAACAATAAAGGAATCAAAACAAAATTGTTGGCAACAATTCATCAATCAAATCAACACTTCTACCAAACCTAAAACTATCTGGAAAATGATTAGAAAAATCTCCGGGAAAGATAACCCCAACCTAAACAATCACCTCCTCGCTAAAAACAACAAAATAACTGAAAACAAAGATATAGCTGATACACTGGCCAAAACTTTCGCTAACAATTCATCATCGAAACAATACAAAAAACAATTTCAAACACTAAAGGAAAATCAGGAAAAATATAAAATAAACTTCGATTCCAATAACCAAAAACCCTACAACGAGACCTTCTCACTAGACGAACTTAAAGATGCCATAGAAAAATCCCACAACTCCGCCGTGGGACCGGATGAGATCCACTACAGTTTCCTAAAAAATATACCTCCCGAATCACTTAAAACTCTCCTGCAAATGTTCAACAAAATATGGATAAAGAAAGAATTTCCCAAAATATGGAAACAAGCCACAATAATTCCCATAGCAAAACCGGGAAAAGATTCATCAAATCCAGAAAATTACCGACCTATTGCTCTAACAAGTTGCTTATGCAAAACCATGGAAAGAATGATCAACTTCCGTTTAATATGGTACCTAGAAATAAACAATATCATTTCAAAAAATCAATGTGGCTACCAAAAAAATCGTGGATGCATTGATCATATCATCAATCTAGAAACATATATCAGGGAAGCTTTCATTAAGAAACAACATATAACCACCATATTTTTTGACTTAGAGAAGGCGTATGATACTACTTGGAAATACGGTATCATAAAAGATCTCCACAACATTGGACTAAGAGGTAGACTACCTGAATTTATAAAAAACTTCTTAACAGACAGATCTTTCCAAGTTCGCATAAACTCGACTTTATCAGACCCACAAAAACAAGAAGGATTGCCCCAAGGCAGTATATTATCAACAACTCTCTTCAACATTAAAATCAATTACATTATAAAAGAACTCTCTCCTGATATACATAGCTCTTTATATGTAGATGACTGCTCAATCAGCTACAGATCTAAATACACTCACACTATTGAAAGGAAATTACAACACAACATAAATAAAATTAATAAATGGGCAACTAAAATGGTTTCAAATTCTCCAAAACTAAAACAAAATGCATCCATTTCTGTAACCAACACAAACTCCACCCTGACCCAACCTTACAGATTGAAGGTGAAAAAATTCCATTTGTAAACGAACACAAGCACCTAGGAATCATTTTTGACAAAAAACTTAATTTCATTCCACGCATCAATCATATCAAAACCAAATGTAATAAAGCATTACAACTCCTACGAGTCATTGCCCATACAGATTGGGGAGCTGACAAGAACACACCACTGAAACTATACAGAGCATTAATTAGATCAAAAATAGATTATGGTAGCTTCATATATCAATCCACCAGAAAGTCATACCTAAAAACCCTCAATACAATATGCCATTCAGGAATAAGACTAGCACTAGGAGCATTTCCAACCTCCCCTGTAGAAAGCCTGTATGCAGAAGCACATGAAACCCCTCCAATGCTCAGAAACCAAAACCTCGGTCTAAAATACTACACAAAACTGACAGCCAATCCCACTAACCCAGCACACAATAGCACCTTAAACCCAAACTGCAAACACCTCTTCGACCAAAAAGAAAACGCAATCAAAACCTTTGGACTTAGGATAAAATCGATCTCCCAAGAAGTAAATCTCCCCATAACCAAAATTCACAAAACTGTCTTACCAAAAACACCTCCCTGGAAAATCGTATCCCCTAACATCGACCTAAGTTTAAGTAGACATGAAAAGAAACATACTCATCCAATAACCTATCATGATGATCTCGATAAAATCAAAGAAAAGTATCCAGACCACATACACATCTATACAGATGGGTCTAAACAAAACAACGCAACAGCCAGTGCAGCAATACTCAATAAATCAATCAAAAAACAATCAAACCTCCCAAAAGAAACTTCAATCTTCAGTGCTGAAATACATGCTTTAATCCTAGCTCTCAATCTAGTCTCCAATAACAGAAAAAACAAGTTTATAATCCTTTCAGACTCCCAATCTACTCTAAAAACTATTAAAAATAAAAAGATGGACAACCCCCTAATCGCAAAACTACTCCAAAAATTAACGGAATTAAACAGTAAAAAAGAAATCATTTTCTGCTGGATACCCAGCCATTCCGGTATTAAAGGTAATGAATTAGCAGACTCACCAGCAAAAAATGCCTTAAACCTCCCAATCGATACAAATTTAAAAATTCCATACATAGATCTAAAAAGATGTATCAACGCATACACAACAGAGAAATGGCAAACTTACTGGAACGAATACCCTAACAATAAACTGCACGAAATCATGCCAAAAATAAAAAAAAACAAGAACAAAACACGAAATTAAACAGAAAAGAAGTTAAACTTACAAGAATAAAAATAGGCCACACCCACTTAACCCACTCATATCTTGTAAAAAAAGAAAACCAACCAATCTGTCTACCTTGTCAAACACCACTCACAATCAAACACATATTAATTGAATGTACTGATTTTGTAACAGTAAGACAGCGATTCTACAAAGAAAACAATAGTAAAAAGTTATTTGAAAAAAAAAACAATCCCCACACCATACTCTTATATCTTAAAAAAATTGGCCTATATAAAAAAATTTAAAAAGAACCCTCTTACACAACGGTCCTGGATATGACCTTAAACTATATCCGATGGTGAGGGCCCCAGCTTGCACGCCTTAGGGAGTGTGGAGCCACCCTTTAATTGCCATTGCTCCCAGGTCCACTCTGACCCGGGGTGGTAGCACCTGTTAGGGTCCCAACTATGGGTTAAATAGAATACGACTTAAAAAACAAATATACTATATTAACAAATCGTTCTTCAAAATCACCAGATTCGGCATTAAATAACCTGAAAAGGGTTGATATGCCGTAAAACAAAACAACCAACCAATCAACTAAACATATTTTTATCTAGTCCTTTCAACTAAACATATTTTCATCTAGTCCTTTCAACTAAACATATTTTCATCTAGTCCTTTCAACTAAACATATTTTCATCTAGTCCTTTCAACTAAACATATTTTCATCTAGTCCTTTCAACTAAACATATTTTCATCTAGTCCTTTCAACTAAACATATTTTCATCTTGTACTTTCAACTAAACATATTTTTTTCTTGTACTTTCAAATAATAATAGTTGACAATGTGCACCCTTACGCGTACAAAATGACCACCTGTGATAACATATGGAATTACATGGTTTATATATATCGTTAAAAGTACTTGTTTTTCATCTAATTTTAATTTTTCGTCAATACTACACTGTGACAAGGCAGTTTGGGACACGAGTGCACATTTAACAGTCTTCGTTTTTGCTCACGCGTAGCGTACAGGAAAGCTAGGCTGTGAAATGGAAAATAGTCCTAGTTCCGAGGTTAATACCATGGAAAAGAAATCAAACGCAAAACATTTTAGCCAATAAACACACAAAAAATGCCCCCTGTCTCAGGTGGCCAGAAAGTAGGTGCTCATTTTTGGTTAAATTTACAAGGAAAAGTGATCACCCACCTTTCGAAAAAGTAATTTATTCATATCATAAAAACTATTTTTTTGCGACGGAAATGGTTTGCAGATTCGTTTTTAGCACACCGAAATCTAAAAAAAAATATATTTTGTTATATAGGAACATGAGATGGGCCTTAAAGTAAAATAATACCGTTTTTTCTTTTTTTTGTAAAAGTTTCCCCATATAATAAAATGCTCACCTTGGTACAAAGAAAACTACATTATTTGACCCCCCCCCCCAAAAAAAAAAAAAAAATTAATTTTGGATAATATTGGAGAAAAAAAAAAAAATAACACCAGTTATTACTATAACAACTTGTTGGTACTGTCTATGATTTGTATGTAACAACTTGTTACATACAAATCATGGACATAATAAATTTTTGAAACCTTCTTTTCCAATTTAAATGAAATCGAAAAAAAAAAAAATTTTTTTTACAAAAAATACTTAGAAATATACTTGGAAAAAAAAAAAAGTTTGTTTCCAGTTTTCCTTGATAAAAAAAAACTTTAAAACAAAAAAAATATGGTAAAAATATATTTGAAAAACAAAAAAAAATTTGTTTGTACTTTTTCTTAAAACATTTCCTTAAAATTATTTAACTCCAAAAAAATTCATTTTGGCTTCTAACGTTTTCTTGACAATTATTATTTAAAAAAAAAAAAAATGAATAATAAAACACCAAATTACAGTAGTTTTTGTTTGTTTGTTTGTTTCTACATTCTACATTTATTCATTTTGTTATTTTCTTTTACATAGTGCTGTTATAATTTTATTGGCGATGCTTGATACAATCCAGCTATTGACGTCATGTTCCAGCCAAAGCTGAGCGAACGCTGAGCTGGTTCACAATATACGCTAGTACCGATATTTGACAGAAGAATTGTTAAAAATTTAATCGATAAAAATGTTTACCTGTACAATGCACACAGCCATTATGTGTTTTTCGTCTTCAATTTTTTTAAAAGAGGAGGATGGGAGAGGATTTCATAACCACACACCAGTGCTTCATATCTGGCGACATGCGAGTTGTGGACCGGAACGTTGTCCTGAAAGAGGAGGGTACCTTTGCTGATCTTGCCCCGCCTCTTGATTTTGAAAGCTACCCTTAATTTCCTCAAAAGTGAAGCATAATAGGCTCCTGTAATTGTGGTACCCTTTGCCAGGAAATCTGTCATCACTACTCCTTCTTGATCCCAGATGACTGTGAGCATGACCTTGTCAGCAGAGGGCGGCACCCTTGCCTTCTTTGGAGGTGATGAGTCCAAGTGTTTCCACTGCATAGACTGGGCTTCGGTCTCTGGATCATAGTGATGGACCCACGTTTCATCCTGTGTAATCAGTCTTTTGAAAAACTTTGATTCATCTTCTTGGCACATCTCCAAATTCATCCTCGAGCACTTGACGCGTTCTCATTTCTGGAATGGTGTGAGCAACCTGCGAATCCATCAGTGGAAACTATCATTCATGACCATTTGCATATGCATAAGGTGTCTACCTTATGCATATGCAAATGGTCATGAATGATAGTTTCCACAGACCCTGTACTAATCTTGACATCTTGGGCTATTTGTAATGCACCGATCTTCCAAAATGGCAGCCTCAACTTGACAGACAGATGCCTTATCAATGGTAGAAGGGTGGGGGACCAGGTCTGGGAGCTGTTTCCACAGACTTCCGGCCATGTTTGAATTCACGATGCCAGCGTTTTACGAGGTCATATGATGGGGCATTATCACCATAAGTTTCTTTCATTTCATCAAAAGTCTCCTGTGGTGTGCGTCCTTTCAAATACAAAAACCGGATCACTGCTCGACATTAAACAGGCTCCATTTCACACCTGACTCAGTTCAAACACCTGTAAAACAGAAACCACAATTAGTTCAGAGCTGTAATTTGCCACATAACCCGTAGAGATATAAATCATTGCACATGCCAAATTTCAGCTAGACCAGATAACTGGAAGTGGGTTAGGGGCATTACTTATTGCACGTCCCTCGTGTAGGGACTGCCAAAAGTCACCACAGAATTACCCCTCCCCTATATGTAAAACGATGTAACGTTATTATAAATTAATATTATCAATATAACTTTTGTACCATTTAAAAGAAGAAAGTCAAAATAAACTAGTAATAATTTTTAAAAAATTTTTTCATCGAACGAAAATAATGAAATTGTGAGACGAAAATCGTGTTTACATAATTGGCGCTTTAAAATAACGTTCCCATGTAGTAGACATTCCGAACGTGAAAACATACCCGTGTTTAATAAATCTACCAAAAATCAACTAATGGTTAGATTTTCGTGAAATTTTCGATACTTATCCATTTTTGAATGAAATTACATATAAAATGCAGTTTCCGTAAAATATACGAGAGGAAATAGTTTTTTAGTGCATGTCCTCCCCATATTTATTTTTTCGAAATTTGAACAAAATATATTTAAATTTATCGAAATTTCTATTTATTATGAAACATAAGAGTTCAAATAAGTAAAAAATATTTATTTTTTTTTTAAATTTAAATACACATATTGAACAAAAGCTTGAAGTTGCAATCAAAAAGTTGATATAAATTTAATTTTTTTTTTTTAATAACGTTTTTTCTAATTAATATATACTATAATCAGTATTCAACTGATTATAGTATATATTAATAAGAAAAAGTATCCTCTTAAAAATTAACTTTTTTTTTTAAAGATTAAAACAATTAAAATTCCATTATTTCAAAAATCTTAACTACAACATAAATTTTTTAATTGTGTAAAAAAAAATTTTTAAATATAAAGTTATAAAATTTACATGGTTCTTGCCAGCTATTTTATGGCTGGATTAAAACCAATTCAAAATTAATACTGCGTTAAAATGCAGTTTTTTTACATGGACTGCGATATTCTTGTATGCCTTGTTTTATGAAATAAAATACGGAAGCTTGCACGGATCTAAATAAACTGGGTGAAAACATTCACTTCCACCGTTCCAAAACTTCACAGCTTAACTCGATTATTCTTTTAGTGCTTACTAAAAAGTAACCAAATTATCTATTAAAAGTAAACTGTTAAATTATTTTTATAAACTTTTTCTTGTTTTACGTTTAATTTTAAAGTTTATTAAACTTTTTTTTCTAATTTTAGATACTTTAAAAACTCAACTTCTTTCATTAACATTTGTTTTTAATTTTAGTAGTAATGAAGTGGTCAGGTTCTTTATTGAAAAACAAAGCAAAAATGAATTCGTGCTTATTGTATTTAATAATTTAATTGGGTTTGTTTTACTATACACATAGGCACGAAAAAGTTGTCAAAAAATATGTATATATATAACAAATAAATGTTATCAAAAGTTACGTTTCTACCTAACTGGATGGGGAATATCCAGCTTCCTAAGAAAGGGGCACTTTGGATCGGAAGAAAAAAATTTAAATTGCCTCAGTCTAGAAGAATTTCTACTTCATTGATGCTGTACCTCTCATTATTTATTTAGGTTTTAAAAAAAGACAAAAACGGCTTTAAAATATCTGTGGAAGTAAAAATATATGGGTTTACACAGATTCGAAAAAGTTGTCAAAAAAACAAATATATAAAAAATGTTATCAAACGCAAGATAAGTTACTTTTCTACCTAACTGGATACTTTTATAGTGTTTTTATTTAATGTAAAATGTTTAATCGGTTCGAAAAAAAAAAAAACCAGTAATGTTGAAGGTTGTTGGCGAACAAGAAAAGATGGCCTCGATGTCTCTGTTTTATTTCTTATTTTGAAGTGAATATCGAGTCTTTTTTGAACTGAATAAACATTTTACATTAAATAAAAACATAAAAAAGAACTTACCCAGTTAGGTAGAAAAATTACTTATCTTGCCTTTGATAACATTTATTTGTTATATATTTGTTATTTGACAACATTTTCGAATCAATGTGTATAATAAAACAAATATATGTGGAGACACCAAACTGGTAAAAGGGAAAATTATTCCCAAGTAGTATTCAGGGGGTAAAAATGCTCTTCCGTATAAATAATTTAAATCGTTCCAAAGTATCAAAAACAAATAACAGGTGTAGTGAACTTAAAGTATTTTATTGTTGCTTTTGCTCTTCCATAGATGTCAAAAAAGTCACGTAACATTTTATTTTTGTGTTATGTTTTCTACCTCCACTGAAAAAAAACAGATTTTACTTAATTATTTCTAACGATAATGATGAATCTTTTTTTTACATTTCGATAATTTAATCTTTAAGTAAACTATTTGGATGTAAAATAAATTCCTATTAAATTACAGTAGTAAATAATAGTTAAAAAAAAAAAAAAAAAAAAAAAAAAAAAAATCGTTCGCCGTGGCTCACATCAATTGATGACGTCACCAGATCATGTGTACATTTTGGAAAAGTTCACATAAAAATGGTAGTCCCTATAGTACTACATGACGAATACACAAAACCTATTTATTGAGGAGTCCGTTTAATTGCTTGTCATTGTTTGAGAACAAGTTTACTAATTGTGGTTAATTCCTATTATTCACCTAAATTACTTAGAGTGAAATGAGTTTTGGAATTTAGACCAAAACAACTTATTTTTACTTAAAAATAATATTAAGACACTAAATTATAACAAGTTTTATCGTGAAACTACCACAAACTTCTACTTAAGTTGTATTAGAAACTAAGCAACACCTAAAAATTTTTAAATATTGAAGCTTTGGCATTTTTTATTTATTCAGAATCTGGTAAATGAGTGTTTAAACAATAATCTACTGAAAATATTGAAAAAGATAAAAGAGCCTCTAATCATACGGGCAATAATTCCGTTTTGTGTTTCCAATAAGTGGGGTCGATTTACTAGAACTTTGTATTAGAAATTGAGCACCCCCTAAAAATCTTTACATTTTGATTTTTTGCATTTTGTTTTGGATACTCTGAAAGATTAGTTTTCAATCGCCAACAGTCCGCTCAAAAAGTTACAAAAACAAAAAAAAAAAAAAAACGAAAATAAAAACAATATATATATATATATATATATATATATATATATATATATATATATATATATATATATATATATATATATATATAATTATACAGGTAAGCTGCTGGTAAAAAAAGGGTGCTTCATTTATTGTAGTGAAATCCGACAACTGAAAAATTGATTTTTAATTAAAAAACAATAACTACTTAAATTTTTTGTCAATTTCAACAATAAGCAATGTTATCTACCTAATTGGCATGCCAGTTAGTTAAGTATTTCTGGAATATTACATAAAACATTTGCTTCTATGATTTAATGAATAATTGATTTCGGCCATGTTTGTTTTGTATGCAACAAGGGAAATAGCTAAAATTTATAATTTCTTCAAAAACTATTTTCTTTAATAATTAATTTTCTGTCTCATCATTTTTCATAATTTTTGGAGACTTTCAGTACTGTGACATAGCCATTCAGTAGATACCATTGGTTCCACTTAAAAAAAATTAATATTTTAATTTTCGAATTTCGCTACAAGAACAAAGAAGCAACAAAAACGTTTACGAGTATTCTTATTTACATTTATTAAATTTTAAAGCAATATTTTTTCTCAAAAACAAATGTGCAAAAATAAGCATATTTATTTGAATAAAAAACAGTTTGCTAAACTATTTCCTTTTTTTCTGGGCTTGACCTTTACTCCTTCAACATTTTTGCATTTTTTCCTTTTCTTTCTTCCTTCTAAATTATCATTAGTTTCCTACGTTGGATTCTTTGAAAGTTTTCTTTTCTTTTTTTTTTTTTTTTTTACATAGGCGTGACCACTTATCAAGGCCGATAGGCCACTCAAGGATAAGGGTTAAAGAGTGTACAGAAGTCAAAAGGACAATGTAGTAATCGATAGTAATTGAAGTTCGGTAAATTTGTTAACTTAATTGGAACGGTCCATCAGAAACTTGTTCACGTTGGACTTGAAGACAACCATATTATAGACAGCTGGAAAGCAGGAAAACGGAAGACAATTCTACAGGCGTGCAGTTCTAAGAAAAAAGCTTTGATCATGGAACCTATGTTTAGGTTTAGGCACAGATAAAGAGTGGGGGAATTATTGATAGTGTTTTCAGCTAGACGAGTGTTTCTTGTGAAAGTTTAGCGAGGGGGGACCATAGATTGAAGCTCAGTCGAACACTTTCCATGAAAATAATGATAAAGCAGAGACAAGCTTTTAACATCTCTTTTAAGATATGTGAGATAGAGGTTACAGAGAAGAGAGAAGGATATCTCCCACCAGGCCACGAAGTCTATTTTGAATCCTATCAAGGCAGGACAAGTCTTTTCTGGCAGCTTCTGCCCCGATGTGGCAACAGTACTCCATACTTGGACGTACCTGGCTCTTATATAGATAGAGAATTGCATCAGCAGTGAGATATCTACTGGATCGATAGAAGGATCTCACCATTTTTCCAGCGGCCTTGGCAACAGATTTGATGTGCGTATTCCATTTAGGATCAGGAGTAAAGGTCAAGCCCAGAAGCCTGTCAAAACTTGAGGCCTCCCGAAGACGAGAGCCATTCATTTCAATTGATGCCAGATGGGGATCAGAACGTTGATGATGTAAAGATAGAAGCTTGGTTTTAGATGCATTAAAAGTAACCAGCCACTCCTTTCCCCATTGTACAACGTGATCAAGATCAGAGGAGAGAGAATCGGAGAGAACTTGGTCGTTTACTGTCTTAGATGTGCTGCCATAGATTGTAGTGTCGTCAGAAAAAATGTCTACGAATGATGTAAGGATGTGATTTGGAAGATCATTAATGTAGATCAGGAAAAGAGTTAGGCCCAGGATAGACCCCTGAGCAACTCCAGCATTAATACTGTGAGCTTCTGATTTTTGCCCATCAACTACTACTTTTATGAACCTATCAGAGAGAAATGATTTAATAATTGAGAAGACATTTCCAGCTATCCCATAGCTGGAGATCTTGTGAAGTAAACCTTTATGCCATACCCTATCCTTTTGATATGTCGAGAGGTTCGCTAATCCTATGAGATATAACTGTAAGCACATCTGCTATAGATCTAGCAGAACGGAAACCATGCTGTGTGTCACTAAGAAGGTTATTTTTGCTGAGATGGTTAATTACTTCTTTATTTAACACAGATTCCAGCAACTTACTCATGACACACAGGAGACTTATTGGCCTGTACTGAGAGGGGGATGAACGATCGCCTGAATTCTTAAATACAGAGCATACTGATGAGATTTTCCAGGGTGATAGGAAGCAATTCTCCTTAAAACAACGTTTAAACAGTTTTGTAAGTATGGGCGCTAGTTCTGGTTGAATTTTTTCTGCAAAGTTCTTGGCAAAGAGTTTGGCTTTGTCTGATGCTGACAAGATTACCTCAGGTCCATTGATGATAGTTGGGATAGAGCACACGCTTCTGTTCAGGATTCTCTTTGCTATTTGCCAAAACTGGTGGGAACCAAGCCGCTGCTCAGCTACTTTGGACTTGATGGATTGAGCATATAACTCTCTTGCATTCTTTATTACTTTCTTACAATGGTTGCTGGCAGTCTTGAAAGCGCCTTTAGTTTCTATACATCTATTCCGTTGGAAGCAGTGGAAAAAGTGATTTTTGTGCGCAATAGCAGCAGCACATTCTGGAGAAAATCATGGCTGGCTGTTAGGTTTTTGCTGGAACTTTTCTGAGGGTATGAAATGGTCTATACGTACAATTAATTCCGTCAGGTCTGATACTATAGACGACACATCCTTTTTAAACATGGGCACAGAGGAAGATCCGATATAAATGTACGAAACTATCCCAGTCAGCCACAGTGTATCGATATACTGTACAATGGAGAGGTACGTCTGAGGACTTATTACATTTCATTTTTATCTTAATTGGTACAACTGAGTGGTCGGAAGATCCAAGAGGAGACAGAATGGAAACTGAACATAGTTCAGGGCAAGTTGTGAGAAAAAGGTCTAGGTGACTCGCATACTGGCCGTCATTGTCGGGCACACGGGTTGGTTCGTGAACAATCTGAGTGAGGTCATAAGCAATGGAGAAATCATGACAGAACCTCCCCTCATCATCGGTCTTGTTTGAGTGGGTCAACCATTCCACATTTTGAACATTGAAGTCTCCACATACGTGAATGTTAGCTGAAGAATAAGCTGATAGAACTTGGTCAGTTTTCTCAGATATGCTTTTAAAGATAGTAACTCTGTTGTTATGGGGGCGATAGAGAGTAAATATAAATGCAGTAGTGTGAGCTAGTGCAACCCGGAAACACATATAGGGTAAGTTAGGATCTTCTCTGGAGATATCCCTACCACATGGAAAGCCATCTTTAATATAGGCACATATTCCATGCCCATGGCGATCTAGGGGGTCAGATTTGGAAGTTAAGTTAGAGTATCCCTTAATTACGAACTCATTTAGGGAAATAGTCTGTCCAATTCAGGTTTTGCTTAAAAATAAAAGGTCTGGTTTAGTCTCCTGTAATTGGGCTTCAACCTCTGGAAGGTTAGAACGTAAACCCCTGATGTTGGAGAAGGAGACATGGTAGTGGGGGTCTACGTTGGAAGTTTCAGATCCGGGTTTAATCGTGTATTTTTTATTGAAACTTGTCATGATGGAATTTTGGAGTTTGTGGACTAGGTCGTCAGACTTGCTTAGAGCAGGACAGAGAGGGGAAACTAAGAGAAAAGTAATGAAGAATTTTTTTTTTTGTAGAACATAAGGTAAAGCCGTAACAATTACCCACTAATATGGCATCGAGAGGCCCCACCAGAATCTACTGCATGGTCCATAATCCATCCACCAAATGGCAATACAGCAGCAGCTGCTGATAGGATAGCCTCCTTAGTGGTTAATCCAAGGTTCGGATCCCTGACTATCAGGCGAATAACGTCAGCCCAGATAAAACGTTTACCTCCAGCACCCTTACTAGTGACATGGCTACAAGGATAGACATAGAAACAGAAAATTTCCGCCATCTCTGTCGACTGTTCACGCAAAATACTGCCAACCTAGAATACAGCTTTTTCTTCTCCCTTTGTGAGAAAAATCACTCATTAAAAAAAATGAGGACTGAGTGATAAATAAAGAGAAGTGAGAGTAACAGAAGCTGCCGACAACGCTTCCACAAAACGTTCTCTACTCTCCTTTAAAAAAAAAAAAAATCTATTAAGTATTGTACTTAATAAAAGTCCAACTGGCGTGTTTTTTAAAGAGAAAGTATAGTGATAGATTCACCTCTCACGAATTAACAATGAATACAATTTCCTAATCTGTTTATGCAATCAACTTGGTAGATATAATAAACATTTATGACGAGAAAATGCTATCATTAAATAAAACAATCAGGAAATAAAAATATAAATTAAGTACTGAAATAGAATGTAGTTATTAATATTTGAAATTAAACGTAAGAATTAAAATACACTTATCTCGAACACGCATTCGTCTCCAGAGTGCAAACTGATTTGAAAAGACTTTTAGCTTTAATATCAGCGTTCCAAAAGACTTTTTTATTTTTTTTTAATTAACCGTTAAAACAAAAACGTGATCGCTTTCTGAATTTTTGCGAGTGACGTTTAAGAAATTGCGATATAAGAGAACAGCGAGGGAGGGAGTCTTCTGAAATTCAATTAGTGCCGTTATAAGTAAATTCAACATAAAATGAAAAGACAAGAATTGAGAGGAGGGGGGGGGGCTGAAAGAAAAATAAAATGGTTTAGTATGCTATCCTTAAGATCAACTTGGTAGATATAATAAACATTTATGACGAGAAAACGCTATCATTAAATAAAACAATCAGGAAATAAAAATATAAATTAAGTACTGAAATAGAATGTAGTTATTAATATTTGAAATTAAACATAATTTTTTTTCATCGATTTATTCTTGATAATACTTCCATACAAAAAACACAAAGTCGCATACATGTTCATATTAAGCCCTCATATTTTTCCTTCTGTCAACCTTAAGAAGAGTGAGCATCAGCAAACGTGCATAAAATGATTTTAACAGATATACCATTTTAATTTAACATATTGCACTTCACAATTCACTTGGTGCTTACAATAACCATCAACAAAGCTCAGGGACAATTTTTACATTTGTCTGACTTACATCTAGACACTAATTACTTCTCACATGAACGAGTATATATTGCAGTCAGCTAATTAGACACTCTTTATATTTGCACAGAAAATGGATCACCACAAAATATTGTGTAGCCACAAGTATTGAGAACATAAACATAATGCATTTTCTTTTTCGTTTTCCATTTAACCAAACTGAGCCACAGCAACGTATGGCCGGGTATGTCTAGTATACAAAAAAATTAACAAAATTATAAAAAGATAAAAATAACACAATTAGTCCTTATTTGCACTTTTAATAACAAAATTTAAAAAATAAGTTTTTATTTTATTTGAAATTTTATAAGAAATATATGTTTATGAAATTATAAAAATAAAATGTAATTTTTTGAATTTATATAATAAATATGTATATGTATATAAAAAAGAGCATAAAAAGGGTTTTCAATAATTCTTTAAAAAAAAATAAAACTAATCTTAATTAAAAGTTTTAAACATGTTTTCAATGATTCTTTAAAGAAAAAAAAGTACAAAAAGTGTATTCAATAATTCCTAAAAAAATAAACTAATATTAATTCTTAATAACTAGGCAGAAAACCTTTTCAATGATTATTAAATAAAAAAAAAATGATCAGAAAAAAAAAAAAACAGTTACATGCACAGGGAAAGTATAGACGTGAAATAAAATAGCGGAGGAACTGATTTGCCTTCTCACCAGATCCAGTAGCAGACACAGCAAAAGTTAGGAAGTACATTAGCTGACTATTACCAACATGGTCTATGAAATGGACATTTATTGAAAGAAAAAATTAAAGAAATCCTAAGTACAATTTACAAAGTATTAGAGATACAGAAATAACTACTGGATAGTCAAATGGGAAGACATATCAGCACCCACCACCATGCGCAAAACTCATTCTTAAGACATTGTTCCTAATAACGGCCTGCATCAAATTCAAAACTAGTACTCATTTAAAATCTAACCGTTCTTTATCACTTTGATCCCACATGACGTGTCATTTGTGGGATTTCATCCATATATCGCTTTGAGACTTGCCTCTCTGACCCCCCCCCCCATCTCCTTCTGGTGTCAGGTAATTCTAAATAACCTCTTTCAACACTTTTTTGTTTCACACACAGGCAAGGTCGCCTGTGTTTGTACTCCTTCACCAAATGTATAATAGTAAACATAGATGCCATTATTGAATACTCTAATGATTATGTATTTGTTGTTTTGGTATATTTTAAATCTACAGTTAACTTTAATCCTATGACAGGCTAAAAAATAAATCCATGAAAGATGTACCAATTTATGTGTCGATTTTTTAATGAAAAATAAGCCATCAATTATGCATGTTCATTTTTAGTTTCTTAATATTTTTCTCTGTTCATAAAAAACATTTTTTTATATTTGTGTTCTGCAGACAGCTAAATGCATTACTTTATTTGGAGAAATTGTTGAGTCTCTGCTGGTTAAACATGGTAAAAAAATTGTTGGTAAGTAACATTTTTGTACAATTTAAGCTCTAATAAACTTTATCAATGAATGCATTCTGTTGGTCTGGTTAAAAAAAATTCAGAGCCATTAAAACAAATGGAGAAAAACATCCCTAAAGCTCACGAATCCTGATACATAGTTACTATTTAGCCCAGACAAAAATAATTAAGCAGTAGTTAAGTAAGCAAAGCAATTCCATAGTTAAGGGAGGATTAATAAAAGTAGTTGATTCTATTTATAGGAGAAGAGGAAAATGGGACATTTTCATTGACCGAAATTGAAGGGGGGGGGGGACATAAGTCCTGTTACAAAATTTCGGAACTATTTTTTACGATAATATTAAAATAAATTTACTATTTAATTGTTATTATATGATAATGTAATGTATGATTTCTTATTTTTTCAGAAACAAAAGATAATTTTTAACAATGTTGAATTGAAGAGCAACATGATTTTCATTTCTATACTGGTGATATTTGATTGTGTATGATCAAAGATAGACAATGATCAGGCCGCCCCTACATCTTAAGAACACTTTAACTCATTAAAAATGTTAGGGAAAAAATCAGGCGAAATCCAAAATGATCCATGAGACAAATGGCAAAAAAAGCACAAGCATCACCAAGGACTTTGTGAAGGACGTGTTGAAGTCTTATAAGCTCCAAAAGTGACAAATTCTCTCTGAATCCACAATTGCAAAGAGACTCATCAGACGTCAATTTTTGTTAAACCGTATCAGATGGCACGCTCAATAACATCATCTTCACAGATGAAAAGTTATTCTCACTTCAACAGTCCTATAAGCATCAAAATGATAGTCCTTGTGAGAAGCCGTGCGGTAATACCTGATAATGCAGGAAATGCAGACTTTGTAGTGTACTGAAGGCTCCAGGGAAACACTTTGAATAATACTTATGCCATATTTTTCCTTCATTATTTCCTAATCATTTCTGTAATTGGGTTTTCTAATAAATTATTTTGTTGGGATAAATCTGAGTTTTATTTTGTAACAGTATTTATGCCCCACCCCTTGTATTTAAAGAATCAAATGTTTTATCTGCTAAATTCATTCCAATATCAAAATGTGCAGCACAAATCTTCCATGTCACCGAGGGTATATTTACCTTGTAGTCATTACATGTCAGTTATCTTAGCATATGCTCCTACTTTGGATAGTAGTTAGGATGTCAAAATTAGATTTTATCAATATCCAGAGTATTTTATCAAAGGAATACCACAATTAGATAAGATTTTGTTACTTAATGCACCTGGGATGTCTTAGAAAAATATAGCCTTGATAAGGCAAAAGATAATGGTATTCTTCTTCAGTTCTGCACTAAATATAGACTTGCAGTATGCAATACTTTTTACCAACAAAAAACATACCATAACATGAATACATCCTAGATCAAAACACAGCATATTCTATATTGTCATGTGCAAGTATGATCTTCAGGATATGTGTACTGTAAGTTATGTAGAGTGCAGACAGTGATCACAGACTTGTTCATGTAAAACTTAAGCTGTGTATAAGAAAAAAGGTCAGAGCCAAATATGCCTAAACACATGCCATATGTTGAACCAAGCATCTTGATTGATAAGGTTAAAGGTTACAGAAAGTTTTGTATATCTTGATGGTATGCTGAGTAGGAACTGTATGTTTGATGCTGAACTAAATCACAGAATAATCATTGCCCTTTGGTAAAGTAGAGAAACGCATATAGTCAGATCAGGGAATTACATCAAAAACAAAGCTTAGTATTTATGAAGTATGCATTATTACTACTCTGCTATATGGATCAGAGACTTGGACAATATATAAGAAGCACTTCAAACTATTAGAAAGATTTCATCAAAGTTGTATTCGAAAATACTTAACATTAACTAGAAAGCTCTCACGCCTGACATTGTAGTTCTTGAACAATCAAATAACACCAGTATAGAAATGAAAATCCTTTAAAATCAGATGCACCAGGCTGGATTCCTGTAGTTGTGTGTAGATTATGTGGTGTTAAAGCATGTCAAAAAAGCAGAATTAAACTGTAAAGTAGACTTACAAATCTCCAGAGTCCGAGACCAATACTGTATTTATAACACTTTTTTTTTTTTACTTATCTCATCGATCATCCCCATTCTCTACATGCTCTCCTCACCTTATGACTGCAATACCGGTGTTTTGTGATAACTTGTTAGGAAAGTTCTGTGTAGTTGTGAGTTGGTCCTCGCAATTTTGAGGAAGGTGGTTGTGATACTCTCATGCTGCATCATGGGATCAGACTTGTTGGTTTGTGCCTGATCGGGTCTTGGTCATCCACCTCCATATCTGTGTTGGATGTGCTGTCTGCCATCACTACATCATCATCTGTCTTTTCCATGTCCATCATCTCACATGGGAATATGCCGGAGATATGCTGTCTTCCATTAAAGTAGTCAATGGGATGATATTGTAGTAGTCGTTAGTAGTTGAAATTTGGTTGATTGGATTTCTTAAGGGAATGTTTCAACAAGAATTTGTTTACGTTGGACTTGAAGACGACTAAATTGTAGGCAGCTGGAAAGCAGGCAAATGGAAGAGTTCCACAGGCGTGCAGTTCTAAGAAAGAAGCTTTGTTCATAGAAGCTATGTTTAGGTTTAGACACAGATAAAGAGTGGGGGAAATTATTGATAGTGGTTTCAGCTAGACGGGTGTTTCTTGTGAAAGTTTAGCGAGGAGGGGGCTTAGATTGTACTGTTCTTTGTTTAGCACATGCCTTTTTGCCATCGCCCTTTCTCTCAATTCTTTGATTTCTGTCCAATGCTTGTGAATCCGGTGCTTCTTGTGAAGAATAGGGAGGTGATCCCTTATTGTTCGACCATAAAACATTTAAGCTAGTGATAATCCAAAGTCCTGGTGGGATGTGTCATCATTGCCCATACTGCTTGATCATGATGAAGGTAGCTATAGTCATCAATGCAGTCCATGAGCATTCTTTTGGCTGTTTTTATGGCCAGTTCACTCTGCCATTACTTTGGGGATAATGTGCAGCTGATATACGTCTCTTTATGTCCCAGGTTACCAGGAATGTTTTGTACTCCAATGAGTCAAATTTTAGTCCTATACCGGATGATATATCCTCTGATGCATCATATGTGTAGAACCAACCCTTCAATGCATTGCATACTGTTGCAGCCTGGCAGTAGCAGGACAAACTCAATCCAGCCAGTATATCAGTCTGCATATACTATATAATTTTTTCCATACATATCCAGTAGGTCCAATAGTCTTTTGGAATGAAAATTCTGGGTTTGATGGTGGCATTAGTGGTTCTCTTGGTTGGGACAGGGACATCGAATTGCATTTTCAACATTGTGCCCTTGTTTGTCAGATACTAGCATCTAGACTGGGCCAAAATAATTGTTGTTTAGCATTAGCTAACATCTTATTCATCACTTAATGGGCAGAGTGCAGTGCCTCTAGTAATTCAGCTGTAAGTTGCTTTGGTATCAAAATTTTATCCCTTTTTATGGGTACCCTTTCCAGACAATATAGTTGGCCTGTCATTGGCCAGAATTGCTGGACTTTTCGTGGCAGTTCATGACATGAATTTTGGAACTCATCTCTTATATATGTCGCTAGTGTTCAGCATTCCTTGTCAGTGGTTGTAGCTGCCATGATTCTATCCCAGGTTATAGCTTGAAATTTGGAGCCATGCAGGTTAGGGCAGGTTGATTTGCAACTTTTTTCAGAAAATCAACATGGCACTGGTTATGATAGTTGGGATTTGATGTGATAAGAACATATACCAAAAATTAGATTCCCATCTTGAACAAAAAATTGAGCATTTCATTTTAAAAATTGTATAGAAAAATGCTGAAAAATTCTTGATTTTCATAGTATTTTTCACAACACTGACTTTGAAATTTCACTATTTTTATAAAATATTCAATTAAAATTGATATATTTATATGAAATACATTGAAAGAAAAATAAATACATAAATTATAATTTTAATTATGAATCACAACTAGCAAAATATCTCAACTTTTACTGCATTGATTAAACAAAAATTCTAAAGAAAGCTGATTAACAACTAAGTGTTTTAAATTTCACAATTCAAAAAGATATGTGGAGATGTATTACACAATATAACAACTTGATACAAGTTACAGAACCATATATTTTAATTTTTATTAGACAGAACAATTTAGTTCTATTATAAGTTTATATTATTATATAAACTTATAATAGAACTAAATTGTTCTGTATAATTTCCTTTCGAGGAAAATGAAGGTCTAATTTGCTGGCACGATGACTTTGTAATAATGTGTCTATGCCTTGCTTCCTGTCCATACACAACTTTTTGAGAAAAATCAATCAAATTTGGCCAGTGTGTGGCTGCAAAATTGATAGCAGTAATATTTTTCATTTTTTTTTTTTTTTTTTGAGTTGTTCAGTATTTCTGGAAAAACAACTCAAAAACCCCAAAATTATTTGAAAACATTTATTTTTTTTATATTTTTGCGATGTAATATGAATAAAACTAACTATTGTTTGGGTAAATTAAGAAAACTAATAAAATTTAATAGATAAATATTTATTTACCTAATGGAAATAATCGTTTGAATGCTCTCTTCTCTCACATCCAATTCATTTGAGTTTATCATCAATATTATATTTTCCAGAAGTAGTGCAAAAGCACTATATTTTGAACTGTTTAAAACAGTCATTTGGATATCAGTTAACTGTTTTGTTCTCTGAATCATATTAAAATATACTGTTGTTGGTTAAAAAAATATTGTCAGTTTTGATCTCAAACTGCATAAACTTGGATGATAAATTTGACCAAAATGTTTAATTTATCATAGTGTTTGAGGATAGACAACTCTAGTCCATAAACACATTAATCTTGTGGCTTATATTAACCATCTGCCTTGATTCAAGGGCCCAATTTTCTAAGTTAACTATAAAAAATATAAGTGATAGTTATAAGAAATAATGAAAAACTTTGTAGAGTTGGATCAGATGTATTGAAGAGAGAGGACCAAACCAAATCAGAAGCATCATTGTTTAGTTCAGACATTTTTAGCAGGTTTTAGCTCCTCCTTCGATAACATGAATTTATCCATAAAGAGATTCATTCTTGCTGTAGTTGTGCCATTTTAAACGAATGTTTAGTGTTTAGAGTGTGAAAATTCAGTGCTTGTACATCTATGTTACTATGCTATTTTTAATAGTATTTTCAAGTTAAATTTAATTTTTATGAAATTTTTGTTTATTGAATTTTTAGGTTAAAATACAGAATAGTTACAATACGACCTCCTTCCCATATTGGAATGGCTTTCTAAATAACAAAGTTATTTTAGCACAATAACATAGATGCACAAATAACGAAAAACCTTTAAAAGAGTTTCCTTATTTACTTGTATTAATCTTTGTGGGTTTTCTGATTTTAAAACTATAATTTTAGAAGAAAAACACTGCTTAAAAGCAATTACTCCCTAAAAATAAAAGAAATTAAAATTTTACACTAATTTTCTGCATAGTATTTTTTTATTAAGTAGAAAAACTTGAAAATTTACGTGGTTATGTTTCATAAAGATTGTGTAGAATAAAATTGGATGGACTATTTTTTTTTTGTTGTTTTCATATAAACTGGAGTATTACCATATTTTGATAAAAATTTCAAATAGAATTTGATGTGAAATATTAGGTAGGTATAAAAATAATGTTTTTGATGTTCATTTGAACGTCAAAAAATGCCATTATTTTTACACCAACCTAATAGAAAAACACATTAAAAATGATAAAATGAACAAGACACTGCAGACACTTGAAATATTATAATATATATTTTAAACAAGTCTTTTTCGTTTTTCCTTTCGAAATGATTAAGCCTAAATCGTAATGTTTCCAAATTAAATAATAAGCAAATGTTAATTTTCAATATTAATAACGAGCGTGTTTTGCGACGGTGAAATCTAAAATGTTTCCATCCCCAAAAAGTTCCTGAAATGAAAAAGCAAACTTTGGTCGCTATCATTTAAAAAAACATAATTTTGCCTTTACAGTTAATATTTATTTTATTAGTTGATTATCCTCATTCATTTTATTTAAAAATGTATTTTAAAATATATTCTAAATAATGATTCCATTTTCTTAACAATATAGACTGTTTTGATGACGGAACGTTCTTGAGAATTCACCGAAAAACTTTTAATATCTTCAATTTTTCAACTTTTAAAGTCATTTCCTCAAGCAAAGATAACGATTTTGAGAAAAATATTTTGTGTAGGTCTTTTCTATGTCAAACCCCAACTATCATCACCATTACCTCACCGGGGTTCCAAAATCGACCTGCCCTAATGCATGTATGCTGCTGTGATTGATGCTTGCATGCCCTCCCTCGATCTGCTGAGTAGTATCAGGAGGTGCAGTCCATTGTGGTATTAAGTTTTCCAGGAATGTGTTCAATTCGTACATTAATGACTGTTCTTTGAAAGAAAACAAGCAAGCGTTCTTTGTTTTCCAGGACCTGATCTGAGAATATTTTTACCACTGGCTGGTAGTCCACTGTAACCAATAAATCTGGGCACCCCAAAACGGACATCTTACAAGACTCCAATCTGTATATCAATGCCAGAGCTTCTCCCTCTCTGTAGCGAGATTCTGCATCCTTCGTAAAATGAAATCCAGCCCAAATCATTTTCCAGTGGTCCTTACCACAGTTAGGTCCTCATTCTGTTGAACACTAGGAGTGTTTCTGAAACAGAAAATACCTAATGTCAACCTTACTATAGTCCATTGAAAGGTAAATTGCCCTGTTCATCTCGAATGTTTTGACTCCCAGCTCCTTAATTTTCTGAACAATGTTTTATATATATATTTTTTTTTTACTCGTAGAAAAGTTTGTTTGGTGATATTTGTCGGCGTCGGGAATTTTAGAATGGCTTTATGCTGTCAGTAGTTATTAAAAAGCTGGCTAATTCGATTTTGTCACCAGCAAATTGAAACTTACCAGGATTGAAGGTGATTGCATTTCTGTTGTAATGGGTGATATAGTCCACTGTGTGCTAGAAAGCAGATTCCACAGTTTTATCCCAGATAAGTGTATCATAGATGCAACAAGTCTTTCGGGACATGTCTATCGTAATGTCGTCGAACTGGCGAGTGTATCTATCCTCAGAGACATGAAAACCTTTGGGTGCTCTAAGGTACCAATAACAGCTTCACTCTGTTATGAAGGCGGTTGCGTCTTGGGCCATTGGGAGAGAGTAGTAAACTGTGATATCTGTTCCATGCATCTAGAATTGTTTTCTTGGTTCAGGCAGGCACAACAGACACGTGCTTAAATGGACACAGAGTATGATGGGTTTCCCCTCATTGTTTCAGCATTAAAATTTTGTAGGTTCACCGTCCTTCTTGGTAATCTATCCATCCTTTGATACGACCATCATCCTCAAACACCAGACCATAGGCATACCTGCGGGTACTGACTCGATGATGCCCAACGCAACATCACTATCTAAATCCTCCTTCACCGTCTTTTTTCAATGATGAGGGACAGGAATGGGTGTGTGCACAGCTGATAGTTTTGCTCCTGGGTGAACATCTCCAGTAGCCTCTCTGACATGTAACAGTTGATGGGACAGGTATTGAACACACTTCATTTGAAGTGCTGCCATAAACAGTGTTCCAAATGTTCCCAATAGGGTAAACAGGATTCTAGTAGATTTGTCCGGAACCATTTCTTTCTGGGAACATCCACATGGTGCTATCCCATTATTCGTCAGCTTTTGGTATCTGATGTGGGAAGTCGCGAGGAATTAACTCTTAAGTTTTTCAGTGGTGACTCGGATAAGTAAAATCCTAATGTGTTCTGTTGAAACTCGATTGAACACATGGAAAAAAAAATATTACAAGACAAAAGTAAAATAAGTATATAAATTATTTACATAGAGTCCATTGGTATAGTCATGAGGAGACCGCTACTGATTTTGGGTAGTCGTTGACTCTCGATCTCAATTTCTCTCTGAGTCTCTCGTTGGGTCTCTCCCGTTTTTACGGTACCAGTCATATTTATATGGTTAACACTCCACGTATGCTAATTAGGTGGATCCTACGACAACAACCCCCTCCTTCCAAGCTTTGGAGTCCCTTTTGGATTTCAAAATGGTTTCATATATGGGATGATTATTATGGGGTATTTTCATATATGGGATGATTATTATGGGGTAGTTTGCATACTTTATATAAATATGTCCATCATTGTAATTTTTAGTGTCATTTACGTTTTGTAACCAATGGATCCTTGAACTTTCATTTCCTACCAGATCTTCTCAGTTCAGGAATATTTTGCGGAAGTTCCACTTGAAAAGTTTCATAAATTCTATAGGATCTTCCTCCTCATCCGGTATACTCTCTTCATGCTCTTGTAAGTAACATTTTTCCAGTTGGTTCTGGTGCCTTTTATGAGTATTTTTTGGCCCTTTAATTATGTAAATCAGGTCACCGATTCTCTTATCCACTATGCCTCGCTCTCAGAATGCAACATTGTTTTTGTAACACTTGAAAAATACCTTCTCTCCAGAGATGAATCTTTTTCTAGATGTATGCCTTGTATTCTTTACTATATTCTGTTTCAGCAAAAGTTTGTCAAACACTGACTTAACTTTTCTGGCAAACATTAGTTCAGTTGGTAACAGATTTGAGTGTTCTCTAGTTCGGCATAATCCTGTACACTTGTAGGAACTACTGAAGTACCTTGTCCATTGGAACTCCTGAGGCTTTTTTCAGAGCGTGCTTTAAAGTGTTGACAAATCTTTCTGTGAGCCTGTTGCACCTTCGATGATGCAGTGACGTTGTTATATAGTTAATTTGGTATAACTCCCAGAAATCCTTAAATCTTCAGAAGTGAATTGCATCCCATTGTCACTCACAAAACACTCTGGCACACCGAACCGAGCAAATAGTTCATGTAGAAAGCTTGTTGTGATATTGGTTGTAGGCTTCTTGCAGCGTAGCACTTCTGGCCATTTTATAAAACTATCTACTATTATTAAGTTGTAATATTCTTCTACTGGGCCAGCAAAATCGATGTGTAATCTTGTCCATGGATAATCCGTCTTGGGCCATGATTTGTGTACTATGGACGGTGCCTTTGCTGTTAACACACACCCTTTACATCGATGAACCATGCTTGCGATATCCACATCCATGTCTTTTCAATATACAAAGCTCCACATTAAGCCTTTTGTTCTATTGATACCTGGGTGACCCATATGAAAGTCTCGCAGTATTTTTTTCTGCAACCTTTTGGAACTCGCTATATAATAAAACTCCATCACATATTGAATAGATCTGCACTTTTTGATCATTTCTTACAATTTTGCTTTTATGTCTAAAATGAAATCATCATTTTCAGCTTTCTTCTTGATTTCATTTAATGTAACTGGCATTTCTATTACAATATTGTTTATCATGATTTTCACTTCATAATTTGTTCTGATAGTTGCAATAATCGATTCTTCAAATTTTTCTTCTTGAATCGGTATGAGTTTTGATAAATTATCCGCGTGAATTATGGTTTTAGATGATAGATGCTTTATGTGGAAGTTATAATTGAGAAGAATGGTACCCCATCTCAACAATCGATTTGCCATATAAATGGGTAAACCTTTTTTCGACCCAAAGATTGTGATCGGAGGTTTATGATCCGTTTCTAGCATAAAGTGCCTGCCATAGATGTATCTATGAAATTTCTTTCTGGCGAAAATGATACTCAGAGCCTCTTTTTCAATCTGTGAATAACTTCTTTCTGCTGGAAGTAGTGTTCTAGAAGCGTGTGCAGTTGGTTTCCTAGAATCATCTTGGATTATGTGTTGGATACCTGTTCATACACCGTATGAACTGGTATTACTTGTCACTACAATATCCAGTTTTGGATTGTAATGGGTTAAAAAGAGGTTGGATGTAAGCATTTTCTTGATTTCATCAAAGGTTTTCTGACACTCAACTGTTCATTCCCATGCCTTGTCTTGTTTCAATAGTTTGTGCATTTTTTTAATGAGTGCTTGATAGTAATTAGCGAGCCCGAGAAAACTTTGCAATGGACCTGTCCGGATCTGAAAGTCTGCCATTTTTGTTGATTATGTGTCCTAAATATTTAAATTCTTCCAACGAAATTCACACTTTGACTCTTTGACTTAAAACCCAAAGTCCTGATTTTTTTTTTTTTTTTGGAATACTTGAATGGGACGCTCTAGATGTTTGTTGATTGTTGCACTCCTTACTATATAGTCCAAGTAGGTGCATGCAATTCCAAATCCTTCAACATGACGTCCATAGCTTGTTGAAAAATGGCAGGTGCCACTTTAATACCAAACGGAAGCCTGTTGAATTTGAATAACCCTCTATGAGTGTTTATCCCTAGTAACTTCGAACATGCCTATTCAACGGGAATTTGGAGATAGGTGTCTGATAAATTGATTTTTGAAAATATATATTTGCCATTTAGCTTGTTAAAAATCTCCTCTGGGCTCAGTGATGGTAATCCTTAATCATCGAGTTCAAACCTGTTGAAAAGTCAGCACAGACTCTGATTTGGTTTGATTTCTTTTTGATGCACACAATCGGGGCAGCCCATGAATTAGTTTCTACTTTTGATGTAATTCCCATTTTTTCCAATCTATCAAGTTCTTCATTAATTCTTTCTACTCCTGCGAAAAGAACATTACATTTCTTTTTAAAAATTGGCATAGTGTTTTCCTTGAGCTCAAATTTGGCTTCAAACTTGTTACATCTTCCAAGACCAGGTGGGAAAATTTCCAGAAATGTTTTCTTTAATTCTTTTTTAATGTCCTGTCTTGTTTGCATGTTACTTTCTATTTTTCTGCAGAGCGAGTTTAAAGGTTTATCCCACAATTCAAATGTTTCAATGAAATCCATACCCAATAAGTTTTATCGATTTTTCAAAATAAAAATTTATTTTTTTTAACAATCCCATTAAGCTTCATGGGAAGTACAACCTCACCTTTGAAGTTAACGCATGGAAAAAATAACTACAACACAAAAATAAAATAGAATAGATGTATTGAGAGCATAAAATATATACAATATTTACATGGAGTCCATTGGTAGAGTCATAGAAGACTATCCCTGGAGAAGTTGTCGGCTGGGTAGTCATCAACTCTCGATCTTGTTGTCTCTCCCGTCTTTATGATATCAACCATATTTATATAGTTGACATTCCACGTATGTTAATTAGGTGAATCTTACGACAACATGTTCTCTGATACATGGCTACATTGAGAGCTTGAGGCTCTACTATGTTGAAAAAAGTTTGTTTATCTCATTTGAACAAGTCATTCTTAACTCATTGTGCATTTTCACAGGGTCGGTTAAACCGCACATTTGTTTGTACTAGGCCCATGTGTCAATGAATGATGCCCAATCCCTGTTAGTGTAACCATGCTCAGTCACAAGTCTGTCTGGTTTTGTAGTGTGAGGCTGGTTCAACACATTTTCTCTGCCAGCAAAAAGCTTGTTTTCTTTTTGTAAATTTATCAACTGATAAACTAGTTGCAAGTAATGTTCGTCATTGCGCTGTTCTGATTGCATTACTATTCAAATTTCAATAAGAAATAAAAATTAAATCCTCTTTGTAACGCCATGTAAAGTGAACTTAAAAGTCTTCCAAGTTCGAGACCAGTGCCATATTTATAACACTGGATGATGCCCAGTATTCCACTTTTTTCCGACCTGTCTCATTGGTCATCTTCATTCTCTACAGAAACTAGTGTTAGAAAATTTGGAAAAAAAAATCTGAAGTTTACTGTTCCTTCTGTCAAAAGCGTAATTTGTAAATCATTTCAATTACACAAAGACAGGATAGTTTTATGAGAAGCTATAACAACAGGAATCCCATATACTGTATGTGCTCTCTGTTGATCTTAGCATTGTTTTCAGCCAGTCTTGGGCCTCTCCTTGCCACTGGACCCAAGCAGTGCTGATTCAGGAAAGGTGTGATTGAGTATTGCACAACCCTTGCCTCACAATTACACATGCAGCTACTTTTATATTGCCTCTTGAGACTGAACAGAGGCATCGCAATTTACAAATCTAAGAGTGGCAAGACATTCAAGGATTCATACTGTTAACATGTGAGCATCTTATATATATAATGTGTGTGTGTGAAATCTTTATGCTTACTTTTCGATTTTTCTGTGTAATTGAACTTTTGTTTATAACGATCTGATACCCTATTTGCCATTTTTTTAATGCTGTTTGTCCCTATATTTGTCATCTTTTTGTCTTCCTGTGATTATCTTAGAAAAAAAAAATGCATGAAAACTATTTTATTCCCAAATTGTCACTAAATTATAGAACCTTGAATGATATTAAATGATAAAACCTTGAATTTAATACTCTAATTATGTATTAATAGCTCTATTGGACATTTTAAATATTAAGCTTTATCTTTGCTTTGGGAAATTTATTTTTTCTTGATTAATCTAACCCATATAGATTTATTTAATAACTTATTTTGATTTGACAGCTTAAAAGCAATTTGGGTTCAACTTCTGAAATCTAATAAAATAATTTTCATTTTATGTTAGATGTTTTATATTGTACTTGTGATATGCATTCTTTTCAGTTTTCTTTTAATGCACATACGCACACATAAAATAGAGATAGCATTAAATAAAAACAGCATAGATTATTTTGTTTTAGTTTTCAAAAATAATAAACTACAGATAACGTGGATAGTTGTGATGGATTTATCAAGTTTATACAATTCATTTTAATTTACTGTTTTTTTGTTTTGTGTTTGGAGTTTAAATATTATTTAAAGATATTTTGAAATCTTCCTTGCAGAGGAGCAGTTTATTTTAAACAGAATTGCAGATTCAGCCATTAATATCTATGGAATGGTCAGTACTCTCTCTCGAACATCTCGTTCTCTTGAACAGAAGTTGCCTTCTGCCAGTCATGAAAGTCTTCTTTGCAAAGTTTTCTGTGAAGAGGTAATTTTGCTTTATTCAATATTAATAGTTTGAAGTTTTAATGATACATCTGTCACACATTTGTTTTAATGATACATCTAGCAGACATAGTTATTTTAAATGAATTACAAAATCTTATTTGATTTAAAATCAAAAAAACAAAGTACAAAATCACAAGCACAATATCTGTTCAGATATTGTGCTTGTGATTTTGTACTATGATTAACTTGTTGTTTTGTTAATAGTTATGCATTTACTGTTGTGTTGATGTAAATCAGTTGAATCAAGTGAGTTTTTAATTTCTATACATCTCTATATTAATAATAACGAAAAGAAAATGAAAAAGGCAAAACTTTTCAAATGCAGACACGACATAAAAATTTAATATGGTCCAACTGTTGCATAGGGGACATATATTAAGATGACGAGGATCATTTCTGGGATTGCTTGGGACTTCGTATAGATACTGAATGGAGATATATACAAGTTCTTAACAGAGGAGGGGAAATATATATTCTTGGAAGGGTTACAAAATGTTCATATTAAGATGATTAACACATTACCTTTTGAGTGTTGAAATATATGACAAAGGTTACAAAAACACAATGATGATTTTTTATTTATTAGACCGATCAAATGCTGATGTCAGGAATTCACATTTGTTCTACATGGTTTATCTTCTACCCCTTCACCTCTAAGGGACCCTCCTCTGACGATGTCAACTCTTGACGTTAAATTTGAACTCAACCTCAGATCAAAAGTCTCAAACTCAAATCCAACTGTTCTCTTCTTCTCTGCACTTTCCACACTGACGCCCAAAATAAAGAAGACGACTCTTTTATAGAGAGACCCAAGCACATCTCATTTGCATACCCCCTCCCCCATCACGTGATTTTCAGTCCATAAATACCAAGGGGCGGCCATTTTTATTTTCTCTTTTTTATTCTTTCTTAACAAGAGCTGCACGATGCATGAGGTAAGGTTCTTTACTTTTAACCATATGCCCCCTTGATCTCTAAGATCAATAATTAGTATCATAGTCTGCCATCCATGCTAGGTGTCTTCGTTCACGGTGCGATCGTCGAAGAGGCTCTTCTTCAGACACTTCAGCATCAACCTCCCCTTCCTCTGATGGCAAGGAGACTCTCTGTATATCTAAAATGTGATGAGGCATTCCGTCAATCGCTACCTTGCTTTTGGAGAGTACTTCAGTCACTGTACCTTTTCCCCAGCGAGTCGTGCAACGAGAATTGGGTGGTTTCACCCACACCTCTCCACCAACTGCGATGTCCACGCAGGCCTGTTCTTCTCTCTTTTCGTCTTGACCAGCTTCCAGCATCATATTGTACCAAAAAACTGCTTCTTGGGGTGAAATCTGGCTTCTTGATGCCACAGCTTTTATAGTGCGATGGTGCCTCTCTATAATTAATTCCATTTCCACTTGGACGGTATGCAGCTCTAAAATATAGCCCCATTCCACTCCGCACATAAGTCTCTAAAAACTTCCGAGCGGAAAGACATACCATTATCCACCAGCATCTCTTCTACTGGCCCCCTTTCCATAAAAACCTCCTTGACAACTCTCTTTACTTCTTCTACTGTTTCATTCTTGATTTTCTGCCATATCGCTACTCTCCCAGGCCCACAATCAATCATAGTTACATGCGGTTCATGTTGATAATGTATGATGTCAATGGCCAATCTTCAATTCTCTTCAACATGCAGTTCCCCTTTTTCATGTCTAGCCGGTGCAGGGTCTATTGATTGGCATTCCCTACATTGTTCCACCACCTTTTGGACGTCTTGCATTATGACTTGCGGGTTTATTTTTCTTGCCAGGTAAAGGGTCTGTTCCTTTCCAAAATGATATAGGTTATGCAGGTCTTTTAAATTCTCTACTGCACAACATGCTGGAGCCCCGTCTCTTTCCTTGTGTAGCCAGGCTTTCTTGACTCTTGTCAGCCCATCTGCTTTATTTTTTTGTGACGGAACTAAGGTAATAGTTACCTTTAGTTTGAATTCTCGAACCAAGTCTCCCAGCGCTCCAAGTCTACGCTTGATAAGCATCACCGCTGCTCCTTTTGTTTTGATCCGCTTATCACCAGACAGCTCCGATTTAATCCACGACACCACTGTTGCAGAGTCTGTTTTAACGTTCACTATCTGTAGCCTCCATTTTAGAGCCAGATTGATGCCTTTCATCACAGCATTGAGTTCCACAATATTGATATGAGCACTATCATCCTTTTTGCATAGCCAAGCAGCATCTTCAACAGCCACTTCTCCTATTTCCAATAATACCCCTAATGCTACACTGCTAGCATCAGTCCATATCACACCTTCATGGCCCTCCTTTACATGCCATTTTCCTCTTACAGGGTCCATTTTTTTCACTTCTGCAATGACTTCTTGTATCATGAGAAGCACTTCTTGATCAACTGCATCTTCCCAACTGTCTGTCCCAGTCTGCCAGTCTGTCTGCACGCAGTTCGCAGCCATCCAGCTATTGGGTAGTGGCCAACCAGATTTCCACATATAGAGAAAAGCTCTCTCTTGGCTAGGTCAACAATGGCTTCAGGGATCTCATTTCCTCGCCCAAACATCAATTTTCCTGCCTTATTGTTCTGTAGTTGAAATCCCAAAGCCATTCCGTTTTCCAGTGACTCAGGCGGTTTTGTCGTCAGTCCATATGCTTTGATATGCTCTCTCACCCTTTCCGCAGTCACCTCTGTTTCGTCCACTAGTACATCGTCGATGTAAGAGCAGGTGCCTCTCTTCACTGCATCGTCTTTGGCCAACACTGTCTTAAGAACTGCCATCATTATCTTTGGTGCGGAGTTCAGACCAAATCCTAATCCGGTCAGACAAACTTGACCTTTGTACTCTACCAATTGATATTTCCACAATTTCTCATCCACATGTTGGAGTTGGAGGTAGGCTGACTTCGGGTCCACAATTTTAGTCGCCTGCTTCATCCTTCTCCATTTCCTTAGGACTTCTTCACACATATCGATTCCGTCCTTTGTATGACAAGCGACAAACTTGTTCAGCTCACGGAAATCTAACACTGGCCTAACTTCTTAATAGGGTGGACTACAGCCATGAGTGGCAAAATTCCTTCAACTTTCCCTGACCACGGCATTAATATTCCTTCATCTATCCATCTCTCAACTTTTTTCAAACTGCGGCTCCGCAGCTCCTTTCAGTGTGCTTTTGTAGCAGCTGACCCGATTCGTCAATACGGGTGGCTCCGCGGTCCATCGCCATTCTACCATCCATTTTTCACCATCGAAGCAGGCTCGAAAGTCATCATCCTCAATCAGACATGGTCGGGGTTTCGACGGTTGGTTGGTATCACCCCTGGTTACACTTCCTGTTATTCCCGTTCACTCTGATTGCCAAACTTCACCTGGCCTTTAACAATAGTAGCTCCTCTCAGTCGGTCTATCGTGTCCAGGCCCAGCACCACATCAATTCCTGCAACCAGTCTATCCAGCACGATCACTCTTAGTCGCAATGACATATTCCTTACTACAATCTCCGCATCGGCCTCTCCACAGCATTCCATTTCTTTGCCATCCACCACTCTAACGTTGCTGGTTCCATTTCAAGAGTTGGCGATGCTCGTAGTAATAAGTGTTGTTGTACATCCAGTATCAACAAGAGCTCTAGCCCTCTTTCCATTGATTGTGATCACTAACTGTGGCAACAAACTCTCATATGCCTGTTCAGTATAAAAGGGGTGACTACTGGCGCAATAGCACCCCTTTACTCGTTTCCCAAAAGTGAAGGGCAATTCCTGCTAATGTGCCCTACTTGGCCACACCGAAAACAGATAATGTCTGGCCGTGGCACCCTACAGTCTCTCATTAGGTGTGGTTCTTGACATCAAAAGCATTTACCAGTAAATCCACGGCCTTGCTTCATCACTGGTCGCTCCTTTCTGCTTGCCACAGTAGCCGCGACTGCCCCCAGCTCACCGGGCTGTTTTGCCAAAACTCTAGCATGCCTTAGAATCTCCTCCACCTCCATGGTTTCAATATCAGTAAGTCGTTGCAGTTCCATGGAGATGCGATCAGGGAAACCAGTTACAAGCGCCAGCGTTGCAGTCTTCTCAAGGCTGTGTCCCCCATATCCAGCCAATCCTGCTAGTCGCCTTATCTCTGCCACGTACACGTCCATAGACTCCCCAGTCCAGGTGCCTCTTTTGAGCTTGTTGTAAGCCTCAAACGCGCTCTCAGAAAATGCGGTCTTTAACCGGTTTTCAATGCTCTCAGCAATGGCCTGATCCGTCTCTCCCATTTCTAGATAGACCGCTAGAGCACTTCCTTCCAAATACATTGGTATTAACATGGCTACATCCTCAATCTTCTCCAGCTTTGCCACCAACTTCAGCTTGTTAAGCCACGCAACCATGTCACCTTCTCCAGTAAATGGCCTCAGGATATCGCTGCTCAATCTTAGTCGGTCACCTATTTTTGTCACTGTGCCGAAATAGCTTGACGTTAAATTTGAACTCAACCTCAGATCAAAAGTCTCAAACTCAAATCCAACTGTTCTCTTCTTCTCTGCACTTTCCACACTGACGCTCAAAATAAAGAAGACGGCTCTTTTATAGAGACCCAACCACATCTCATTTGCATAGCCCCTCCCCCCTCTCGTCACATCACGTGATTTTCAGTCCATAAATACCAGGGGGCGGCCATTTTTATTTTCTCTTTTTTTTCTTTCCTAACACGAGCTGCACGATGCATGAGGTAAGGTTCTTTACTTTTAACCACAGCCGATCAATTCTCTCCAACTGACTCTGCTAACAGTTCTGCTCTGACAGACTCTAGCTACTATATTGAGAATCCCCCTTTTGCTATGACTTCAGAAGTGTGTTTCTCAAACATGACCAATTCATGTAGCTATGCATGTTTGTGCAAAACACTTCTGCAAACAAAGAATCCTCTCCTAACCTATTTTTAACCTAACCTATTTTTTTTCACAATGTAGTTTTAATTTGTATTCTTCATTCTTTTTAGCTGACATTTTTAATATTTAGTTTCATAAAAGAATGAACAATCAATTCTTTTTACGATATAAACATTATCTAATTAGTGTGGTCACATCATGAATGATTTTTTTTTTTGAATTAAACTGAGCCTGTATTTCAATTAATTTGCTAATTGCTAATAGAAAGCAATTAAAGTGAGAAACTGCATTTCTATTAGCCTGAGTTGCTATGTATGATAGTTATTCTAAATCACATTCCTTGACACTAGTCACCATATTTGTTCCTGAATCCCACAAGACTAAGAAAACTTTATTGAGATTTTATACTCCTCCAGAATATTGTGCAATTCTTCACTTATTCTTGCACCTGTGTGTGCACCAGGAAATGGAACAACTCTAAGCACAGCTCTGCACTGTTCAAAGTCATTTGAAAACCAATGACCTGTCAAACTCAGAAAGGGAGCATTATCTGTTGTAGCTGTCCAAATTTCTGTTCATGAAATGCTGCTAATTCTATCAAGACTTTTGTAAATATATCGATAATTATTTTGTAGTAAAGTACTTTTTTGATGGAATGCTGTAATTTGAACAAAGTTTTGCCCCGTCACATTAAGGACTTACGGCCGACAACACAATCGCAGCTACCCGTGAACAACAGGAACAAGTCTGACTCCAAGCCAGGGACCAGTGAGACATCGCTCTGGTCCACAGCAACTCCCTCAGAAGGTGACTCTGATATCAGTAGCCTCCCAGCGCAAGCGGTATTCTTCAACCCAAAGTTCGTGGACGAGAGCTTAAGCGAAGAAGAGGCATGCATCGTTCCCTTTCAGAGAAGCACTCGACGACAGCGATCACCACCCCATTGCCATTTCTGTGATCATGAGATAAGGAGGGAGTGTGAGAGACATAGAGAGGACCTACCTCAGAAACAGGCGAAAATCTGTCTTGGCAGCTGGCTGAAAGACAGAAAAAGAAAAGGCCAAGATGGCGGCTGTTGTCTTTTAAAGCCTCCGGTCATGCGTAGATCTCTAGCAGTTTCGTGTGGTATATGCAAATTGGGTGTGCCCGAAACATTACAAAAGGTGAGTTGTTGGGAGGAATGGGAGAAGCATTTTAAGACATGAGAATAGAGAACGTCGACGTGTATCTCGTGTTGTGAACAACAAACTCTACTCGATTCAACTTGTGACTAGCGAACCTCTGCTTAACGTTTTAGCCAAAAAGTTTTGTTGCTTTGCGTTAGACAAAGACTTCTGATACAAGCTATTTTGGCTGTATTCTAATCATGGCTCTAAGACAGTTTGATCTCTGACTCATCCCAGTGTTCAGTGGTGCAGCAATGGACGTTCCAATTGTAGAATGGCTAGAGGATGTAGAGTTAACGTGTGACCTGTGTGAGGTAACAAAGGTGGAATGAGTACTGCCGCTGCGGCTGAGGGGTGCGGCTTGTGAGACATATCAGCAACTCTCAGAGGACCAACGGAGTGACCTCGAGGAAATCAAGAGTACTCTTGTAAAGGCTTATGGGACGGATTCGTTTACGGTATTTGAACAGTTCACCGCCCGCCGCCTTCAGTCAGGGGAGACCATGGATGAGTTTTTGACAGATTTGCAGCAGTTAGGTGAAATGCCACTAGAGTGGTGGATAAAGGGAGCCTTTGTGAATGGATTGCCATGCCATGCAAAGGAACTTTTGTAAGCCACAACTCGAATGGACAAGCTGTCATTGATAGAGCTGCTGAAGAGGGCTCATGCCATGCTAATGGATACCAGAGATGAGGAAGTCGTCGCCGCGGTGCAATCTCGAGAGGCCCCATGTGCACCTACACCACTGCCTACAGCTAGCGAGAACACCAGAGGTGTTAACTGCTTCAGATGCAGGGGGCACAAACCATTAGGCCCGTGATTGCCTTTTGTCACAGTCAACGACCCAGAAGCCTAGCAGACTGCAGTGTCACAAATGAAAAAAACCAGAGACACCTGGCTCGCACCTGTCTAGGAAACGGACTAGGGGAGGAAGTTACAGTGCCAGTCTTCTCCTCAGATCATCATTAAACAAGGTGCCATTGTGGTGAGTAACATCTATCGCCAGCTGGCTCCAGTGGCTCTTTACATCCAGTTTTCCTTTTACCCAGCGAACAGATGTCAGGTCGATGGATTGGCAATCCACGCAGCTCTCAACCACTGTTTTAACATCTGCTTTTCGTACTTCAGGGTCATCTAACTTAGTAAAATACAAGGTTCGCTTGATCCCTGGATGTTCACTTTGGTGGTGGACTTCATTGATTTGATCAAACTTAGCAGAACACGCGGCTGCGGTGCAGGCCGGTTGTATTAATTCGATGGTTCTTCTAATGGCATCAATCCATCTGCGGGGAACTCTTGTTAAACAATTGGCCTTGTTCAGGCTGGATCTTATCAGGGAGATTTCCATTGACAGCGCATATTCTTTTTTGATCCTCATGATATTATCAAGCTGCCGTGAATGGATTGCCATGCCATGCAAAGGGACTTTTGCAAGCCTCAACCCGAATGGACAAGCTGTCGTTGAAAGTGCTGCTTGAGAGGGCTCATGCCATGCTGATGGATACCAGAGATGAGGAAGTTGTCACCACGGTGCAACCTCGAGAGGCCGCATGTGCACCTACACCACTGCCTACAGCTAGCAAGAACACCAGAAGTGTTAACTGCTTTAGATGCGGGGGTGCAAACCATTGGGCCCATGATTGCCTATCATCACGGTCAACGACCCAGAAGCCTAGCTGACCGCGGTGTCATAAATGCAAAAACCGGGGATACCTGGCTCGCGTCTGTCCGGGAAACGGACTAAGGGAGGAAGTTACAGCGCCAGTCTTCTCCCCAGATCGTCATTAAACAAGGCGCTACCTGCGGTGAGCATACGCATTAACAGGCATGAGTGCCACGCGCTTGTGGACACAGGTTGCACCCAGACACTTGTGCGCAAAGAACGTTGTGACACTTGGAAAACGATAAGAACTCCGGTGCTGACTGTAGGCGGGAGCTCGTTGTCCTCTTGCGGAGAAGGTGTCATCAACATAAACATCGGTAGCAGGCCTGAAGTAGCCATGCAATCTCTGATTATGGACAGGGAGATACTCTTAGGAATGGACGCAATTGTGCAGCTGGATGGCGTTGTAGTAGATGGAGCCGGGAACGTGACGTTCTGCTAACGCGAAGAGTGCGTTTGCGCAGCACTCACACTAGATAAGCCTGATTTTCGTGCGGAGTTTGACCAGTGCAGAAAGTCCTAGACAGTGGCTTGGAAGTGGTTGGACGAGCAACCGCCAGAGACTTTGTTTAATAGAGTGCCAGAGTACAAGATTTCCCCTGGAGCTCATGTAGAGTATGATAGGGAACTACAGACCTGGATAGACAATGGATGACTGGTTCCTTATCCTGAGAAGGCATTGGGGCCTCTAAAGTGTTTAATCCCACTAATGGCGGTCGTCCAGCCAAACGAACAAATAGTGAGGCCTGTGCTCGATTATAGCGAGTTAAACAAACACGTGGACCTCTTTATGTCCCGCGCAGACATGGGCGCTGATAAATTACAGAAATGGCAGCAAGCAGGGTTTAATGTGTGCATGCTTGATCTTCGGAAGGCATACCTTCAAGTGTGTGTATACCAGTCACTATGGCCTTATCAGACAGTTCTGGTTAAAGGGAAGAGATACTGCTTAACCCGTATAGGGTTTGGACTCAACGTGGCGCCATCAATTATGCAAACGATTGTTGACACCATTCTGGCTCAGGATGAGTGCATAAGGCAGGCAACATCTGCATATATTGATGACGTGTATGTGAATGAAGGGGTTGTATCAGTGACACGTGTAGAGGAGCATCTCTGCAACTTTGGACTTTTCAGTAAGGAGCCGGAGAGACTACAGGATGGCGCACGGGTGCTCGGTTTACAGTTCCGGAGAGAAGACAACGTCCTGCATTGGAAATAGGGAAAATGAGGGTCCAGACATGTCCCACGATGTCACGCGAAGTATTTTCTTGGTGCTGAAAATTGGTTGGACATCTCTCTGTGGGCGGCTGTCTTTGTGTTGCGGTGGCGTTCATAAAGAGGAGATCGTCTGAGGTCACCACTGGATGGGACGATGTGGTACACGACGCCCCTCTCAACACAATGCTGGAGGCAGTCCTTACCAGAGTGCGCAAGGAGGGCCCTGCACAAAGCAGATGGTGCGTTGACAGCCGGGACCTGAGTGTGTGGGTTAATGCGAGCTCTCTTGCCACAGGCGTATCAATAGTCCATGATGGGGCCGTGGTGGAAGATGCCTGCTGTGTTTACGCCCAGAACGAGACTCCCAGCATAGAAACCTGGCAGAGCTTAATGCCGTCATCAAGGGGATAAATTTGGCGATCCTCTGGAAGTCGACTATCCTGCAGCTGTTTACAGATTCTGCCTGCGTCCACAAGTGGATTTCGGACACCCTTACCAGGAGGGTCAGAATACGAACTAAAGCTATGAGCGAGATGCTCATCCGATGGTCCCATACTCAGTCAGACTTGCTCCCGTTGTTCACGGATAGCCGCGATTGTGTTGTCGGCCATAATTTCTTAATGGGACAGGGCACACCATTGACACACACTGCTTGCTTGCTTGCTGATCACTTCAGTGATGCGTCCAAGCAGTGTGTGTGTCGACAGTGTACCCCGTCACATTAAGGACTTACGGCAGACAACACAATCGCGGCTATCCGTGAACAACAGGAGCGAGTCTGACTCCGAGTCAGGGACCAGTGAGACATCGCTCTGGTTCACAGCAGCTCCCTCAGAAGGTCACTCCGTTGGTTCTCCGAGAGTTGTCGATACGTCTCACGAGCCACACCCTTCATCCGCAGTGGCAGTACTTGCTCCACCTTGGTTACCTCGCACAGCTCACACACTCAGGTCCTGGCTGTTGACACACCATCTGCCCCATGCAGGGTCCTCCTTGCGCACTCGGGTGAGACCAAAACAATAAATACATAATCATCTGCTGGATTCCAAGCCACATTGGCATCTTCATGAATGAAAAAGTGGATAAAGCAGCAAAAGAGTCACCTAAACAAAACCATACAATGGGAAAAATCCATTATACAGACCTAAAATCCAATATATATATATATATATATATATATATATATATATATATATATAAAGAAAATAGCAAAAACATTGGACCTCATGTACAGAGAATAAATTATTCCAAGTAACACCAAGCCTCGGAATAAGAGATACAAAAAAGATGTTAAGAAAAAGTAATAACTAGACTACGTTAATTACTCACATCTACTAAAAGGAGAAGAGGTGCCTATTTTCATAACGTGTCAGGAGCTCTACACAGTACATCATATACTAATAGGATGTGTGAACTTTAAACGGGCCCAAATAAAGCATTACTAAGAAAATAGTATTAAGAGAGGTATTTAACAAAATCGACCCAGGAAAAATTATTGAATTCCTAAAAGAGATTAAAATATACAACAAGATATAACAAAAGATTCCACAAGAAAGACCAAAAACAACCAACCAACATCTAACACATTACAATTAATATTTCAGCATTAAATGACCCAAAAGTAGTTGATGTGCCATAAAACAAACCACCATCTGAATTTTGACGTTTGTCTCTGTGGCATGTCATTCTCCTTTGTGTTTCCTTTTCTCTTTTTTCTTTTTTACATTTAAAAGAATATTTTTTTTTAAAATGTTCGTTTTTTTTGGGGGGGTTTTTTTTTCCATTTCCTTACAATTTTTGACTGAACAGCAGGTTCCTGCCGTTATCTTAGATACCTTTTCTGCAGGTGTGGTTTCCACCTGAACTTCTGTATTTTCTGTCAGCGGTTTAAATTTGTGCAATTTGTCAATTTCAGTGAAGATCACTCATTGGTATTCTCTCTTCGTTCATGTGCACTGTTATCAATGTTTTAAGTTTACTTAACCTTTTACTACAGTATTGGTAATTGTAATATAGGTGGTAAAGAAAGTACCACCTATATTACAATTACTAATACCATTATGACAGAATGAATATGCCAACACATTATACTTTAACAGACCTGGGTCATGAAAGCTATGATTTCTTCTCTCTCTCTTCCTCTGTTAGTCCTGTCCATACACATTAGCAATCACCAGTGTTTATATGGACAGTAAACAGGTTGTTCGCCTCCCACATGTAATTAATGAAATAATCGTGGTAGTTTTAAATTGGTCTTTTTTCTGGAGTATTCTATCGGCCGGATTGAACACACCCAAGTCTTTCTTGGGTTAACTGATAAATTTCTGGTAGTTTCCTTTATAATATCTTGGGAATGACTTTGCTGATCACAAATTATGTCAGTTCTCCATCTTCAATTATTACGAGTCCAATTTTTGGTTTCAGAGTTGTTACTTCTTCCCGGATGTTTCACGAATCTTGAAAATATCTTAAAGGTTCTTTCATCTATTCATGTTTGGGGAACTGATCTGCTTTACACCAGAAAGCCTCACCACCCTGGCCCTCTACTCTTTATGTGGATCCAGAATTAAGACTATGAAAGGGTAACTTTGAACACAGTATAGGTTTTAAAGATATATTGAAAAAGAACAAAGTTACAGAGAAAAGTGGTGACACAAGCGAGGTTTACTTGTCAGTCAGATCTCTGTAGTGAATCACATTCCTATTCCCCCGAGAGTACTTGGCTTTTGATCAATATAGGGAAGAGTCCATTAATAGGTAGGTAACAGTCCCATAGTACCTCCATTTCATAGCAGGTTTTTCCTGAAGAAAAGAAAAGCTGTTAAATATTTTTTTCCTTTTAAAATTGATGTTCAGGAAATCTGTAAACTTTCTTTTCCTGTTTGAAAATCTAAACTTTGGAGAAGCTTGACGTGAAAATTTTCAAATATAATATCAATTGGCTCTTTGCAATTTTGTGGTGGTGAAATATTCAAGCCACTAAGTCGACATTTTCTTTAAGAAGGTGCTTATGTGGGTTCTTGGGGTATTGGATGATGTAAACTCTCCCACTTTTTGTTTTACTGTGCTCACTTCCCAAAACTTTGTTATTCTTTTAATTTTTGAATAACACATAGCCCTGTCGGTGGGGCATTAGAATACGCCGACTGCCCCCCCCCCCTGCAGAGAGTAAACGTCCCTCAATGGGGCCACCTGTTGACCGTGGGTGGCATACCTTAAGGCTTACGAACGGAATACTGGTGGTTGAGCAGATCATGTCCAGGGTATTTTAAGGACATGAGATGCAACACACCTCTTTGGCCCTTACTTAAGCTAAGACGGATGGCTGGACAGGCCTGATCCAATCAATCGGTTGGTCATGGCTAGCTCTAAATCAGACAGACATAACAAGAAAATATGCTTGCACTTCCCACACTATACAATAAACTGATTTAGTAAGCGGTGGCTGCAGGGCCAATCAACTTGCTGAATAATGGACTAAACACGGCTGAGAAACTAAAATTCTTACTGAAAACGAGGCTTTCAGAAAGAAATTGAAGAACCACAGGTGCTTGAATCCACTAGCAAGAAGAGTATACTTTTCCTGTATCCCTGTTGGGTTGGGCCGAATGGGTATCCCACCCCCTCAACACTTCCCATATAGGACTCCAAGGCGGGTGGGGAGCAGGAAAAATGAAACAAACCAAATATATTAATGGAAACCAGAAAGCCTCAAAAAAGAAATCACACCGAAGTATCTGATGTCATTAGTTCTGACTCTGAAATAGAGCTTCATCAAAAAAATCAAAATGTTCCCCTGCTTCATAGTTATAGAAACAACTGAAGTGGAACCAATAACCAAAATATCTCCATTCAAAATTGAAAAGATTCTATCTAACATCAAACCTAAAATGGTAAAAAAAACAAAATAATGGTACATTACTTCTTGAAGTAGAAAACCAAAAATATGCTGTAGAAATTTCCAAATGGAGACGTTTTAACAATCAAAAAGTTAAAATTTACCCCCCACAAATCTCTGAGCATTAGCAAAGGCGTAATCAGGAGTACTAAATTATCACTGTGCTCTTTGGAAGAAATTCAGACTAATCTACAAAAACAAAATGTTACTGATGTTAAGAGTCCAAATTAATAAACTTGTCGGAATAATAAAAACAAATACATTTTAACATTCAATACTCATTAAATCCCAAACAAAATTAAAATAGGGTATGAAATGGTAAACGTCGAACACTACATACCAAACCCACTAAGGTGTTACAATTGCCAAAGATACAGACACCATCGAGACCGCTCTACCCGCCCTCCAGCATGTGTAAGGTGTGGAGATAATGAACTTCATACAGCTTGTAAAAAAGAGCCGAAATGCACTAATTGCTAAAAAGGCCATAGTGCCGATTCAAAAGAATGTGACAAATGGAAGAGTGAAAAAGAAATCAACAAAATAAAATATACAAAAAATATTACTTTCCAAGAAGCCCGCAAACGATCAGAAAATGTAAAATATTCTGAAATGACAAAAAAAACATACAGCAAACTACTGAATCAAACAAACAAAAGTAAATTCACTCAACATTAAACCCGAGGATATTATTGAATTACTTAATGAAATGAAGGAACTTATGGAAGAATTTTAAAAAACTATAAAACAATTCAACAATGAAAAAAAAGTTTCTATAACTGGACAAAACTCTCAAGCTAAAACGAAACCAAAAAACTCATAAAACCTCAAAATATAACACCCACAGAAACAACTCCAATTACAGAGAAAAAAAAACATATCAAAATACGCTCATGAAGAGAAAAGAAATAAACCTCCACTTAACAAAGAAATTAAAACAAAACTAGACAGATCACACTCAACTTCCAGATCAAGAATCCCAACACAAAACAGATTTGAAGAAATGGACATAGAAGACCGAAGATCTGATACCAATGACTAACAAAAACCAAAAAAAAATCCAGTGGAACTGTCGTGGTTTAAAAACAAATATAAATGAACTACTTCTATTAACGCAAGAATACCCTGCAATAGTATGTCAAGAAACATTTCTGAAACAAGAAGACAACATTAATATTAAGAAATACGAAATTTTTAAGTATACTCATAACTTTGGAGGCAGGATCTCCGGGGGACTAACAATTCTAATCAGAAACGATATACCCCATAGCAAAATAAACATAACAACCAATAACCAAGCAATTGCTATTAATGCCACACTACATAAACCAATGACAGTACGTTCACTATATATACCTCCAAATGGTGACATAGATAAAAATGAGATTAAAAAATTGATTGATCACTTACCCAAACCTTTCGCCCTATTAGGAGATTTCAATAGTCATAACATACTATGGCGATGTAAAGACACCAATAAAAAGGGCAAAATTTTGGAAGAATTTATCAATGAAAATGATATATGCTTCCTCAATGATTGTACACCTACACACATCAACCCAACTAGTGGAAACCATTCAGCCATTATTGTCCATCACTATATATGGACTTAACCTGGAAAGTATATGACGACACTTGCTGCAGTGATCATTTTCTAATAGTGATAGAAATTCTAGAATTCAACAGCGAAAAATTTCCCAGATGGAAACTAAATAAGGCCAACTGGCAATTATACAAAGAAAAATGTAGACAGACAACCAACTAATGAAAAACAACACCGTAGAATTTTTCACAGAAACACTAGTAGAAATTGCAAATGAATGCATCCCTAAAACTTCAGCATCTAACCGGTACAACAGACCCTGGTTTGACAAATGTCAGAAATCCATTAAATTGCAAAAAATTGCACTAAAGAAATTTCAGAAACAACCCACAACTTCAAATCTGATAGAATACAAATTAAATAGAGCTAAAGTTCATAGGGTAATAAAAGCAGCTAAAAAAGAGAATAAGCTTATTGAACACCGATCTTATTTTCCTTGCAAATATAGTTTCTACGGACAAGCATCCCATAATTGTATTTCTAAGGTTACAATCAGGATTCGGTTCTGGGGTTCGGGAAGGAGTGAGTCACTCGCTCGACAACAGCACGTTTCTGACCTCTTCTTTTCCAGTCGACCACACCTGGCCTCTCGCCACCAATGTCACACTGCACAATCTGAACGTCAGCAACACGAAATACTTTTCAAGAGAAGATATTCATGATTCTTTTCTTTTTGCCACCTCTAGGGAATTTTTCCCAGCTTTTATATCCTCCTATCAAAGAAAAACAGAAGAGACAAGAAAAAAAAATAGCTTCTCTCATCATACCCTGCCTTCCCAAGATGCCCTTTGTGTATATAAATGAGCTAGCCATCCTTTCCTTCTTCTTTCCCAAAGAGCGATGCAGATATGCCCGGTACATTTTTTTTTCTAACCATATGCCCCACATGCCCCCCTGATCTTCGAGATCAATAAAACACTTCATAATCCTCTCACGTTGAGGCCTCTGAGGGGCAACTTCTTGTGGTTGACATTCTGTAAGATTGTCTGGAAGTCTCCAAACCATCCTGACAAAACTGATTAAAGTAATGATTACACTGGGTAATGCCACAAGCACAGATGAAAACCAGAGAGAAAAAGGTTTGCATTGAAACTTTTGATAAGGAATGAAGGTATCTATTCTAACAAGAAACCAGTCAGTAACCTCCTTTGCAGCATCATTTGGAGACATACCAACATACCCCCATGGAATGTCACATTAGAAGCTGCAAGCCCATCTCAATCAGCCTTTTAGGTAGTTAAACATCTTTCTATGAAAGGATTGATCAATTGAAGATTTTGCAGAAAATGGTTGAAGAAGATCATTATTAGGAAAGTATGTAGGGAAGGTGACAATTTGGTAAAAGTCATGAGATAGTGAAAAGTTATGTTATTCAAGACTGGGGACATGATATAGTGAAATTCTTGTGAAAAAAATGAGCAAGGTTATGTAAATGCATGGAAGAGTTTAAGTAGACTAACCATCCATTGTTTGTCCCCCGACAAAAGGAGGGTGGACCTGTAAATTCACCCTTATCCATTCATTCATCCGCACTTTTCTCAATAACTACACGTTAAAATTTTTTGAAATTTTGCACAAACATTAAACGTAATATGAGTAAAAAAGTAAAAGAATGGCCTTTCGGGTTAAAATGGCTAAAATGTACACTTTTGTGCTTATTAAAAAGATTGATGCTTTAGATTTTTTATAAAACTTTCTGAAAAGTTGTAACTGATTTCTATATAATTTTGTTTGTCTATACTTTGCAATAACTTTTGGGTGTGCCTCAGGGGCTCTTTTATGGTTAATAAAAACACTCCATTTTTGGGATTTTTTTACCAGATTTGTCCAAAATTTTCTGTGTATGTCTACTTAGCAGTTTTGCATGGTGCTGAACTCAAATTTAAATATGTTAAGGCTTTTGGGACTTTTGGGGATAAATGGGGAGGGCAAATGATGGACTTAGTAAATTCTTTTTTTGCATGGTGCAGATGTGTTCGTTACAACTCTGTGGAAATTATCTTCCACCATCTTTCTTTCCCTTTTTCTTTCCTTCTTTCTGCTGCTCTGTTCTTCCTTCCTTTCTTCTTAACCTCTTTCCTACCCCCTTCCCTAGCTTCCCCCTTTTTTTTATGTCACCTGACTCCCTTATGCCCGTTGATTGAATGAGACCTTTTCGTGCTAAATTGACGCACGTGTGTGATATTTTTGAGTTAAGTGGTCAGTTGTGGAACAAGGCGTCATGGAGACCAGAACTGTCAAAAGTATTCCATGTCGGTCTCGGATAAAAAGGGACACCTGGAATTTACTAAGGTGTTGAACAACTCTGTCTTGACGAGACATTAAAGTCGTTGAAAAGAAGAACCTAGTTTTCTAAGACACTTGAAAACTAATACTATTATCGAGAAAAGATAATAGAAGTTTTGAACAGAAAATTCGCCGCAGGGAAGTTTTCGAAGATACCTGAAAACACCAGAATATTCAGCCTCAAGAAATTTCTACCTTGCTGAAAGGACTACGAAAACGAATTTCCAGGAAAAAGAAAGAAAAAGGGAACTTTTAAACAACACAAACTCAAAAAATAAAACCCACAAGGAACGAACTTTCTAAATGTTCCATTCGTGAAAGGGCGCCCAGAAGCTTCCAGTAAGTGCTCCCCTCCTTCTTCCTCCTTCTCTATCTCTCTTTCCTTCTATTTCCCTTCACTCTCTCCCCCTTTTTGGTTACTACTACAAGGACACTTGTAAGCCAGATGGACATTTTTGGCAGCCCATAGAGGTCACAAACCTTTCCTTTAGATATCTTTGTTAATAAATTCTATTTCTCCTATTTTTCTCTTTTTGTTTGTAATTTTTTCCTTCAGTTTCAGAGTTAGTAGTAACGATTAATTGTTTAAGAAGAATTAACTTCCACGGGAAAAGGTGGATAATAAAAAACTCTGCCAGTTTAGTAAGCTACTCTCTGCTAAACTGGTCTGGGCTTTTTGATGACCGTGGCTGCTGTCCATCGCGTAGATAGTACCCCCCTCCCTCCTTCCTTCTTCTTTGTTTCTGCGTCGGCCATCTTGGCTTCTTGTTCCTTTGTTTTACAGGCATTTTTGGCGCCAAGAAGGGTTGTTGGTGACGCGCGCGCCAAGAGGGGAGTGGTTTAGTATTTAGCCATTGATAGGTTAGAAGGGGCGGGGTTTAGTATTCTAAAATGACTACCTCTCCCACTACCTCAATGTTATTTGAAAAAAGAAAGATTATTAGAGATAAAATCTTAACTGTATTTGAGTTCTTAGACTCGTTAGATGAAATAAACGAAGTAGGTTATACGTTGTATAAAAAGCAGATAGATGATTACACTGCTTCAGTGGATTTATTAGACGAGCAAATTATTAATGCCTATTTAATTGAGGGAACAGAAGATGAAGAGATTAAGGCATTTAATAGGGATTGCGCTCTTCATCGAGTGAAGGTTTTGGAAAAATTGTCTAGACTCAAGCCTTCAGTAGAAGTAAGGGATAGTGCAAATCACAAAGTCTCTCTTATTAAGGAAAAACGTCTGAGGATGACGCCCAAAATTGAATGTCCCAAGTTTAGTGAAAAGGATTTAGAAAACGGTATATTAGCCTTCCTTAATTTTCAGCGGGAATTCGAGAATAGCGTAGTGGACTTAGAAAATGACGCCCTGAGGTTAGTTGTGTTGAAAAACCATTTGTCTGGCTACGTCTTTCAACTGGTGTGGCACCTCTCTATATCTGAGGAAAACTATCGCATAGCCACCGACATTCTCGCGTTGGAATTTCTAGATAAGGACAACATTGTGGATTCTGTTTTTTCCCATATATTGGGTATAGAGAAGTTAAGCAACCACTTAGTAGCAAAGAAGTTCTTGAATTCTGTTAAGGCTCAGGTTCACGAATTAAATAGTTTCTTCAGTTTAAATTTCTTGGAGATGAACTCTCCCGGAAACAAGTTATTAAGTCATATTGTTTTTAGTAAGCTGCCCACTCTTTTTAGGTCTGAGTTGATTCATAAAATAGGAAATAATTACCCTACCCTGGAAGACATACTAGACCACAGTTCGGAAATATTTCGAATGATTGAGTTTTGTAAAAATAAGGAAACATATCCTCGGAAGGTGGCTAGTATACCTAAGAAAACATTTTCCCCTAGGTTCATGGGTTCTCCAGATGCTAAAAAACCTTCCACGCTGGAAAATTTTCATATCCAGTCTACTAAGATTGGATTTAAGTGTAATTTTTGTAGAACCAATAACCATAACGGTAATTCCTGCAAGTTTTTTCCTTCTCATGCTGTCCGGTTGAGGAGGTGTAAGGAGATTGGCTTATGTAGCAAGTGCTCGAGCCCTTCTCATGTAGAAGAGTCATGTCTTTGCAAGGGTAAGGAGTATGGAATGTGCTGGCTATGTAATAAGAAGGGCCACTGTAGAGTGCTGTGTCCTTCTGTTGGGGGTGAATCTACTGCTTCTAATGCTTGTTGGCACTTGAATAGCTCTTCGTTGCTGCCTGTTGTTGAGGTTGCCGTCAACAATGGATCTGGTGAAAGTGTATCTTTCAACTGCCTTATCGACACTGGTAGTGAGCGATCCTATTTGTCTGGAAAAATGTTGGATGCCTTTTCTGATATTAATACTTCCATGAGAGATCGTAAGTTTCTGATCAAGACCTTTTTGGGAAAAGAAGTTAAACATTTGAAGGAAGTTAATCTTCAAGTGAGGTTTTCAAATTCCTGACATTCTGTGTTGTTCTTGGTGGATGATGATATGGACCTTTCGTTTCGTGTTCACGGATTGAATTCTGTGGTAGAAGACCTTAAGATCATCAGGTCAAATTGGCTGCTAATTTCTCGGAGTTGAGAGATGACACTTTGCCTGTATATGGTTTACTGGGTGTGGACGTGCTTAGGTTTTTGGGATCTATGAATTTAAAGGAGTTTAGAGAGGGCCTTGTGTGGGAATTTCCCCAAGGAATGGTTTTGTTTGGTGATCTGGCGGATTTTGGGTCTCCTTCTCCCAAAGACCTGGAAAGGGGGTTGGAATTGAATTATGCTCAAGTCGTCAAAGAACACTCTGTGTGCGACCTCACTCATGTATATTTTGTGTTGAACCCCAAGTCTGTGTATACTGATCCGTTCAGTTGTTTTGAGGAGTCTACTGTTGAGAGAACTGTGGAAAAAATGCTTAGTTTGGAAACCATAGGTATTGTTGAGGAGGAATTCAGTGATTTCGATAAGAATATGATTGAGTCCTTTCGCTCCTCCATTCGCTTCATAGATAACTGTTACTATGTCAGTTTGCCTTGGAATGAAGAAAAATTAAAGTCGGTACCTGCTAATCATCAGGTGTCTTTGTCAGTTTTGAATCGCGTATCGAAGAAGCTGACGGAACAGGGGTTGTACAAAGATTATTGTCAGGTCTTCTTAGATTAAGAAAAGGAAGGAATAATTGAAAGGATTGTGGTTGCTCCTTCCGATTTTAACAAATATGTATGGATTCCTCATCGACCGGTGATAAAACAGGATTTACAGTGCACCACCAAGATTAGACCGGTCTTCAATTGTTCTTTGAGAACCGGTGGGAAACCTTCTTTAAATGACTGCGCTTATTCTGGTGTCAATATGTACACTGACATGCTGGATTTGTTTTTGCGGTTTCGGATGGACCAGTATGTTCTACTGGCCGATATTCGGAAGGCCTTTTTAATGATTTGCTTGAATGACGAACGTGACAAAAATAGATTCTGCTTCTTTTTAAGATTGGGTGATGAGTTGATCTGCTTTAGATACAACATATTTGGCTTTGTATCCAGTCCTTTCATACTGAGCTACATGGTTCGATATCATGTGGAGAAGTACCCTCCTGGTCCTTGCAGGGAGATGCTTTTGGGCCACTTCTATGTGGACAACCTGGTGAAAACTCATAATTCTGCTGAAGTTCTGATGCAGCTGTACTTGGAAGCTGTTTCTGTCATGGAGGAAGGTGGATTTTCCTTGAGGAATTGCTGTAGCAACAATGAAGTGCTTGCTAAGCGAATGTTGCAGGATAACAGTCTCTCCTCCCACGGTTCTGACACTGAGAAGGTATTGGGCTATTTGTATAACCCCTCCTCTGACAAAATGCGAGTAAGTTCTTGCATTGAAGGAAGATCAGTATCCTCTAAGAGGGATATTTTGTCTGTAAATTCCTCTGTATTTGACCCCCTTGGCTTAATGCTCCCTGTTACTATTAAAGGTAGGATCCTTCTTAGTAAATTGTGGAAGTTGAAAGTATCCTGGGACCAGCCGGTCCCACCTGACATTATGGTTGACTGGGAGAAGTTGTATAAGGATCTGGTACGTATCGGGGAGCTTGAATTCGACCGTTACTCCGTGGCTTCCGATTCTTCAGCCACGTTGATAGTGTTTTGTGATGCCTCGAACCTGGCCTATGGAATCGCGGTATATTTACATCAGCATGGAGAAGCCAGACTGATATTCGCTAAAGCCAGGGTTGTTCCCTCTGTTAAGAGAACCTTACCCACCTTGGAGCTGTTAGCGGTATATTTATGCATGAAGCACATTTCTGTTCTGGTGAAAATACTCCCTTTGGAAGTGCTCAGTTCTGTGATTATCGCTGTAGATGCACAGGTAGTACTATCCTGGGTTTTATCTGACAATGTCAATACAAAATGTCAATTCACTCGTAACCGGTTAAAAGATGTAAAAGCGATGGTAAAGAATCTTAGTGATAAAGGTTTGACAGTGAAGTTTAAGTATGTGAAGACTGATGACAATCCTGCTGACCTTGTCACGAGGGGTATGTCCCTGAACAAATTTAAAATGGTTTTTACTCATTGGTTATTCGGGCCTGAATGGTTGAGAGGAGATAACTTGATCTGGCCTAGTTATGACCTGAATTGTCTTAATCCGGCTAGCCAGATGTTGATCAGTACAGTTACTGGTTGTGAACCTGTCATTCAGGGCAGTTATATAATTGAAGTAGAGAAATTTTCTTCGCTGAAGAAGCTCATTGGAGTTTTGACTGCAGTTTTCCGATTTATATCGAAAATGAGAGGTATTGTTCTCGACTCTAGTATTAAGGCAAGATTGTACTTGCTCAGAATGACACAAGGACTGTTCCTTTCTAAGGAAAAGGATTATTTGTCTAAGTCTGATGGCGGTGAAGCCCCCCCTTTGGTTTCTAAATTTGATTTATTTTTGGACGATGAAGGATTGATTCGCTCACGAGGTAGAATTGGTAAATCTACTTATTTTTCTGATGCAGTCCTTCATCCTATTCTGCTTCCCAAGTCTTGTCATGTTACAAGTTTGATAATCATGGATTGTCATTTGAAGTGTAAGCATCTGGGAATTGCTGCTATGCTTATCAAATTCAGAATGTTGGGATTTGGGATACCCAAAGCTAGACAAGCTATTAAAACGGTGATATCTTGTTGTGTCATTTGCAAAAAATATAACACTCTTTCCTTTAGATATCCCAAGGTTACAAATTTGCCTAAGCATCGGGTTAATTTAGTTAAGCCGTTCTTGCACACCGGGATCGATTTTACTGGCCATTTGTGGGTGCATGAAGGTGATGAAACTAAAAAGATGTATATTTTAATCTTCACCTGTTTTAGTGTGTGAGCTATACACTTGGAACTGTTGCCTGATATGACCACTCAGTCTGTGGTTTTGGCATTTTTGAGATTTTTCAATTTTTATGGGGTCCCTTCTCACATTTATTCGGATAATGCAAAGTCCTTTGTGGCGGGTTGTGACCTTGTTAAACAGGTTTATTTGTCTGACGAATTTAGAGGGACAGTGGATGCCCATCTTATCAAACACCAAACGATACCTTTACATTCTGCTTGGTACGGTGCTGTGTGGGAAAGATTAATTCGAGTTGTAAAAAGTTGTCTTTTCAAGGTTATAGGACGTAGGAAGTTAAGTTATTTTCAACTTTGACGGTTCTGTCAGATGTGCAGGGATCTGTTAACGATCGGCCCTTGACCTATCGTTGCTCTGATGACTCTGGCTTGGAGGTGATTACTCCTAATGCCTTTGTGCATCCCTTCCATAAAAACTCTGTGTTTTTGTCCTTAGAAGAAGATTGTTTCCTGGATAACCCCCCTAGTAAAGAAGATCTTATTGAGAGTCTGGGATGTAGAGATGAATTCCTGAATCGTTTTAAAAGACTGGTATGAACGATATCTCTTGGGTCTGAGGGAGTTGTCGCAGGATCTTTACCAATCTGATTTTGAAAATATGATTAAGCTGGGTGATGTCGTTTTGATAAAAAAACTCTATGAAGCCTCGTCCTTATTGGTCCTTGGGAAGGGTGGTTAATCTAACTTCTGGGTCGGATAGCTTAGTTCGGTCAGCTTTAATCAGAAGGAGTGATGGCAGCACTCAGGAACATTCCTTAAGGAACTTGTGTCCTTTAGAACTTTCCATAACCCACTCTCACCAAGCTTCTAACGATGGAGAGGGCAATTCTCTGAGCTCGGGGACTAGTCGGGACAGGGAAAACTTTCAGTCTAGGCCTGTAAGATCTGTTAAATCTTTAAATGAAAGAAATCCAGAATACGTTTGGTATTAGATTGTTGTTTGAGGATTTTTTCTTTTTGTCTTTTTTCTTTTTAGGGAGAGTGTGGAAATTATCTTCCACCATCTTTCTTTCCCTTTTTCTTTCCTTCTTTCTGCTGCTCTGTTCTTCCTTCCTTTCTTCTTAACCCCTTTCCTACCCCCTTCCCTAGCTTCCCCCTTTTTTTTTTATGTCACCTGACTCCCTTAAGCCCGTTGATTGGATGAGACGTTTTCGTGCTAAATTGACGCACGTGTGTGATATTTTTGAGTTAAGTGGTCAGTTGTGGAACAAGGCGTCGTGGAGACCAGAACTGTCAAAAGTATTCCCTGTCAGTCTCGGATAAAAAGGGACACCTGGAATTTACTAAGGTGTTGAACAACTCTGTCTTGACGAAACATTAAAGTCGTTGAAAAGAAGAACCCAGTTTTCTAAGATACTTGAAAACTAAAATAATTATCGAGAAAAAGGGACGCCTGGAATTTACTAAGGTGTTGAACAACTCTGTCTTGACGAGACATTAAAGTCGTTGAAAAGAAGAACCTAGTTTTCTAAGACACTTGAAAACTAATACTATTATCGAGAAAAGATAATAGAAGTTTTGAACAGAAAATTCGCCGCAGGGAAGTTTTCGAAGATACCTGAAAACACCAGAATATTCAGCCTCAAGAAATTTCTACCTTGCTGAAAGGACTACGAAAACGAATTTCCAGGAAAAAGAAAGAAAAAGGGAACTTTTAAACAACACAAACTCAAAAAATAAAACCCACAAGGAACGAACTTTCTAAATGTTCCATTCGTGAAAGGGCGCCCAGAAGCTTCCAGTAAGTGCTCCCCTCCTTTTTTCCCTCCTTCTTCCTCCTTCTCTATCTCTCTTTCCTTCTATTTCCCTTCACTCTCTCCCCCTTTTTGGTTACTACTACAAGGACACTTGTAAGCCAGATGGACATTTTTGGCAGCCCATAGAGGTCACAAACCTTTCCTTTAGATATCTTTGTTAATAAATTCTATTTCTCCTATTTTTCTCTTTTTGTTTGTAATTTTTTCCTTCAGTTTCAGAGTTAGTAGTAACGATTAATTGTTTAAGAAGAATTAACTTCCACGGGAAAAAGTGGATAATAAAATTTCTTCAACTCTACTTTCAACCGAGTCGTTGTTTGTTTCGTTCACCGCACTCTTTTCTTCTACCTCTTCTTTTACACACGTCCGTTCACTTTAGTGACTAAAAATCGTCTGTCCTCCCGCTTTCCTTTCCTCGTTATTTATGGAATCAGGGTACGAGATTCTCCGAGATTCCACAAGACTTTTTTCCACATAAACGCATGCGGGCGCCATCTGGATTCTCAATTTGTGCTTTGCATGCACAAACGTTCAGCTGCTTTAACGGTAAGCCACTTCTTTCTCCACACTCTCCTCTGATCTCATGATCACAGAGACGGCAGGGGGGTGGCAATCGCCGCCATCGGGTGCTTCTGTGAAGGAGGACAGTGCTGCTCTCGTCTTCGCGTGCGCTCTCATCCACCGCCTGATGGTCGGGGAAGGCTTCATCTCCGTGGAGGCTACTGATATCAGAGTCACTGCTTGATAGGGATGGTGCAAACCAAAGCGATGGCCCACTCGTCTCAGAGTCAGAGTCACTCTCATCGTCCACTGGAGGTGGTACATGTGTCGCCGGCCATAGGTCCCTAATGTGACGGGGTACGCTATCAACCTGGACACACTGCTGACTCACCACATCAGTCACTGTGCCCCGTTTATACTTGTCAGTACATCGGTTTCCTGGCGGCTTCACCCAGACAGCATCCCCTTTGGTATATCGATTCCATTCTATCTCAGTGGCCACAGTTGTATCAGGGTGGATTCCTTTTTCTCGGACACGGTACTGATAGATTGCGTTTGCAGGCGCCGTTCCTGGAGAGACGCCATCCTTTGGCATGAGATTATGCCAGTACACAGCTTCTGCGATGGTGCACTGCTTCCTGGCTGCAATTGTTTTGATGCTGCGATGGCTTCTCTCAGCTATACCATTGCCAGAAGGCACATAAGCGCATCTAAGCCGCAGCCACACACCCCATTCTTGTAAGAACTGCCTCATCTGATGGCTGCGAAAGGCTGGGTCGTTGTCCGTCAGCACTTCATCGGGCGCACCTCTTTCACAGAACACGGATGACAGCTGGCGAATAATGTTGCAAGAGTCCTGGCGCCTAAGGAGTCTCCAGACTGCGAAACGTGTAGGGCCACAATCGATGAGGGTAAAGAAGTGGTTGCCACCGTAGTGTGTGATGTCCATGCCCACTCTCTGCCACTTACCACTCACTCCCAACTCCCCTTTCTTCCATCGTGCTGGAGCTGGGTCGATGGATTGGCAGGCCTCGCAACTTTCCACCACTCTTCGGATATCTTTTTTTTCTACTCCTGGATCAATCATCTTGACAAAGTACAGTGTCCGCTTGATGCCAGGATGTCCACACTGTCGATGAATGTCCATGATGCATGCTGCATCCACATTACACGCAACTGCTGCACATGTGTTTTGCAGATTATCAGAATCTCTCCGAGCACCAGCCAGAAGCCATCGTTAAGGGATTCTTGTCAGAGCATCTGCTCTGTTGAGTGCAGACCTGATCAACACTACGTCGACACTCAGGTCATACTCTGTGATGATGTCGACCAAGGTGGCAAGCCGTCTTCGAATTAACATCTCACTCGATGCTCATGTCATCAGCCGTGCTCTTCCACTTAATGCATCGGTTATCCACTGATGAGTGCATGCCGAGTCAGTCATGATATGTAGAACCTTGGCTTGCCATTGAAGCGCCAAGTTAACGCCCTTCAATGTGGCATCAAGTTCGGCCAGGTTTATGTGCCTCGAATCATTCTCTGGCCGAAGCCAACAGGCATCTTCAATAATGGAATCATTAACTGCCAGGGCAACTCCAAGGGCCAGTGAACTAGCATCCACCCAGACTGTGAAATCATTCCTGCTGACGCACCACTTTCCCTGAACGGGGTCATCACTGGTCACCCTGGACACAGTCTCTGTCAGCATGCTCCTTAGGGTGACATCGTGTACTGCATCGTCCCATCCCGACGACACGGCTGTTGCACGTCTTTTTATGGCCGCCACGGCCACCCTGAGCCAACCGTACACAGGAAAATGGCCTACCACCTTTCCACAAAGCGAAAACACTGTTCGTCGAGTGATGTTTGATGGGACCTTGGGGACGCGACTTCTTCTTCTCCAGTAAAGTCCCTCCTTGCACGTGCAGGCTGAGAACTTTTGCTCCATCGCACAGACGCTCTGGTTCCTTAGATGTCAGTCCAAAGCTCTCAAAGTGCATTCTAACTGATTGCGCTGACATGAGGCTCTCATTGACGAATATATCATCGATATATGAGGATGTTGCCTGTTGAACTGCCTCATCTTGCTGCCAGATAGCATGCATGATTGCTGTCATAATGCCTGGTGCCACATTTAGACCGAACCCTAGCCTGGGTTCCTCCAATTTCCACAGTCTGAAATGGCCACAATTTCTTCTCAATGCGTATTTGCAGATAGGCCCTGTGTAGGTCCAGACTTGCCACGTTCGATCCCTGCTGTCGCCACTCCCTTAATTTGAGTGCATGCTCATTGAGCTCATGGTAGTCTAGGACGGGGCGGACCTTTTGTTTGGTCTCTTGTATGACGGCCATCAGGGGAATCAGCCCTCGCGGGGGGCCAAGCTCATCCTCTGGGTATGGAAGAAGCCAGCCATTGTCGATTCACGTTTGCAGTTCTTCTTCGTACTGTTCCCTTAGCCACATGGGTGGGGGATATTCCGATAACCGGTTCCGCAAGGATATTGGTGGCTGATCGTTTGACCACTTCCAAAATGCCGTCCATGCATTGGTGTTTCTATCATACTCTGCATGAAAGTCATGCTCGTCAAGAGTTATGGCAGCACAAACATGTTCCTCACCTCGGGAGAACTGTACCTTGCCGGTTCTGTCCACGGTAATTCCACCCAGTTGTGTAATCAAGTCCATACCCAGGAGTAGGTCGTACCCGAGAAGCTCTCCCTCCACAACCAGGGCTCGCACAGCTACTGCAGGCCCGTCGTTGGTGCTTGCGCGGATAATGCTCACCCCCACAAGAGGCTAGTGAACCTCCGCCTACAGTTAGTACCAGAATTCTCTCTGCTTTCCAAGTGGCACAGCATATCTTGCTTACGAGAGTCTGGGTGCACCCAGTGTCCACAAGCGCGAGGCGCTCGCTTCCATTAATGTGTATGCTTACAGTGGGTAGCACCCTGCTCAATGACGATCTGGGGAGAAGACTGGCGCTGTAGTTTCTTCCCCTTGCCTGTTTCCCGGACAGGTGCGGGCCAGGTGTCCGCATTTTTTGCACTTGTAGCACTGCAGCCCGTCAAGTTTCTGAGTTGATTGACGTGACGAAAGACAATCACGGGCCAAATGGTTGGGTCCTCCACACTTATAGCAGGTTGTAGCTGCGCCCAGGTCCTGCAATCCAACCTGTGATGGTTGTACAGCTGCCGCTTGGTCTATAGTGTTAGGGCTTTTCTTTAGTATTGCTCGTGCCCGCGCCAATACTTCCGATATGTCTATCTCGTCCACTTGGGATGAGGCACGGATCAGATCTTCCACAATCTTAGGTAATCCTGCAACAAAGGTGCACATCAAGCCTTTGTCTGACATCCCTCCAAAAAGAACCGATAGCTTTTTTAGCTCAGCCAGATACACATCCACCGTTTCCCCGGGATGTAATTTTCGGGCCATGAATTCCTTCCATGCAGTAACTGGATCTAACGCAAATGCTGTAAAAAGGGCGCGCTTGATGCAGGCAAAATCTGTTTTCTTCTCATCAGCCAACTGCTGGTATACTGCATATGCTCCCCCAGTGAGGCTCATTGGGACCACGCATTCCATACGCTTCACCCCATTGACCTGACATATTAATTCTGCTTTTTCCACCCATTTCTGCACTAAGTGATCAGTGCTACTGCCATCAAACAGGGGAATTAGCTTGGGGTCAAATCCTGACGTCATGCCGAAATAGATTAGGTTCGTTACAACTCTACTTTCAACCGAGTCGTTGTTTGTTTCGTTCACCACACTCTTTTCTTCTAACTCTTCTTTTACACACGTCCGTTCGCTTTAGTGACTAAAAATCGTCTGTTCTCCCGCTTTCCTTTCCTCGTTATTTATGGAATCAGGGTACGAGATCCTCCGAGATTCGCCGAGACTTTTTTCCACATAAACGTATGAAGGCGCCATCTTGATTCTCAATTTGTGCTTTGCATGCACAAACACGCAGCCGCTTTAACGGTAAGCCACTTCTTTCTCCACAGCAGAACTCAAATTTAAATGTTATGGCTTAAAAACTGCATAGTTTGTTCATTTTCACCAGGATTTGACGTTCCCTGGAGATTTTTGGGGCTAAATGAAGGGGTAGCAAATGCTGAACTTCGTCATTTTTTTTTTTGCCTTGTTCAGTGTGCACTCACGGAGGACGATGCATGCTTCACTTGTTGCTATCAAGAGAAGAATCTAGATTAGACTCATAAAGAGCAAGGATATGAGGAGATTTGCCAAAGAGAAAAGACTTGAAAGGGACCTCATCACTAACATCTGGATAAAAAAAGCCCTTCAATAGTTCAATAGGGAGGGAAAGGGTTACAAAGTTGTCTGACAAAATGTCTACCTTAAACTGGTTATATGGTTGATCAGAAACCGGTGTTTTATTGTGGCACCAATACTCATAAACAAAAACAAAGATGGCCTACTCTGCAAGAGGTAAGACATCAGCCAGACATTTTAAGGGCCTTGGTGTCAAGAGTGAACAAACTATACAATATAGGAGGAGGGGATTAGCTCCCTGTAGTATCTACATACCCACATATATGTTAAACTAGAGGGTGTCTCTTTTTTTACTTGTTTTATTTTATTCATTTAATAAACCTTATAATAAACTCGCATGTATACAATTTACAAAACTGTTTAAACGTTGTCTTAAGGAGAATTGCTTCCCACTACCCTGGAAAATCTCATCAGTATGCCCTGTATTTAAGAATTCATGTGATCGCTCATCCTCCTCTCAGTACAGGCCAATAAGTCTCCTGTGCATCATGAGTAAGTTGCTGGAATCTGTGTTAAATAGAGAAGTAATCAACCATCTCAACAAAAATAACCTTCTTAGTGACACACAATATGGTTTCTGTTTTGCTAGATCTACAGTGGATGTGCTTACATAATCATAGGATTAGCGAATCTCTCGATGGGGGTAACCTTTCTAGGGCAATTGCTCTTGACATATCATATGATAGTGTATGCATAAAGGTTTACTTCACAAGATCTCCAGCTATGGTATAGCTTGAAATGTCTTCATTATTAAATCATTTCTCTCTGATAGGTTCATAAGAGTAGTAGTTGATGGGCAAAAATCAGAAGCTTACGGTATTAATGGTGGTGTCCCTCAGGGGTTCATCCTGTGACCAACTCTTTTCCTGATCTACATTAATGATCTTCCAAATCACATCCTTACATCATTCGTAGATATTTATGCTGATGACACTACCATTTATGGTAGCACATCTAAGACCGTAAATGACCAAGTTCTCTCTGATTCTCTCTCCTCTGATCTTGAGCACGTGGTATAATGGGGAAAGGAGTGGCTTATTACTTTTACTGCATCTAAAACCAAGCTTCTATCTTTACATCATCAACGTTCTGATCCCCATCTGGCATCAATTAAAATGAATGGCTCTCGTCTTGGGGAGGCCTCAAGTTTTGACAGGCTTCTGGGCTTGACCTTTACTCCTGATCTTAAATGGAACACATACATCAAATCTGTTGCCAAGGCTGCTGGAAAAATGGTGAGATCCTTCTATCGATCCAGTAGATATCTCACTGCTGATGCAATTCTCTAGCTAAGAAGAACTTGTCCTGCTAAAAAGAACTTGTCCTGCCTTGATAGTTCAAAATAGTCTTTATAGCCTCGTAGGAGATATCCTTTTCTCTTCCCTGCAACCTCTCTCACAGAAGAGATTTTGCGAGTTTGTCTCTGCTTTATTGTTATTTTCATAGAAAGTGAGCTGAGCTACAATCTATGGTCCCCCCTTGCCAAACTTTCACAAGAAATACTCGTCTCGCTGAAAATACTATCAATAATTCCCCCCACTCTTTATCTGTGCCTAAACCTAAACATAGATTCCATGAACAAAGCTTCTTTCTTAGAACTGCACACCTGTGGAACTGTCTTCTGTTTTCCAGCTTTCCAGCTGACTACAATATGGTTGTCTTCAAGTCCAACGTAAACAAGTTCTTTATGAGCCGTTCCACTTAAGTTAACAAATTTACCAAATTTCCATTACTAACGATTACTGTATTGTCCAATTGACTACTGTACATTCTTAGCCCTTATCCTCGACTGGTCCCTGGCCTTGATAAGAGGTTATGCCTATGTGAAAAAAAAAAAACTATAACAATACCTAAAAAGAACTTCTGCAACTTCACAGTAAATCCTATTGACATTAGTTTATTTGTAAAGATTCTGTAAAAAAAAAAACTTCCTTTTAACTTGTTCCAACCAAAAAGACATGATCAACGATATCAATGTTCCATTAAAATTCAAATAAACTGAAAAACAGAGGACTCTTCCATTGACTTTTGCTCCTTATGCTAAAAAAAAAATGTTTGAGAAATATAAATCATTGTTTGATTGAAATTGGTTCTCTTTTACTATAATTGGACATTTTTCAACATTGGGAAGAGGGGAGTAACATAATTAATGATACAATTTTTTTTTTATTATTATTTAATGAATAATCCAGAATATTTCTCTATTATTTCATTTCTTTTTCAGGCTGGTGACCAGGTGAAAGAATATTTAAAAACTGTCAAAGATCAACAAAAGTTGAAGAATTTCCAAAAAATGTCTATAATTTCACGTGATATTGTAGAATGTGGTTCAACAACAGCTACACATCCACTTGGATTTTAATCAGATTTATTGTTAAAGCGTCCATTGTTTTTTGTTATTTTGAAAATATATCAAAGAAAAGACATAAAATTGAACAAATCATTATCTCTGTAATATGAATAAAAAGCACTAAGTATTCAAACTGTCATGTAATCCCTTTTGGGTTAACATTAACTGCAGGGAATCTGAAATAATGCCATTTGGCATAATTTCAAAACAACTTATAACATAAAACCATTGCATTGAATGTTTTTGACAAAAAAATGTAATATAATTTAATAAAAAAAATTACCATTGGTGATTTGTTAGGTTATTTCATCATTTTCAATATGGAGGGTAAAATGTTGTTTTTTACATTTTTATTGATACAAGGTTTCTTACTGATGTATTATGCTTACATATTCTTTTTTTTTTCTTCTTTTTTTCGGAAAAATAAAATAATTAGTTTTGAAACATTCTGGATTGGAATGTAGTTTAAAAATACTTTAAACATAAAAACGGAAAATATTGGTATAAAAAATGATTCAGTTATAAAAGAAGAGATGTTTCTGAATTTTTGAGATGAGGATTGGTTATTTGTATTTGGATTCATCTTGAGTGTGATTTTCACGTTTCAGTTGATGTAACCTCTGACCTTCTTCAGGTGTATCTTGTTGAACTCAGGAATATTTCTGTCAAACTAGGGAATTTGAACATAATTTTGAGCAGAACCCTTTATTTATTTTATGGGGGTAGCAGTTCTCTTGTTCCAGAGTGGTACAGTGGTTAGAGTACTTGGAAAAATCAGTTGTAAAAAGTGATATTCTCCTGAAGGTTGAAAGTTCAATCCTCAGTGTGGGCGATCGAAAATACAATTGTGAATTACTTAGCACCTCTATCCAGTCATGGCTGATGGGACAAGAGCACATTACCTCCATGATGTAAATAAAGGGTTCTGCTCAAAATTCCATCCAAATTCCCGAGTTTGACAGAAACATTCCTGACTTTGACAAGATATATCTGAAGAAGGTCGGAGATTACATCAACCGAAATATTGTAAAAATCACACTCAAGATGAGAACAGTAGTCTGATGAATCCACGTAATATGAAAAGAGATATTAATCATATTACAAATGGTGAAATAATAGAAGATCACTAATGGTAATTTGCTTTCAATTAAATTCCATTTCACAGTTTTCATTTTAAAAAAAATTAAATCTGTTTTATGCTTTAAAAAAAACTATTTTAAAATAATACTGATCAACATTTTTTAGGATTTCCCTAAACTTGGTTAAAATCGCAAGATTACATGAAACAGAAATTGAATTTGTTTTTGACAATAAACAATTTTTTTTTTCAATGTCGTTATAAGGAGAAATATTTTATTTTTCAACTTTTCATTTTTTTTGCCTTAAAGTCCACTTTATCTACAGTTTTATTTTTTGAATATCTCTTTTTTTTACTCTTCATTTTTTTTGGTTATACAAAAAATAATGTTCATTACATTTTGTCAGCTGCCCTGTTAGCTGAGGCTGTAGAATACACTGATTTCACCTTTGTAGAAGGCCCCCCCCCAATTATGCCACCTGTTGGCCATGGGTGGTGACCCATTAGGACGGAATCCTGGTTGTTGGGCAGACATTATCTGGCAACAGAGTGGTCTGCAACACACCACTTTGGCTCTTACTTGGTCTAACGATCGATCAGATAGGGGGTATGATCCAATCAATTGGCTGGTCTCAACATGCCCTAGCTCATACATATTTATTTCTCTCCCAACCATATTATTTGATCTGCTTTGATGGAACACTTCCCAACACTTTATATTATACTAGCGGGGGGTAGCCGGCGTTGCCCGGGTGTTTGGGGGTGTGTGTATGGGGGTGAGTAAGTAATAACCCTGAAATGATGTTAAAAAATCGGAAAAAAAAAAAAAAACAGCGAAAAAAAAAATAGCATAAATAACCCTGTCGGATCGAACCTGCAATCTTAGGATAACAACGCTGTGTGTATAGGTGGGGGAGGTAAACTAAAGAATAAGCGAAGTAAACATAAAAACGTTGCCCGGGTGTAAAAGAAAAAAAAAATAGTTTAGGTCGGGAGGCGGGATTGAACCCGGAAGCCTTGACGCGGAGGTGAAACAAAAGCCAACTACTTAACCGTCTAGGCCAGGAGTAAGAGGAATTGATCAGAGTGTTAAGTTAAAGCTTATAAAGCGAGTGAAAGAGGTTTGATTGACAAATAGCCGCTAAATGAGGTCGTTGCGGAAGTGTTACGAGATGACGTAGCAGTATTTTATTTAATGCGGGACAGCTTTTTGGGGTTTGTTTACTTTATTTCAATGCGGGGCAGTTTTTGCTTCCCCAAGATGATGATAGGGGGAAACCAGCTCCCCATCAAAAGGGGATTGTCCAGATTAAATAGCAATTGTCTGATGTAAGGAGTTTAGCCCCACATTGATCAAAGCTGGTTGCTTGTGGACATTCCCGGCATGATGCCAAGAACAGCTTGTTAGCTTTGAATTAGTTTCGCTTTTTATACGAAAAAGCCGAGTCAACACGGGAGAAGCCAAAATACCAATAATTTTGTAAAAGTCGCTGTAAGTAAATCTAAATGCTACACGCGTTCCCAAATCCTAAATATTATTATCTAGGGGATATATAAACAATTCTAAGCGATAGTAACCCCCCTGGGACCGTTGGCGAAAAAACCTTTGTGAGACATACATGAAATGGTCACACACATTTTGCCTTTTATATATATATAGACTAGTGGGGCTACCCAGCGTTGCTTGATACCGTATAAACAATGAAAAAAATGAATTTGGTGTTGTAATATATTTGTTATTCTTATGAGAGAGTTATTTTGTATGTTTATGTATCATTTGCTATTTCAAGCAAAAGAATATTTTACCTACATAAGATGGGTATTACACATATGAAATAATTGTATCTTACCTAGGGTAGATCATTTACAGCATGTATATGCAAGGACAGGTAATATACAACACATTTCTCTCATTAAATCCCAAGCGATGCCAGGTATTTTGCTAATATTCTCACCTATTTCATTCAATTCCGGGCAACACTTGGTGTTTTGCTGGTATATATCTCAATCAATCTCATTAAATAGTGGGCAACGCAAGGTATTCTGTTAGTATATATTTCAATCAATCTAATTCAATCCAAGGCAATGCCGAGTATTCTGCTAATATATATTTGCATCTATCTCATTACATCCCAGGCGACCATGTATTCTACTTGCATACATTTGCATGTATCTCATTGAATCCAGGGTGACTCCACGTAATCTGTAAGTATATATGTGGACGTATCTCGTTGAATCCCATAATTCTTGGATTGTTACAAATTTCGACAATTTAACCCACATTATCGCTCACCTGTCTAAAATAATAACTTTGAGACATTGTCTTGGCTGGTTTTTCATTACAAACACATCATCCAAATAACTCACATTTAATCATTTTTCATAATTTTTGGATATGTTACTAATTTCAACAACCATGTCACATGATTTAACTGACATTATCGCCCCCACTCTTACTAAAATAAAAACCTTGATATGTTACTAATTTCTACTAAAATAAAAACGTTGATATGTTATTAATTTCTACTAAAATAAAAACCTTGATATGTTATTAATTTCTACTAAAATAAAAACGTTGATATGTTATTAATTTCTACTAAAATAAAAACCTTGATATGTTATTAATTTCTACTAAAATAAAAACCTTGATATGTTACTAATTTCTACTAAAATAAAAACGTTGATATGTTATTAATTTCTACTAAAATAAAAACCTTGATATGTTATTAATTTCTACTAAAATAAAAACGTTGATATGTTATTAATTTCTACTAAAATAAAAACCTTGATATGTTACTAATTTCTACTAAAATAAAAACCTTGATATGTTACTAATTTCTACTAAAATAAAAACGTTGATATGTTATTAATTTCTACTAAAATAAAAACCTTGATATGTTACTAATTTCTACTAAAATAAAAACGTTGATATGTTATTAATTTCTACTAAAATAAAAACGTTGATATGTTATTAATTTCTACTAAAATAAAAACCTTGATATGTTATTAATTTCTACTAAAATAAAAACGTTGATATGTTATTAATTTCTACTAAAATAAAAACCTTGATATGTTACTAATTTCTACTAAAATAAAAACCTTGATATGTTACTAATTTCTACTAAAATAAAAACGTTGATATGTTATTAATTTCTACTAAAATAAAAACCTTGATATGTTATTAATTTCTACTAAAATAAAAACCTTGATATGTTATTAATTTCTACTAAAATAAAAACCTTGATATGTTATTAATTTCTACTAAAATAAAAACCTTGATATGTTACTAATTTCTACTAAAATAAAAACGTTGATATGGTATTAATTTCTACTAAAATAAAAACGTTGATATGTTATTAATTTCTACTAAAATAAAAACGTTGATATGTTATTAATTTCTACTAAAATAAAAACCTTGATATGTTATTAATTTCTACTAAAATAAAAACGTTGATATGTTATTAATTTCTACTAAAATAAAAACCTTGATATGTTACTAATTTCTACTAAAATAAAAACCTTGATATGTTACTAATTTCTACTAAAATAAAAACGTTGATATGTTATTAATTTCTACTAAAATAAAAACGTTGATATGTTATTAATTTCTACTAAAATAAAAACGTTGATATGTTATTAATTTCTACTAAAATAAAAACCTTGATATGTTATTAATTTCTACTAAAATAAAAACCTTGATATGTTATTAATTTCTACTAAAATAAAAACCTTGATATGTTACTAATTTCTACTAAAATAAAAACGTTGATATGTTATTAATTTCTACTAAAATAAAAACGTTGATATGTTATTAATTTCTACTAAAATAAAAACCTTGATATGTTACTAATTTCTACTAAAATAAAAACGTTGATATGTTATTAATTTCTACTAAAATAAAAACGTTGATATGTTATTAATTTCTACTAAAATAAAAACGTTGATATGTTATTAATTTCTACTAAAATAAAAACGTTGATATGTTATTAATTTCTACTAAAATAAAAACCTTGATATGTTATTAATTTCTACTAAAATAAAAACGTTGATATGTTATTAATTTCTACTAAAATAAAAACCTTGATATGTTATTAATTTCTACTAAAATAAAAACGTTGATATGTTATTAATTTCTACTAAAATAAAAACCTTGATATGTTATTAATTTCTACTAAAATAAAAACCTTGATATGTTATTAATTTCTACTAAAATAAAAACGTTGATATGTTACTAATTTCTACTATCATTTTTCATGAGTAAATCTACATTATCGCCCCCTTCTATCACTAAAATAATAACTTTTAGACATTGTATGGCTGGTTATTTCATTACAAACCCACCAACAAAGTAACTCACATTATATTATTTTTCATAATTCTTGGATATGTTACTAATTTCGACAGTTATTTTTAATTAAGTAACCCAAATAATCGCCACCTCTTACTAAAATAATAACTTTCATAAATTGTCTGGTATGCCTACTTCATTACGAATACACCAATCAAATAACTCATATTTCATCATTTTTCATAATTTTTGGATATGTTGCTAATTTCAACCGTCATTTTTTCTGAGTTCAATCACATAATCCTTCTCTCTTACTAAAATAATGCCTTTGAGACATTTCTGGGCTGTTTATTTCATTACAAACACATCAATAAAATACCTCACATTTCATCATTTTTCATAATTCTTGGATATGTTAGTGATTTAACTGACACAATCTCCTTCATTTTGCTAAAATCATAACTTTGAGACATTGTCTGGGGTGGTTATTACATTACAAAAACACCAATCAAATAACTCACATTTTATCATTTTTCATAATTCTTGGATATGTTACTAATTTCAACAATTATGAGTTAACCCACACAATCCCCTTCCTCTTATAATACATTTGAGACATTGTCTGGGCTGGTAATTTCATTAGAAACACACCAATCACATAACACACATTTCATCATTTTTCACTTTTCTTGGATGTGTTACTAATTTCAACAATCATTTTTAATGATGTAACCCACATAATCGACCCCCTCTTACTAAAATATTAACTTTAAGACTATATCTGGGCTGTTCATGTCATTATAAACACACAAATCCAATAACTTACATTTAATCACTTTTCATAGTTCTTGGATATGTTACTAATTTCGACAATCATTTTTTTGTAATTTAACCCACATATCATTTCTTTTTGCTAAAATAATTACTTTGTGACATTGTCTGGATGGTTATTTCATTAAAAACACACCAATCAAATACCTCACATTTTATCATATTTCATAATTCTTGGATATGTTGCTAATTTTGACAATCATTTTTCATGATTTAACTGAAATAAACCATTTTCCTCTTACTAAAATAATAACTTAGAGATATTATCTTGGTAGTTATTTTATTACAAACACACCAATCAAATACCTCACATTTTATCATTTTTCATAATTCTGGGATATGTTACTAATTTCGACAGCAATTTTTCATGATTAAACCCACATAATTGACCCCGTCCTACTAAAGAAATACTCTGAGACTTTTTTCTGGATTGTTTATTTATTTATAAACACACAAATAAAATAACTTACATTTCATAACTTTTCATAATTCTTGGATATGTTACTTATTTCGACAATCATGTTTGATGAGTTACCCACCTCTTACTAAAATAATACATTTGAGACATTGTCTGGGCTGTCTATTTCGTTACAAACACACTAATCAAATAATGTCATCATTTTTCATAATTCTTGGATATTTTACTAATTTTGATAATCATTTTTCTTGATTTAACACTAATTATAGCCCCGTTCTTACTAAAATAATAACTTTGATACGTCATCTTGGCTTCTCTATTTCATTAAGAACACACCAAACAAATAACTCAAATTTATTCATTTTTCATAATTCTTGGATATGTTACTAACTTTTACGATCATTTTTTATCATGTAACCCACATAATTGACCCCCTCTTACTAAAATAATCACTTTCAGACTATATATGGGCTGTTTATTTCATTATAAACACATATAGCTTACATTTAATCACTTTTCATATGACTTGGATATGTTGCTAATTTCGACAATCTTTTTTCATGATTTACCCACATAATCCCCTTCCTCTTACTAAAATAATAACTTTGAGGCATTGTCTGGCTGGGTTTCTTTTTTCATTACGAACACACCAATCAAATAGCTCACATTTTATCATTTTTCATAATTCTGGGATATGTTACTAATTTTGAAAAATCACATTATTTAACCCACATAATCCTCTTCCTCTTACAAAAAAATACATTCGAGACATTGTCAGGCTTGTTATTTCATTACAAACACACCAATCAAATAACTCACATTTCATCATTATTCTTTGATATGTTACTTGTTTGGACAATAATTTTTCATGATTTTACGACACAATCGCCCCATCTTCCTATATAGGATATTCTGTTATCACAAATATCCACCTATCTTATCTGATCCCAGGTATTCTCTTAGGAAGCCTCACACCTATCTCATCCAATCCGAGGCAACGTCGGGTATTTTGCTAGTACATATATCCACCTTTCTTATCCAATCACTGGCAACGCTGGGTATTCTGCTAGTACAAATATTCAGCTACGAAGTCACATCGAAGAGAGTTCACTGGCATAATATTACAATGGTTGCATATACATCTAATGGTATTCGACAATAAAACTACATCCAAGGGAGGTCACTTGCATAATCTAATGGTAATCGACAATATAGTTACATTCAAGGGAGGTTACCTGCATATTATAACAATGATTGTATATTTATGTAACGATATTCGACAATGAAGCTACATCCAAGGGAGGTCACTTGACTACAATTAGATTATGCAAGTGACCTCCCTTGGATCTAGCTTTGTTGTCGAATAGAATGATTGTATATTATTCTAATGGTATTTGACAATGAAGCTACATCCAAGGGAGGTCACTTGCATATTATGACAGTAATTTCATATTATTCTAATGGTATTCAACAATGGAGCTACACTCAAAGGAGGTCATGCACATATTGTAAATGATTGTATATTAATCTAATAGTATTTTACAATGAAGCTACATCTAAGGGAGGTCATTTGCATTTTATGACAATGATTGTATATCAATCTAATGGTGTTCGACAGTGAAGCTACGTCCAAAGGTGGTCACTTACATATTGTAACAATGATTGTATATTAATCTAATGGAATTCGACAATTAAGCTACATCCAAGGGAGATCATTTGCATATGATAACAATGATAGTATATTATTCTAAGGATATTTGACAGTGAAGCTACATCCAAAGGCGGTCCCTTACATATTATAACAATGATTGTATATTATTCTAATGGTATTCGACAATGAAGCTACGTCCAAGGGGGGGGGGGTCACTTACGTATTATAACAATCCAGTGATTAGTGATCTGCATAAATCATTTGGTAATCCCAAGTAGTCACCCATCCTAGAATGACCAACCTCATTGTTGCTTAACTTTGCAGAGCTACATAAAGCATTTTGTATTCCCAAATAGTCACCCATCTGGTAATAGCCAGACTCCATGTTGCTTAACTTTAGTGATCTGCATGTCATTTGGTAATCCCAAGTAGTCACCCATCTTAGAATGACCAAACTACATATTGCTTAACTTTAGTGATCTGCATAAGTCATTTGGTCCAAAATAAGGAGGTGGTCATACTTGGCATGTTTAGCTTTTTAGAAACGAACGTCATTCCAAAATAAGATGAAGTCAAGCGATTACATCCCCCTTCCCTTCCATCTAAACAGAGTTACGAGGTCATAATGGCACTAATACAAAAAAAAAAAAAAAGAAATTGGCCGTTTGGTTATGTTATTTGTAAACATAGCGACTAGTCCAGTCTTCAATTTATATTTTTAAGCATATTTTTTTTTTTTTGTACGTATCATTTTCGCTTGTGATTTTTTGTGTAACTCGGATTTTACTATTTTTAAGCCGACAATTACTTTGGTACCATTTGCATAACCTTTAAGTTAATATTTTAATTTGTATGATTCTCGCAATCACTTATTATAGTCGTTGTTTTACTTAGAGGCATCGCCATTACTGAGTGGTGACATCATGTCACATGACATGACTAAGCGTTTTTTTAATTACGTGTAAATATCATTAGATCATTACATTATTACTATTAAAATAGATAGAAAAAACGAAAAAATGTCACTTTTTTATCAACCTATTTTTTCTGATCCCAGGCGATGCCGAGTGTTCTGTTAGGAAACATTCCATGAATTGTATTTAATCCCAGGGCATGCCAGCTAATCTGCTAGTACATATGTAATGCTAGTGCTATGTCATACAATCCCGGGCAACGCTGGGTATTTTGTTAGTACATATACACCTATTTAATCTAATCCCAGGCAACGCCAGGTATTCTGCTAGTACATATAGCCACCTATATAATACAATCCCGGGCAACGCCACGTATTTGGCTAGTACGTATATCAACCAATTTCTTCTGATTCCAGGCACCGCCGAGTGTTTGCTAGGAAACATTCCATGAATTGTATCCGATCCCAGGCCATGCCGGGTAATCTGCTAGTACATATGTCATGCTAGTGCAATGTCATACAATCCCTGGTGATGCTGGGTATTTGGCTAGTACATATACACCTATTTTATCTAATCCCCGGCTACGCCGGATATTCTGCTAGTACATATATCCACCTATGTAATACAATTCAGTGTGACGCCGGATATTGTATACTAATCTATTGGTATTCGACAATGAAGCTACATCCAAGGGAAGTCACTTGCATATTATGACAATGATTGCATATTATTTCAATGGTATTCGACAATAGAGCTACATTCAAGGGAGGTCACTCGCATATTCTAACAAAAATTGTATATTTTTCTAATGGAATTCTACAATGAAGCTACATCCAAGGGAGGTCATTTGCATATTACTACAATGTTTATAAAAACAAACCTCCCAATACTTAGAATGGCTTTCTGAATAATAATGTTTTTATTTTAGAATTTGGAATCAGCAGTTTAGTGCTGTGTGATGTTTGGAATATGATATCTTGTCTCAATGTAGTATATGATAAATATATATTTTGCGAAAATAAGGAAGAAGCCATGCCTGGCATATCTAGCTTTAGAGAAACAAACGTCACTCAAAAATAAGATAGCAGTAATGCCTGGCATGTCTAGATTTAGAGAAACAAACGTCACTCGAAAATAAGAAGGCCGTTATGCCTGGCATGTTTAGCTTTAGAGAAACAAATGCTACTCGAAATAAGAAGGTGGTAATGCCTGGCATGTCTAGCTTTAGAGAAAAAACGTCTCAAAAATAAGGAGGCGGTCAGGCCTGGCATGTTTAGCATTAGAGAAACAAACGTCACTCAAAAATAAGAAGGCAGTAATGCCTGGCATGTCTGTTAGAGAATGGAGAGAGAGAGATGTGTGAGTTGTATTAAGACACGTTCACCGGAAGTCAAGATCAGCTGATTGGATTGCGTGTGAGTCATGTGATCAGGTTAGCTGAATCAAGGAGATTTGTTTGTGACTTGGAAGAGAGTGGACGGCTTCGCCGTTGTCTCCTCCCCTTCGCTGGGGGGGGGGGGACGAACGCTGACGTGGTAGAAATAAGACTTATAAGAAAAACAACACAGGCCAAATTCACTTTCCAATCTTCTGCGAACAAACTGAAAGGTGAATAAAAAAACTATAGAACCAATTTCTTGTCTTGGAGTGAAATAAATCTTCGTCCCCAAAAACAGGGATCAAGTCTCCCTCCCAGACGAGAATTTCCAGATGGACCAACGAAATGGCAGAAGGTATGTTTAAGATACATGACATGTCACACACATATTCACACTTAACAGCATATGAACATATGTAATAGAAAGACCACTAGACGATCACACGCACGACAACATTAACTCTGATAAGATAATCAAACACAAATTTATAAATAGACGATACAATAAACGCTCATTTTATGAAATGACAACGTAACATGTCTAGCTTTAGAGAAACAAACGTCACTTGAAATTAAGAAGGCCGTAATGCCTGGCATGTCTACCTTAAGAGAAACAAACGCCACTCGACAATAAGAACGCCGTAATGCCTGGCATGTCTAGCTTTAGAGAAACAAATGTCACTCAAAATTAAGAAGGCCGTAATGCCTGGCATGTCTAGGTTTAGAGAAACAAACGTCACCCGGTAATGAAATGTTTAGAGAAATGTAACACCGATTATACAAGTAATTTTAGCTAATTCAAGCGGCCTCGTCCGTCAACCCACCCCCCTCCAGTTTTACAGGGGTTGGAGGTCATGTTTTAATAATACAAAAAAGAAAATGGCTATTTTTTAGTGTAAAGATAATGATTTGGTGAATATTTTTAAGCTTAATTTTTTTCTCCCTTATCATTTTTTTCTTGACATTTTTCGTTATACTCTCATATATTTACTATTTTTAACATTGAAAACATTTTCATAACGTGTACGATAATATATTAATTTGTACGATACTGACAGTTAATCTTTTAATTTGTGCAACATTAACAATACAAATGTCGCCATTGCAGCTTTCTGACGTTAAGATCCTGTGACATGACTCAGCGGTTTTTAAATACAGGGTGGCGCAAAAAAAATGGGCCGTGTACACTTTATGTGGAAAAGTTAGTGCCCGTTTTTTTTTTGTTTTTTTTTTGGTACTTATAAATATCTGTAGAATCGAATTAAAATTACGTAATGCTTAATGTCACTGTTTTGCCCCCCCCCCTCCCCTTTGCAGAAAAAGGATCAGTTGACACTCAGAGGGGTCCTTTTGAGCCAAAATTTCGATATTTGTAGTTCGGAGGATCGGGCTTCAATATGATACCAAGTTTGTATTGTATAACATGTTGAATAATTTCTCTTACCACCAAGGCTACCATAATTTTAAGAAAACTGAAACAATTTTTAGAAAGTAGATCATTAGACTTTCCAAATTAGGACATAAATACATCATCTTGGTTAAGATTAAGGCAACCATTGTTTCATCATAAATTTCAATATTACTGGGTTTTTTCCTTCGTCACTATTGCTACTAAAATTGTAAGAAAAATTATGACATTTTTTAACAATGTCTCAGTAGGATTTTCAAATTGATGCATTAGACAGTGATTAGACAACCCTTGCTTCATTACCAAATTCCACATTACTGTGTTTCATTTTAATTCCTCACTACCGACACCAAATGTTTTTTGAAAACTACTTCATTTTTTGAAGATTACTCAGTAGGTTTTACAAACAAATACACAAATGTGTTAAGTTTAGTGATTAGGCAACCCTTGCTTCACTACAAAATTCCAAATTACTGTGTTCTATTCCTCCCAACTACCGATGCCATATTTTTAAGTGAAATGATATTATTTCTGGAACATAACTGAGCAGGTTTTCCAAGTAAGTATAGAAATGCATTGACACGGATTGTGATTAGGCAACTTTTACTTCACCACAAATTTCAATATTAATGTAGTTACTCCCTCCCACATACCAACAACATAAAATAGTAAGAGAAATTATGTTTTTTCTGGAATATGATTCCACAGATATTCTATATTTTTGGAATATGACATTTGTGGGACATTGCTTTGTAACTCCAAAACGGACATTACTCTCTCCAAACAACCCCAAAATAGAACTGAAGAGCTTGTTTAAAATTAAAATAATCATGCTTCTTTCTCCTCCCCACTACAACCATCAGATAATTCCCGGATGATAACATGAAAAAATTTTAAAAATATGAATCACCCCCTTCAGAAATTGGCCTAGTAAGCTTTCATAGAAAACCAACAATATATATGAATTAATCTAATTTTGAGATCATAAACTGTTTCAGCCATATCAAACATCGACTTCACAAAAAAAGTAATTTTGAGATTGAAAATTGTTTAAGCCATTTCTAGGACAAACTTTACATTCTACCACCCTCATTTAATCCAAGCGACGCTGCGTATTCTGCTACTATATATATGACCAAGACAATGTTGCTTAACTTAGTTGATCTACATAAAGCATTTGGCATTCCCAAGTAGTAACCCATCTGATAATGACCAGGCTACATGTGTTTAATATTGGTGATCTACATAAAGCATTTTGTATTCCGAAGTAGTCACCCATCTGATTATGACCAGACTCAATGTTGCTTAACTTTGTTGATCTACACAAAGCATTTGGCATTCCCAAGTAGTAACCAATCTGATAATGACCAGGCTACATGTTGTCTAATATTTGTGATCTACATAAAGCAATTTGTATTCCCAAGTAGTCACCCTTCTGATTATGACCAGACTCCATGTTGCTTAACTTTGTTGATCTACATAAAGCATTTGGCATTCCCAAGTAGTAACCCATCTGATAATGACCAGGCTACATGTTGTTTAATATTGGTGATCTACATAAAGCATTTTGTATTCCCAAGAAATCACCCATCTGATTATGACCAGACTCCATGTTGCTTAACTTTGTTGATCTACGTAAAGCATTTGGCATTCCCAAGTAGTAACCCATCTGATAATGACCAGGCTACATGTTGTTTAATATTGGTAATCTACATAAAGCATTTTGTATTCCCAAGTAGTCACCCATCTGATTATGACCAGACTGCATGTTGCTTAACTTTGTTGATCTACACAAAGCATTTGGCATTCCCAAGTAGTTACCCATCTGATAATGACCAGGCTTCATGTTGTTTAACTTTGTTGATCTACATAAAGCATTTGGCCTTCCCAAGTAGTAACCAATCTGATAATGACCAGGCTACATGTTGTCTAATATTGGTGATCTACATACAGCATTTTGTATTCCCAAGTAGTCACCCATCTGATTATGACCAGACTCCATGTTGCTTAACTTTGTTGATCTACGTAAAGCATTTGGCATTCCCAAGTAGTAACCCATCTGATAATGACCAGGCTACATGTTGCTTAACTTTGTTGATCTACATAAAGCATTTGGCATTCCCAAGTAGTAACCCATCTGATAATGACCAGGCTACATTTTGTTTAATATTGGTTATCTACATAAAGCATTTTGTATTCCCAAGTAGTCACCCATCTGATAATGACCAGACTCCATGTTGCTTAACTTTGTTGATCTACATAAAGCATTGTGTATTCCCAAGAAGTCACCCATCTGATTATGAGCAGACTGCATGTTGCTTAACTTTGTTGATCTACGTAAAGCATTTGGCCTTCCCAAGTAGTCACCCATCTGATAATGACCAGGCTACATGTTGTTTAATATTGGTAATCTACATAAAGCATTTTGTATTCCCAAGTAGTCACCCATCTGATTATGACCAGACTGCATGCTGCGTAACTTTGTTGATCTACGTAAAGCATTTGGCATTCCCAAGTAGTCACCCATCTGATTATGACCAGACTCAATGTTGCTTAACTTTGTTGATCTACACAAAGCATTTGGCATTCCCAAGTAGTAACCCATCTGATAATGACCAGGCTACATGTTGTCTAATATTTGTGATCTACATAAAGCAATTTGTATTCCTAAGTAGCCACCCATCTGATTATGACCAGACTCCATGTTGCTTAACTTTGTTGATCTACATAAAGCATTTGGCATTCCCAAGTAGTAACCCATCTGATAATGACCAGGCTACATGTTGTTTAATATTGGTGATCTACATAAAGCATTTTGTATTCCCAAGAAATCACCCATCTGATTATGACCAGACTCCATGTTGCTTAACTTTGTTGATCTACGTAAAGCATTTGGCATTCCCAAGTAGTAACCCATCTGATAATGACCAGGCTACATGTTGTTTAATATTGGTAATCTACATAAAGCATTTTGTATTCCCAAGTAGTCACCCATCTGATTATGACCAGACTGCATGTTGCTTAACTTTGTTGATCTACACAAAGCATTTGGCATTCCCAAGTAGTTACCCATCTGATAATGACCAGGCTTCATGTTGTTTAACTTTGTTGATCTACATAAAGCATTTGGCCTTCCCAAGTAGTAACCAATCTGATAATGACCAGGCTACATGTTGTCTAATATTGGTGATCTACATAAAGCATTTTGTATTCCCAAGTAGTCACCCATCTGATTATGACCAGACTCCATGTTGCTTAACTTTGTTGATCTACGTAAAGCATTTGGCATTCCCAAGTAGTATAACCCATCTGATAATGACCAGGCTACATGTTGCTTAACTTTGTTGATCTACATAAAGCATTTGGCATTCCCAAGTAGTAACCCATCTGATAATGACCAGGCTACATGTTGTTTAATATTGGTTATCTACATAAAGCATTTTGTATTCCCAAGTAGTCACCCATCTGATAATGACCAGACTCCATGTTGCTTAACTTTGTTGATCTACATAAAGCATTGTGTATTCCCAAGAAGTCACCCATCTGATTATGAGCAGACTGCATGTTGCTAAACTGTGTTGATCTACGTAAAGCATTTGGCCTTCCCAAGTAGTCACCCATCTGATAATGACCAGGCTACATGTTGTTTAATATTGGTAATCTACATAAAGCATTTTGTATTCCCAAGTAGTCACCCATCTGATTATGACAAGACTGCATGCTGCGTAACTTTGTTGATCTACGTAAAGCATTTGGCATTCCCAAGTAGTCACCCATCTGATTATGACCAGACTCAATGTTGCTTAACTTTGTTGATCTACACAAAGCATTTGGCATTCCCAAGTAGTAACCCATCTGATAATGACCAGGCTACATGTTGTCTAATATTTGTGATCTACAGAAAGCAATTTGTATTCCCAAGTAGTCACCCATCTGATTATGACCAGACTCCATGTTGCTTAACTTTGTTGATCTACATAAAGCATTTGGCATTCCCAAGTAGTAACCCATCTCATAATGACCAGGCTACATGTTGTTTAATATTGGTGATCTACATAAAGCATTTTGTATTCCCAAGTAGTCACCCATCTGATTATGACCAGACTGCATGTTGCTTAACTTTGTTGATCTACATAAAGCATTTAACATTCCCAAGTAGTAACCCATCTGATAATGACCAGGCTACATGTTGTTTAATATTGGTGATCTACATAAAGCATTTTGTATTCCTAAGTAGCCACCCATCTGATTATGACCAGACTCCATGTAGCTTAACTTTATTGATCTACGTAAAGCATTTGGCATTCCCAAGTAGTAACCCATCTGATAATGACCAGGCTACATGTTGTTTAATATTGGTGATCTACATAAAGCATTTGGCATTCCCAAGTAGTAACCCATCTGATAATGACCAGGCTACATGTTGCTTAATATTGGTTATCTACACAAAGCATTTTGTATTCCCAAGTAGTCACCCATCTGATAATGACCAGACTCCATGTTGCTTAACTTTGTTGATCTACATAAAGCATTTGGCATTCCCAAGTAGTCACCCATCTGATTGTGACCAGACTCCATGTTGCTTGACTTTGTTGATCTACATAAAGCATTTGGCATTCCCAAGTAGTAACCCATCTGATAATGACCAGGCCACATGTTGTTTAATATTGGTGATCTACATAAAGCATTTTGTATTCCCAAGTAGTCACCCATCTGATTATGACCAGACTCCATGTTGCTTAACTTTGTTGATCTACACAAAGCATTTGGCATTCCCAAGTAGTAACCCATCTGATAATGACCAGGCTACATGTTGTTTAATATTGGTGATCTACATAAAGCATTTTGTATTACCAAGTAGTCACCTATCTGATTATGACCAGACACCATGTTGCTTAACTTTGTTGATCTACATAAAGTAATTGTCATTCCCAAGTAGTAACCCATCTGATAATGACCAGGCTACATGTTGTTTAATATTGGTGATCTACATAAAGCATTTTGTATTCCCAAGTAGTCACCTATCTGATTATGACCAGACTGCATGTTGCTTAACTTTGTTGATCTACATAAAGCATTTAACATTCCCAAGTAGTAACCCATCTGATAATGACCAGGCTACATGTTGTTTAATATTGGTGATCTACATAAAGCATTTTGTTTTCCTAAGTAGCCACCCATCTGATTATGACCAGACTCCATGTAGCTTAACTTTGTTGATCTACGTAAAGCATTTGGCATTCCCAAGTAGTAACCCATCTGATAATGACCAGGCTACATGTTGTTTAATATTGGTGATCTACATAAAGCATTTTGTATTCCCAAGTAGTCACCCATCTGATTAGGACCAGACTCCATGTTGCTTAACTCTGTTGATCCACATAAAGCATTTGGCATTCCACAGTAGTAACCAATCTGATAATGACCAGGCTACATGTTGTTAAATATTGGTGATCTACATAAAGCATTTTGTATTCCCAAGTAGTCACCCATATGATTATGACCAGACTCAATGTTGCTTAACTTTGTTGATCTAGGTATAGCATTTGGCATTCCCAAATAGTAACCCATCTAATAATGACCAGGCTACATGTTGTTTAATATTGGTGATCTACATAAAGCATTTTGTATTCCCAAGTAATCACCCATCTGATTATGACCAGACTCCATGTTGCTTAACTTTGTTGATCTACGTAAAGCATTTGGCATTCCCAAGTAGTAACCCATCTGATTATGACCAGACACCATGTTGCTTAACTTTGTTGACCTACATAAAGCATTTGGCATTCCCAAGTAGTAACCCATCTGATAATGACCAGGCTACATGTTGTTTAATATTGGTGATCTACATAAAGCACTTGTATTCCCAAGTAGTCACCCACCTGATTATGACCAGACTCCATGTTGCTTAATTTCGTTGATCTACGTAAAGCATTTGGAATTCCCAAGTAGTAACCCATCTGATAATGACCAGGCTACATGTTGTTTAATATTGGTAATCTACATAAAGCATTTTGTATTCCCAAGTAGTCACCCATCTGATTATGACCAGACTGCATGTTGCTTAACTTTGTTGATCTACACAAAGCATTTGGCATTCCCAAGTAGTTACCCATCTGATAATGACCAGGCTTCATGTTGTTTAACTTTGTTGATCTACATAAAGCATTTGGGTTTCCCAAGTAGTAACCAATCTGATAATGACCAGGCTACATGTTGTCTAATATTGGTGATCTACATAAATCATTTTGTATTCCCAAGTAGTCACCCATCTGATTATGACCAGACTCCATGTTGCTTAACTTTGTTGATCTACGTAAAGCATTTGGCATTCCCAAGAAGTAACCCATCTGATAATGACCAGGCTACATGTTGCTTAACTTTGTTGATCTACATAAAGCATTTGGCATTCCCAAGTAGTAACCCATCTGATAATGACCAGGCTACATGTTGTTTAATATTGGTTATCTACACAAAGCATTTTGTATTCCCAAGTAGTCACCCATCTGATTATGACCAGACACCATGTTGCTTAACTTGTTGATCTACATAAAGCATTGTGTATTCCCAAGAAGTAACCCATGTGATTATGACCAGACTGCATGTTGCTAAACTGTGTTGATCTACGTAAAGCATTTTGCCTTCCCAAGTAGTCACCCATCTGATTATGACCAGACTCCATGTTGCTTAACACTGTTGATCTACATAAAGCATTTGGCATTCCCAAGTAGTAACCCATCTGATAATGACCAGGCTACATGTTGTTTGATATTGGTGATCTACATAAAGCATTTTGTATTCCCAAGTAGTCACCCATCTGATTATGACCAGACTCCATGTTGCTTGACTTTGTTGATCTACGTAAAGCATTTGGCATTCCCAAGTAGTCACCCATCTGATTGTGACCAGACTCCATGTTGCTTGACTTTGTTGATCTACATAAAGCATTTGGCATTCCCAAGTAGTAACCCATCTGATAATGACCAGGCTACATGTTGTTTAATATTGGTGATCTACATAAAGCATTTTGTATTACCAAGTAGTCACCTATCTGATTATGACCAGACTCCATGTTGCTTAACTTTGTTGATCTACATAAAGTAATTGTCATTCCCAAGTAGTAACCCATCTGATAATGACCAGGCTACATGTTGTTTAATATTGGTGATCTACATAAAGCATTTTGTATTCCCAAGTAGTCACCTATCTGATTATGACCAGACTGCATGTTGCTTAACTTTGTTGATCTACATAAAGCATTTAACATTCCCAAGTAGTAACCCATCTGATAATGACCAGGCTACATGTTGTTTAATATTGGTGATCTACATAAAGCATTTTGTATTCCTAAGTAGCCACCCATCTGATTATGACCAGACTCCATGTAGCTTAACTTTGTTGATCTACGTAAAGCATTTGGCATTCCCAAGTAGTAACCCATCTGATAATGACCAGGCTACATGTTGTTTAATATTGGTGATCTACATAAAGCATTTTGTATTCCCAAGTAATCACCCATCTGATTATGACCAGACTCCATGTTGCTTAACGTTGTTGATCTACGTAAAGCATTTGGCATTCCCAAGTAGTAACCCATCTGATAATGACCAGGTTACATGTTGTTTGATATTGGTGATCTACATAAAGCATTTTGTATTCCCAACTAGTCACCCATCTGATTATGACCAGACTCCATGTTGCGTAACTTTGTTGATCTACGTAAAGCATTTGGCATTCCCAAGTAGTCACCCATCTGATTGTGACCAGACTCCATGTTGCTTGACTTTGTTGATCTACATAAAGCATTTGGCATTCCCAAGTAGTAACCCATCTGATAATGACCAGGCCACATGTTGTTTAATATTGGTGATCTACATAAAGCATTTTGTATTCCCAAGTAGTCACCCATCTGATTATGACCAGACTCCATGTTGCTTAACTTTGTTGATCTACACAAAGCATTTGGCATTCCCAAGTAGTAACCCATCTGATAATGACCAGGCTACATGTTGTTTAATATTGGTGATCTACATAAAGCATTTTGTATTACCAAGTAGTCACCTATCTGATTATGACCAGACTCCATGTTGCTTAACTTTGTTGATCTACATAAAGTAATTGTCATTCCCAAGTAGTAACCCATCTGATAATGACCAGGCTACATGTTGTTTAATATTGGTGATCTACATTAAGCATTTTGTATTCCCAAGTAGTCACCTATCTGATTATGACCAGACTGCATGTTGCTGAACTTTGTTGATCTACATAAAGCATTTAACATTCCCAAGTAGTAACCCATCTGATAATGACCAGGCTACATGTTGTTTAATATTGGTGATCTACATGAAGCATTTTGTATTCCCAAGTTGTCACCCATATTATTAGGACCAGACTCCATGTTGCTTAACTCTGTTGATCCACATAAAGCATTTGGCATTCCACAGTAGTAACCCATCTGATAATGACCAGGCTACATGTTGTTAAATATTGGTGATGTACATAAAGCATTTTGTATTCCCAAGTAGTCACCCATATGATTATGACCAGACTCCATGTTGCTTAACTTTGTTGATCTAGGTATAGCATTTGGCATTCCCAAATAGTAACCCATCTAATAATGACCAGGCTACATGTTGTTTAATATTGGTGATCTACATAAAGCATTTTGTATTCCCAAGTAATCACCCATCTGATTATGACCAGACTCCATGTTGCTTAACTTTGTTGATCTACGTAAAGCATTTGGCATTCCCAAGTAGTAACCCATCTGATTATGACCAGACACAATGTTGCTTAACTTTGTTGACCTACATAAAGCATTTGGCATTCCCAAGTAGTAACCCATCTGATAATGACCAGGCTACATGTTGTTTAATATTGGTGATCTACATAAAGCACTTGTATTCCCAAGTAGTCACCCATCTGATTATGACCAGACTCCATGTTGCTTAACTTTGTTGATCTACATAAAGCATTTGGCATTCCCAAGTAGTAACCCATCTCATAATGACCAGGCTACATGTTGTTTAATATTGGTGATCCACATAAAGCACTTGTATTCCCAAGTAGTGACCCACCTGATTATGACCAGACTCCATGTTGCTTAACTTCGTTGATCTACGTAAAGCATTTGGAATTCCCAAGTAGTAACCCATCTGATAATGACCAGGCTACATGTTGTTTAATATTGGTAATCTACATAAAGCATTTTGTATTCCCAAGTAGTCACCCATCTGATTATGACCAGACTGCATGTTGCTTAACTTTGTTGATCTACACAAAGCATTTGGCATTCCCAAGTAGTTACCCATCTGATAATGACCAGGCTTCATGTTGTTTAACTTTGTTTATCTACATAAAGCATTTGGGTTTCCCAAGTAGTAACCAATCTGATAATGACCAGGCTACATGTTGTCTAATATTGGTGATCTACATAAATAATTTTGTATTCCCAAGTAGTCACCCATCTGATTATGACCAGACTCCATGTTGCTTAACTTTGTTGATCTACGTAAAGCATTTGGCATTCCCAAGAAGTAACCCATCTGATAATGACCAGGCTACATGTTGCTTAACTTTGTTGATCTATATAAAGCATTTGGCATTCCCAAGTAGTAACCCATCTGATAATGACCAGGCTACATGTTGTTTAATATTGGTTATCTACACAAAGCATTTTGTATTCCCAAGTAGTCACCATTCTGATAATGACCAGACTCCATGTTGCTTAACTTTGTTGATCTACATAAAGCATTGTGTATTCCCAAGAAGTAACCCATGTGATTATGACCAGACTGCATGTTGCTAAACTGTGTTGATCTACGTAAAGCATTTTGCCTTCCCAAGTAGTCACCCATCTGATTATGACCAGACTCCATGTTGCTTAACACTGTTGATCTACATAAAGCATTTGGCATTCCCAAGTAGTAACCCATCTGATAATGACCAGGCTACATGTTGTTTGATATTGGTGATCTACATAAAGCATTTTGTATTCCCATGTAGTCACCCATCTGATTATGACCAGACTCCATGTTGCGTAACTTTGTTGATCTACGTAAAGCATTTGGCAGTCCCAAGTAGTCACCCATCTGATTGTGACCAGACTCCATGTTGCTTGACTTTGTTGATCTACATAAAGCATTTGGCATTCCCAAGTAGTAACCCATCTGATAATGACCAGGCCACATGTTGTTTAATATTGGTGATCTACATAAAGCATTTTGTATTCGCAAGAAGTCACCCACCTGATTATGACCAGACTCCATGTTGCTTAACTTTGTTGATCTACACAAAGCATTTGGCATTCCCAAGTAGTAACCCATCTCATAATGACCAGGCTACATGTTGTTTAATATTAGTGATCTACATAAAGCATTTTGTATTACCAAGTAGTCACCTATCTGATTATGACCAGACACAATGTTGCTTAACTTTGTTGATCTACATAAGTAATTGTCATTCCCAAGTAGTAACCCATCTGATAATGACCAGGCTACATGTTGTTTAATATTGGTGATCTACATAAAGCATTTTGTATTCCCAAGTAGTCACCTATCTGATTATGACACGACTGCATGTTGCTTAACTTTGTTGATCTACATAAAGCATTTAACATTCCCAAGTAGTAACCCATCTGATAATGACCAGGCTACATGTTTTTTAATATTGGTGATCTACATAAAGCATTTTGTATTCCTAAGTAGCCACCCATCTGATTATGACCAGACTCCATGTAGCTTAACTTTGTTGATCTACGTAAAGCATTTGGCATTCCCAAGAAGTAACCCATCTGATAATGACCAGGCTACATGTTGCTTAACTTTGTTGATCTACATAAAGCATTTGGCATTCCCAAGTAGTAACCCATCTGATAATGACCAGGCTACATGTTGTTTAATATTGGTTATCTACACAAAGTATTTTGTATTCCCAAGTAGTCACCCATCTGATAATGACCAGACTCCATGTTGCTTAACTTTGTTGATCTACATAAAGCATTGTGTATTCCCAAGAAGTAACCCATGTGATTATGACCAGACTGCATGTTGCTAAACTGTGTTGATCTACGTAAAGCATTTTGCCTTCCCAAGTAGTCACCCATCTGATTATGACCAGACTCCATGTTGCTTAACACTGTTGATCTACATAAAGCATTTGGCATTCCCAAGTAGTAACCCATCTGATAATGACCAGGCTACATGTTGTTAAATATTGGTGATCTACATACAGCATTTTGTATTCCCAAGTAGTCACCCATGTGATTATGACCAGACTCCATGTTGCTTAACTTTGTTGATCTAGGTATAGCATTTCGCATTCCCAACAAGTAACCCATCTAATAATGACCAGGCTACATGTTGTTTAATATTGGTGATCTACATAAAGCATTTTGTATTCCCAAGTAATCACCCATCTGATTATGACCAGACTCCATGTTGCTTAACTTTGTTGATCTACGTAAAGCATTTGGCATTCCCAAGTAGTAACCCATCTGATTATGACCAGACACCATGTTGCTTAACTTTGTTGACCTAGATAAAGCATTTGGCATTCCCAAGTAGTAACCCATCTGATAATGACCAGGCTACATGTTGTTTAATATTGGTGATCTACACAAAGCATTTGGCATTCCCAAGTAGTTACCCATCTGATTATGACCAGACTCCATGTTGTTTAACTTTGTTGATCTACATAAAGCATTTGGGTTTCCCAAGTAGTAACCAATCTGATAATGACCAGGCTACATGTTGTTTGATTTTGGTGATCTACATAAAGCATTTTGTATTCCCAAGTAGTCACCCATCTGATTATGACCAGACTCCATGTTGCTTAACTTTGTTGATCTACGTAAAGCATTTGGCATTCCCAAGAAGTAACCCATCTGATAATGACCAGGCTACATGTTGCTTAACTTTGTTGATCTACATAAAGCATTTGGCATTCCCAAGTAGTAACCCATCTGATAATGACCAGGCTACATGTTGTTAAATATTGGTGATCTACATAAAGCATTTTGTATTCCCAAGTAGTCACCCATCTGATTATGACCAGACTCCATGTTGCTTAACTTTGTTGATCTAGGTATAGCATTTGGCATTCCCAAATAGTAACCCATCTTATTATGACCAGACACCATGTTGCTTAACTTTGTTGACCTACATAAAGCATTTGGCATTCCCAAGTAGTAACCCATCTGATAATGACCAGGCTACATGTTGTTTAAAATTGGTGATCTACATAAAGCACTTGTATTCCCAAGTAGTCACCCATCTGATTATGACCAGACTCCATGTTGCTTAACTTTGTTGATCTACGTAAAGCATTTGGCATTCCCAAGTAGTAACCCATCTCATAATGACCAGGCTACATGTTGTTTAATATTGGTGATCTATATAAAGCACTTGTATTCCCAAGTAGTCACCCACCTGATTATGACCAGACTCCATGTTGCTAAACTTCGTTGATCTACATAAAGCATTTGGCATTCCCAAGTAGTTACCCATCTGATAATGACCAGGCTACATGTTGTTTAATATTGGTAATCTACATAAAGCATTTTGTATTCCCAAGTAGTCACCCATCTGATTATGACCAGACTGCATGTTGCTTAACTTTGTTGATCTACACAAAGCATTTGGCATTCCCAAGTAGTTACCCATCTGATAATGACCAGGCTTCATGTTGTTTAACTTTGTTGATCTACATAAAGCATTTGGCATTCCCAAGTAGTAACCCATCTGATAATGACCAGGCTACATGTTGTTTAATATTGGTTATCTACACAAAGCATTTTGTATTCCCAAGTAGTCACCCATCTGATTATGACCAGACACCATGTTGCTTAACTTGTTGATCTACATAAAGCATTGTGTATTCCCAAGAAGTAACCCATGTGATTATGACCAGACTGCATGTTGCTAAACTGTGTTGATCTACGTAAAGCATTTTGCCTTCCCAAGTAGTCACCATCTGATTATGACCAGACTCCATGTTGCTTAACACTGTTGATCTACATAAAGCATTTGGCATTCCCAAGTAGTAACCCATCTGATAATGACCAGGCTACATGTTGTTTGATATTGGTGATCTACATAAAGCATTTTGTATTCCCAAGTAGTCACCCATCTGATTATGACCAGACTCCATGTTGCTTGACTTTGTTGATCTACGTAAAGCATTTGGCATTCCCAAGTAGTCACCCATCTGATTGTGACCAGACTCCATGTTGCTTGACTTTGTTGATCTACATAAAGCATTTGGCATTCCCAAGTAGTAACCCATCTGATAATGACCAGGCTACATGTTGTTTAATATTGGTGATCTACATAAAGCATTTTGTATTACCAAGTAGTCACCTATCTGATTATGACCAGACTCCATGTTGCTTAACTTTGTTGATCTACATAAAGTAATTGTCATTCCCAAGTAGTAACCCATCTGATAATGACCAGGCTACATGTTGTTTAATATTGGTGATCTACATAAAGCATTTTGTATTCCCAAGTAGTCACCTATCTGATTATGACCAGACTGCATGTTGCTTAACTTTGTTGATCTACATAAAGCATTTAACATTCCCAAGTAGTAACCCATCTGATAATGACCAGGCTACATGTTGTTTAATATTGGTGATCTACATAAAGCATTTTGTATTCCTAAGTAGCCACCCATCTGATTATGACCAGACTCCATGTAGCGTAACTTTGTTGATCTACGTAAAGCATTTTGTATTCCCAAGTAATCACCCATCTGATTATGACCAGACTCCATGTTGCTTAACGTTGTTGATCTACGTAAAGCATTTGGCATTCCCAAGTAGTAACCCATCTGATAATGACCAGGTTACATGTTGTTTAATATTGGTGATCCACATAAAGCACTTGTATTCCCAAGTAGTCACCCACCTGATTATGACCAGACTCCATGTTGCTTAACTTCGTTGATCTACGTAAAGCATTTGGAATTCCCTAGTAGTAACCCATCTGATAATGACCAGGCTACATGTTGTTTAATATTGGTAATCTACATAAAGCATTTTGTATTCCCAAGTAGTCACCCATCTGATTATGACCAGACTGCATGTTGCTTAACACTGTTGATCTACATAAAGCATTTGGCATTCCCAAGTAGTAACCCATCTGATAATGACCAGGCTACATGTTGTTTGATATTGGTGATCTACATAAAGCATTTTGTATTCCCAACTAGTCACCCATCTGATTATGACCAGACTCCATGTTGCGTAACTTTGTTGATCTACGTAAAGCATTTGGCATTCCCAAGTAGTCACCCATCTGATTGTGACCAGACTCCATGTTGCTTAACTTTGTTGATCTACATAAAGCATTTGGCATTCCCAAGTAGTAACCCATCTGATAATGACCAGGCCACATGTTGTTTAATATTGGTGATCTACATAAAGAATTTTGTATTCCCAAGTAGTCACCCATCTGATTATGACCAGACTCCATGTTGCTTAACTTTGTTGATCTACACAAAGCATTTGGCATTCCCAAGTAGTAACCCATCTGATAATGACCAGGCTACATGTTGTTTAATATTGGTGATCTACATAAAGCATTTTGTATTACCAAGTAGTCACCTATCTGATTATGACCAGACTCCATGTTGCTTAACTTTGTTGATCTACATAAAGTAATTGTCATTCCCAAGTAGTAACCCATCTGATAATGACCAGGCTACATGTTGTTTAATATTGGTGATCTACATAAAGCATTTTGTATTCCCAAGTAGTCACCTATCTGATTATGACCAGACTGCATGTTGCTTAACTTTGTTGATCTACATAAAGCATTTAACATTCCCAAGTAGTAACCCATCTGATAATGACCAGGCTACATGTTGTTTAATATTGGTGATCTACATGAAGCATTTTGTATTCCCAAGTTGTCACCCATCTGATTAGGACCAGACTCCATGTTGCTTAACTCTGTTGATCCACATAAAGCATTTGGCATTCCACAGTAGTAACCCATCTGATAATGACCAGGCTACATGTTGTTAAATATTGGTGATGTACATAAAGCATTTTGTATTCCCAAGTAGTCACCCATATGATTATGACCAGACTCCATGTTGCTTAACTTTGTTGATCTAGGTATAGCATTTGGCATTCCCAAATAGTAACCCATCTAATAATGACCAGGCTACATGTTGTTTAATATTGGTGATCTACATAAAGCATTTTGTATTCCCAAGTAATCACCCATCTGATTATGACCAGACTCCATGTTGCTTAACTTTGTTGATCTACGTAAAGCATTTGGCATTCCCAAGTAGTAACCCATCTGATTATGACCAGACACCATGTTGCTTAACTTTGTTGACCTACATAAAGCATTTGGCATTCCCAAGTAGTAACCCATCTGATAATGACCAGGCTACATGTTGTTTAATATTGGTGATCTACATAAAGCATTTGGCATTCCCAAGTAGTCACCCATCTGATTATGACCAGACTCCATGTTGCTTAACTTTGTTGATCTACATAAAGCATTTGGCATTCCCAAGTAGTAACCCATCTCATAATGACCAGGCTACATGTTGTTTAATATTGGTGATCCACATAAAGCACTTGTATTGTCAAGTAGTCACCCACCTGATTATGACCAGACTCCATGTTGCTTAACTTCGTTGATCTACGTAAAGCATTTGGAATTCCCAAGTAGTAACCCATCTGATAATGACCAGGCTACATGTTGTTTAATATTGGTAATCTACATAAAGCATTTTGTATTCCCAAGTAGTCACCCATCTGATTATGACCAGACTGCATGTTGCTTAACTTTGTTGATCTACACAAAGCATTTGGCATTCCCAAGTAGTTACCCATCTGATAATGACCAGGCTTCATGTTGTTTAACTTTGTTTATCTACATAAAGCATTTGGGTTTCCCAAGTAGTAACCAATCTGATAATGACCAGGCTACATGTTGTCTAATATTGGTGATCTACATAAATAATTTTGTATTCCCAAGTAGTCACCCATCTGATTATGACCAGACTCCATGTTGCTTAACTTTGTTGATCTACGTAAAGCATTTGGCATTCCCAAGAAGTAACCCATCTGATAATGACCAGGCTACATGTTGCTTAACTTTGTTGATCTATATAAAGCATTTGGCATTCCCAAGTAGTAACCCATCTGATAATGACCAGGCTACATGTTGTTTAATATTGGTTATCTACACAAAGCATTTTGTATTCCCAAGTAGTCACCATTCTGATAATGACCAGACTCCATGTTGCTTAACTTTGTTGATCTACATAAAGCATTGTGTATTCCCAAGAAGTAACCCATGTGATTATGACCAGACTGCATGTTGCTAAACTGTGTTGATCTACGTAAAGCATTTTGCCTTCCCAAGTAGTCACCCATCTGATTATGACCAGACTCCATGTTGCTTAACACTGTTGATCTACATAAAGCATTTGGCATTCCCAAGTAGTAACCCATCTGATAATGACCAGGCTACATGTTGTTTGATATTGGTGATCTACATAAAGCATTTTGTATTCCCATGTAGTCACCCATCTGATTATGACCAGACTCCATGTTGCGTAACTTTGTTGATCTACGTAAAGCATTTGGCAGTCCCAAGTAGTCACCCATCTGATTGTGACCAGACTCCATGTTGCTTGACTTTGTTTATCTACATAAAGCATTTGGCATTCCCAAGTAGTAACCCATCTGATAATGACCAGGCCACATGTTGTTTAATATTGGTGATCTACATAAAGCATTTTGTATTCGCAAGAAGTCACCCACCTGATTATGACCAGACTCCATGTTGCTTAACTTTGTTGATCTACACAAAGCATTTGGCATTCCCAAGTAGTAACCCATCTCATAATGACCAGGCTACATGTTGTTTAATATTGGTGATCTACATAAAGCATTTTGTATTACCAAGTAGTCACCTATCTGATTATGACCAGACACAATGTTGCTTAACTTTGTTGATCTACATAAGTAATTGTCATTCCCAAGTAGTAACCCATCTGATAATGACCAGGCTACATGTTGTTTAATATTGGTGATCTACATAAAGCATTTTGTATTCCCAAGTAGTCACCTATCTGATTATGACACGACTGCATGTTGCTTAACTTTGTTGATCTACATAAAGCATTTAACATTCCCAAGTAGTAACCCATCTGATAATGACCAGGCTACATGTTTTTTAATATTGGTGATCTACATAAAGCATTTTGTATTCCTAAGTAGCCACCCATCTGATTATGACCAGACTCCATGTAGCTTAACTTTGTTGATCTACGTAAAGCATTTGGCATTCCCAAGAAGTAACCCATCTGATAATGACCAGGCTACATGTTGCTTAACTTTGTTGATCTACATAAAGCATTTGGCATTCCCAAGTAGTAACCCATCTGATAATGACCAGGCTACATGTTGTTTAATATTGGTTATCTACACAAAGTATTTTGTATTCCCAAGTAGTCACCCATCTGATAATGACCAGACTCCATGTTGCTTAACTTTGTTGATCTACATAAAGCATTGTGTATTCCCAAGAAGTAACCCATGTGATTATGACCAGACTGCATGTTGCTAAACTGTGTTGATCTACGTAAAGCATTTTGCCTTCCCAAGTAGTCACCCATCTGATTATGACCAGACTCCATGTTGCTTAACACTGTTGATCTACATAAAGCATTTGGCATTCCCAAGTAGTAACCCATCTGATAATGACCAGGCTACATGTTGTTAAATATTGGTGATCTACATACAGCATTTTGTATTCCCAAGTAGTCACCCATCTGATTATGACCAGACTCCATGTTGCTTAACTTTGTTGATCTAGGTATAGCATTTCGCATTCCCAACAAGTAACCCATCTAATAATGACCAGGCTACATGTTGTTTAATATTGGTGATCTACATAAAGCATTTTGTATTCCCAAGTAATCACCCATCTGATTATGACCAGACTCCATGTTGCTTAACTTTGTTGATCTACGTAAAGCATTTGGCATTCCCAAGTAGTAACCCATCTGATTATGACCAGACACCATGTTGCTTAACTTTGTTGACCTAGATAAAGCATTTGGCATTCCCAAGTAGTAACCCATCTGATAATGACCAGGCTACATGTTGTTTAATATTGGTGATCTACACAAAGCATTTGGCATTCCCAAGTAGTTACCCATCTGATTATGACCAGACTCCATGTTGTTTAACTTTGTTGATCTACATAAAGCATTTGGGTTTCCCAAGTAGTAACCAATCTGATAATGACCAGGCTACATGTTGTTTGATTTTGGTGATCTACATAAAGCATTTTGTATTCCCAAGTAGTCACCCATCTGATTATGACCAGACTCCATGTTGCTTAACTTTGTTGATCTACGTAAAGCATTTGGCATTCCCAAGAAGTAACCCATCTGATAATGACCAGGCTACATGTTGCTTAACTTTGTTGATCTACATAAAGCATTTGGCATTCCCAAGTAGTAACCCATCTGATAATGACCAGGCTACATGTTGTTTAACATTGGTTATCTACACAAAGCATTTTGTATTCCCAAGTAGTCACCCATCTGATAATGAACAGACTCCATGTTGCTTAACTTTGTTGATCTACATAAAGCATTGTGTATTCCCAAGAAGTCACCCATGTGATTATGACCAGACTGCATGTTGCTAAACTGTGTTGATCTATGTAAAGCATTTAGCCTTCCCAAGTAGTCACCCATCTGATTATGACCAGACTCCATGTTGCTTAACACTGTTGATCTACATAAAGCATTTGGCATTCCCAAGTAGTAACCCATCTGATAATGACCAGGCTACATGTTGTTTAATATTGGTGATCTACATAAAGCATTTTGTATTCCCAAGCAGTCACCCATCTGATTATGACCAGACTCTATGTTGCTTTACTTTGTTGATCTATACAAAGCATTTGGCATTCCCAAGTACTTACCAATCTGATAATGACCAGGCTACATGTTGTCTAATATTGGTTATCTACATAAAGCATTTTGTATTCCCAAGTAGTCACCCATCTGATTATGACCATACTCCATGTTGCTTAACTTTGTTGATCTAGGTATAGCATTTGGCATTCCCAAATAGTAACCCATCTGATAATGACCAGGCTACATGTTGTTTAATATTGGTGATCTACATAAAGCATTTTATATTCCCAAGTAATCACCCATCTAATTATGACCAGACTCCATGTTGCTTAACTTTGTTGATCTACGTAAAGCATTTGGCATTCCCAAGTAGTAACCCATCTGATTATGACCAGACACCATGTTGCTTAACTTTGTTGACCTACATAAAGCATGTGGCATTCCCAAGTAGTAACCCATCTGATAATGAGCAGGCTACATGTTGTTTAATATTGGTAAGCTACATAAAGCATTTTGTATTCCCAAGTAGTCACCCATCTGATTATGACCAGACTGCATGTTGCTTAACTTTGTTGATCTACACAAAGCATTTGGCATTCCCAAGTAGTTACCCATCTGATAATGACCAGGCTTCATGTTGTTTAACTTTGTTGATCTACATAAAGCATTTGGCCTTCCCAAGTAGTAACCCATCTGATAATGACCAGGCTACATGTTGTCTAATATTGGTGATCTACATAAAGCATTTATATTCCGAAGTAGTCACCCATCTGATTATGACCAGACTCCATGTTGCTTAACTTTGTCGATCTACGTAAAGCATTTGGCATTCCCAAGTAGTAACCCATCTGATTATGAGCAGACTGCATGTTGCTAAACTGTGTTGATCTACGTAAAGCATTTGGCCTTCCCAAGTAGTCACCCATCTGATAATGACCAGGCTACATGTTGTTTAATATTGGTGATCTACATAAAGCATTTTGTATTCCCAAGTATTCACCCATCTGATTATGACCAGACTGCATGTTGCTTAACTTTGTTGATCTACGTAAAGCATTTGGCATTCCCAAGTAGTCACCCATCTGATTATGACCAGACTCCATGTTGCTAAACTTCGTTGATCTACGTAAAGCATTTGGAATTCCCAAGTAGTAACCCATCTGATAATGACCAGGCTACATGTTGTTTAATATTGGTAATCTACATAAAGCATTTTGTATTCCCAAGTAGTCACCCATCTGATTATGACCAGACTGCATGTTGCTTAACTTTGTTGATCTACACAAAGCATTTGGCATTCCCAAGTAGTTACCCATCTGATAATGACCAGGCTTCATGTTGTTTAACTTTGTTGATCTACATAAAGCATTTGGGTTTCCCAATAGTAACCAATCTGATAATGACCAGGCTACATGTTGTCTAATATTGGTGATCTACATAAATCATTTTGTATTCCCAAGTAGTCACCCATCTGATTATGACCAGACTCCATGTTGCTTAACTTTGTTGATCTACATAAAGCATTTGGCATTCCCAAGAAGTAACCCATCTTATAATGACCAGGCTACATGTTGTTTAATATTGGTGATCTACATAAAGCATTTTGTATTCCCCAGTAGTCACCCACCTGATTATGACCAGACTCCATGTTGCTTAACTTTGTTGATCTATGTAAAGCATTTGGCATTCCCAAGTAGTAACTCATCTGATAATGACCAGGCTACATGTTGGTTAATAATGGTAATCTACATAAAGCATTTTGTATTCCGAAGTAGTCACCCTTCTGATTATGACCAGACTCCATGTTGCTTAACTTTGTTGATCTACACAAAGCATTTGGCATTCCCAAGTAGTAACCCATCTGATAATGACCAGGCTACATGTTGTTTAATATTGGTGATCTACATAAAGCATGTTGTATTACCAAGTAGTAACCTATCTGATTATGACCAGACTCCATGTTGCTTAACTTTGTTAATCTACATAAAGTAATTGTCATTCCCAAGTAGTAACCCATCTGATAATGACCAGGCTACATGTTGTTTAATATTGGTGATCTACATAAAGCATTTTCTATTCCCAAGTAGTCACCCATCTGATTAGGACCAGACTCCATGTTGCTTAACTCTGTTGATCCACATAAAGCATTTGGCATTCCACAGTAGTAACCCATCTGATAATGACCAGGCTACATGTTGTTAAATATTGGTGATCTACATAAAGCATTTTGTATTACCAAGTAGTCACCCATCTGATTATGACCAGACTCCATGTTGCTTAACTTTGTTGATCTAGGTATAGCATTTGGCATTCCCAAATAGTAACCCATCTAATAATGACCAGGCTACATGTTGTTTAATATTGGTGATCTACATAAAGCATTTGGCATTCCCAAGTAGTAACCCATATGATTATGACCAGACACCATGTTGCTTAACTTTGTTGACCTACATAAAGTATTTGGCATTCCCAAGTAGTAACCCATCTGATAATGACCAGGCTATATGTTGTTTAATATTGGTGATCTACATAAAGCACTTGTATTCCCAAGTAGTCACCCATCTGATTATGACCGGACTCCATGTTGCTTAACTTTGTTGATCTACATAAAGCATTTGGCATTCCCATGTAGTAACCCATCTCATAATGACCAGGCTACATGTTGTTTAATATTGGTGATCTACATAAAGCATTTTGTATTCCCAAGTAGTCACCCATCTGATTAGGACCAGACTCCATGTTGCTTAACTTTGTTGATCTACATAAAGTAATTGTCATTCCCAAGTAGTAACCCATCTGATAATGACCAGGCTACATGTTGTTTAATATTGGTGATCTACATAAAGCATTTTGTATTCCCAAGTAATCACCCATCTGATTATGACCAGACTGCATGATGCTTAACTTTGTTGATCAACATAAGGCATTTAACATTCCCAAGTAGTAACCCATCTTATAATGACCAGGCTACATGTTGTTTAATATTGGTGATCTACATAAAGCATTTTGTATTCCTAAGTAGTCACCCATCTGATTATGACCAGACTCCATGTAGCTTAACTTTGTTGATCTACGTAAAGCATTTGGCATTCCCAATAGTAACCCATCTGATAATGACCAGGCTACATGTTGTTTAATATTGGTGATCTACATAAAGCATTTTGTATTCCCAAGTAGTCACCCATCTGATTAGGACCAGACTCCATGTTGCTTAACGCTGTTGATCCACATAAAGCATTTGGCATTCCACAGTAGTAACCCATCTGATAATGACCAGGCTACATGTTGTTAAATATTGGTGATCTACATAAAGCATTTTGTATTCCCAAGTAGTCACCCATCTGATTATGACCAGACTCCATGTTGCTTAACTTTGTTGATCTAGGTATAGCATTTGGCATTCCCAAATAGTAACCCATCTTATTATGACCAGACACCCTGTTGCTTAACTTTGTTGACCTACATAAAGCATTTGGAATTCCCAAGTAGTAACCCATCTGATAATGACCAGGCTACATGTTGTTTAAAATTGGTGATCTACATAAAGCACTTGTATTCCCAAGTAGTCACCCATCTGATTATGACCAGACTCCATGTTGCTTAACTTTGTTGATCTACGTAAAGCATTTGGCATTCCCAAGTAGTAACCCATCTCATAATGACCAGGCTACATGTTGTTTAATATTGGTGATCTATATAAAGCACTTGTATTCCCAAGTAGTCACCCACCTGATTATGACCAGACTCCATGTTGCTAAACTTCGTTGATCTACATAAAGCATTTGGCATTCCCAAGTAGTTACCCATCTGATAATGACCAGGCTACATGTTGTTTAATATTGGTAATCTACATAAAGCATTTTGTATTCCCAAGTAGTCACCCATCTGATTATGACCAGACTGCATGTTGCTTAACTTTGTTGATCTACACAAAGCATTTGGCATTCCGAAGTAGTTACCCATCTGATAATGACCAGGCTTCATGTTGTTTAACTTTGTTGATCTACATAAAGCATTTGGGTTTCCCAAGTAGTAACCAATCTGATAATGACCAGGCTACATGTTGTCTAATATTGGTGATCTACATAAATCATTTTGTATTCCCAAGTAGTCACCCATCTGATTATGACCAGACTCCATGTTGCTTAACTTTGTTGATCTACATAAAGCATTTGGCATTCCCAAGAAGTAACCCATCTGATAATGACCAGGCTACATGTTGTTTAATATTGGTGATCTACATAAAGCATTTTGTATTCCCAAGTAGTCACCCATCTGATTATGACCAGACTCTATGTTGCTTTACTTTGTTGATCTACGTAAAGCATTTGGCATTCCCAAGTAGTAACCCATCTGATAATGACCAGGCCCCATGTTGTTTAATATTGGTGATCTACATAAAGCATTTTGTATTCCCCAGTAGTCACCCACCTGATTATGACCAGACTCCATGTTGCTTAACTTTGTTGATCTACGTAAAGCATTTGGCATTCCCAAGTAGTAACTCATCTGATAATGACCAGGCTACATGTTGGTTAATATTGGTAATCTACATAAAGCATTTTGCATTCCGAAGTAGTCACCCATCTGATTATGACCAGACTCCATGTTGCTTAACTTTGTTGATCTACATAAAGCATTTAATATTCCCAAGCAGTAACCCATCTGATAATGACCAGGCTACATGTTGTTTAATATTGGTGATCTACATAAAGCATTTTGTATTCCTAAGTAGCCACCCATCTGATTATGACCAGACTCCATGTAGCTTAACTTTGTTGATCTACGTAAAGCATTTGGCATTCCCAAGTAGTAACCCATCTGATAATGACCCGGCTACATGTTGTTTAATATTGGTGATCTACATAAAGCATTTTGTATTCCCAAGTAGTCACCCATCTGATTAGGACCAGACTCCATGTTGCTTAACTCTGTTGATCCACATAAAGCATTTGGCATTCCACAGTAGTAACCCATCTGATAATGACCAGGCTACATGTTGTTAAATATTGGTGATCTACATAAAGCATTTTGTATTCCCAAGTAGTCACCCATCTGATTATGACCAGACTCCATGTTGCTTAACTTTGTTGATCTAGGTATAGCATTTGGCATTCCCAAATAGTAACCCATCTAATAATGACCAGGCTACATGTTGTTTAATATTGGTGATCTACATAAAGCATTTGGCATTCCCAAGTAGTAACCCATCTGATTATGACCAGACACCATGTTGCTTAACTTTGTTGACCTACATAAAGCATTTGGCATTCCCAAGTAGTAACCCATCTGATAATGACCAGGCTATATGTTGTTTAATATTGGTGATCTACATAAAGCACTTGTATTCCCAAGTAGTCACCCATCTGATTATGACCAGACTCCATGTTGCTTAACTTTGTTGATCTACATAAAGCATTTGGCATTCCCATGTAGTAACCCATCTCATAATGACCAGGCTACATGTTGTTTAATATTGGTGATCTACATAAAGCATTTTGTATTCCCAAGTAGTCACCCATCTGATTAGGACCAGACTCCATGTTGCTTGACTCTGTTGATCCACATAAAGCATTTGGCATTCCACAGTAGTAACCCATCTGATAATGACCAGGCTACATGTTGTTAAATATTGGTGATCTACATAAAGCATTTTGTATTCCCAAGTAGTCACCCATCTGATTATGACCAGACACCATGTTGCTTAACTTTGTTAATCTAGGTATAGCATTTGGCATTCCCAAATAGTAACCCATCTAATAATGACCAGGCTACATGTTGTTTAATATTGGTGATCTACATAAAGCATTTGGCATTCCCAAGTAGTAACCCATCTGATTATGACCAGACACCATGTTGCTTAACTTTGTTGACCTACATAAAGCATTTGGCATTCCCAAGTAGTAACCCATCTGATAATGACCAGGCTATATGTTGTTTAATATTGGTGATCTACATAAAGCACTTGTATTCCCAAGTAGTCACCCATCTGATTATGACCAGACTCCATGTTGCTTAACTTTGTTGATCTACACAAAGCATTTGGCATTCCCAAGTAGTTACCCATCTGATAATGACCAGGCTTCATGTTGTTTAACTTTGTTGATCTACATAAAGCATTTGGGTTTCCCAAGTAGTAACCAATCTGATAATGACCAGGCTACATGTTGTCTAATATTGGTGATCTACATAAAGCATTTTGTATTCCCAAGTAGTCACCCATCTGATTATGACCAGACTCCATGTTGCTTAACTTTGTTGATCTAGGTATAGCATTTGGCATTCCCAAATAGTAACCCATCTAATAATGACCAGGCTACATGTTGTTTAATATTGGTGATCTACATAAAGCATTTTGTATTACCAAGTAGTCACCTATCTGATTATGACCAGACTCCATGTTGCTTAACTTTGTTGATCTACATAAAGTAATTGTCATTCCCAAGTAGTAACCCATCTGATAATGACCAGGCAACATGTTGTTTAATATTGGTGATCTACATAAAGCATTTTGTATTCCTAAGTAGCCACCCATCTGATTATGACCAGACACCATGTAGCTTAACTTTGTTGATCTACGTAAAGCATTTGGCATTCCCAAGTAGTAACCCATCTGATAATGACCAGGCTACATGTTGTTTAATATTTGTGATCTACATAAAGCATTTTGTATTCCCAAGTAGTCACCCATCTGATTAGGACCAGACTCCATGTTGCTTAACGCTGTTGATCCACATAAAGCATTTGGCATTCCACAGTAGTAACCCATCTGATAATGACCAGGCTACATGTCGTTAAATATTGGTGATCTACATAAAGCATTTTGTATTCCCAAGTAGTCACCCATCTGATTATGACCAGACTCCATGTTGCTTAACTTTGTTGATCTAGGTATAGCATTTGGCATTCCCAAATAGTAACCCATCTAATAATGACCAGGCTACATGTTGTTTAATATTGGTGATCTACATAAAGCATTTTGTATTCCCAAGTAATCACCCATCTGATTATGACCAGACTCCATGTTGCTAAACTTCGTTGATCTACGTAAAGCATTTGGCATTCCCAAGTAGTAACCCATCTGATAATGACCAGGCTTCATGTTGTTTAACTTTGTTGATCTACATAAAGCATTTGGGTTTCCCAAGTAGTAACCAATCTGATAATGACCAGGCTACATATTGTCTAATATTGGTGATCTACATAAATCATTTTGTATTCCCAAGTAGTCACCCATCTGATTATGACCAGACTCCATGTTGCTTAACTTTGTTGATCTACATCAAGCATTTGGCATTCCCAAGAAGTAACCCATCTGATAATGACCAGGCTACATGTTGTTTAATATTGGTGATCTACATAAAGCATTTTGTATTCCCAAGTAGTCACCCATCTGATTAGGACCAGACTCCATGTTGCTTAACTCTGTTGATCCACATAAAGCATTTGGCATTCCACAGTAGTAACCCATCTGATAATGACCAGGCTACATGTTGTTAAATATTGGTGATCTACATAAAGCATTTTGTATTCCCAAGTAGTCACCCATCTGATTATGACCAGACTCCATGTTACTTAACTTTGTTGATCTAGGTATAGCATTTGGCATTCCCAAATAGTAACCCATCTAATAATGACCAGGCTACATGTTGTTTAATATTGGTGATCTACATAAAGCATTTGGCATTCCCAAGTAGTAACCCATCTGATTATGACCAGACACCATGTTGCTTGACTTTGTTGACCTACATAAAGCATTTGGCATTCCCAAGTAGTAACCCATCTGATAATGACCAGGCTATATGTTGTTTAATATTGGTGATCTACATAAAGCACTTGTATTCCCAAGTAGTCACCCATCTGATTATGACCAGACTCCATGTTGCTTAACTTTGTTGATCTACATAAAGCATTTGGCATTCCCATGTAGTAACCCATCTCATAATGACCAGGCTACATGTTGTTTAATATTGGTGATCTACATAAAGCATTTTGTATTCCCAAGTAGTCACCCATCTGATTAGGACCAGACTCCATGTTGCTTGACTCTGTTGATCCACATAAAGCATTTGGCATTCCACAGTAGTAACCCATCTGATAATGACCAGGCTACATGTTGTTAAATATTGGTGATCTACATAAAGCATTTTGTATTCCCAAGTAGTCACCCATCTGATTATGACCAGACACCATGTTGCTTAACTTTGTTGATCTAGGTATAGCATTTGGCATTCCCAAATAGTAACCCATCTAATAATGACCAGGCTACATGTTGTTTAATATTGGTGATCTACATAAAGCATTTGGCATTCCCAAGTAGTAACCCATCTGATTATGACCAGACACCATGTTGCTTAACTTTGTTGACCTACATAAAGCATTTGGCATTCCCAAGTAGTAACCCATCTGATAATGACCAGGCTATATGTTGTTTAATATTGGTGATCTACATAAAGCATTTTGTATTCCCAAGTAGTCACCCATCTGATTATGACCAGACTCCATGTTGCTTAACTTTGTTGATCTACATAAAGCATTTGGCATTCCCAAGTAGTAACCCATCTCATAATGACCAGTTATGTTGTTTAATATTGGTGATCTACATAAAGCATTTTGTATTCCCAAGTAGTCACCCATCTGATTCTGACCAGACTGCATGTTGCTTTACTTTGTTGATCTACACAAAGCATTTGGCATTCCCAAGTAGTTACCCATCTGATAATGACCAGGCTTCATGTTGTTTAACTTTGTTGATCTACATAAAGCATTTGGGTTTCCCAAGTAGTAACCAATCTGATAATGACCAGGCTACATGTTGTCTAATATTGGTGATCTACATAAAGCATTTTGTATTCCCAAGTAGTCACCCATCTGATTATGACCAGAATCTATGTTGCTTAACTTTGTTGATCTAGGTATAGCATTTGGCATTCCCAAATAGTAACCCATCTAATAATGACCAGGCTACATGTTGTTTAATATTGGTGATCTACATAAAGCATTTGGCATTCCCAAGTAGTAACCCATCTGATAATGACCAGGCTACATGTTGTTTAATATTGGTGATCTACATAAAGCATTTTGTATTACCAAGTAGTCACCTATCTGATTATGACCGGACTCCATGTTGCTTAACTTTGTTGATCTACATAAAGTAATTGTCATTCCCAAGTAGTAACCCATCTGATAATGACCAGGCTACATGTTGTTTAATATTGGTGATCTACATAAAGCATTTTGTATTCCTAAGTAGCCACCCATCTGATTATGACCAGACACCATGTAGCTTAAATTTGTTGATCTACGTAAAGCATTTGGCATTCCCAAGTAGTAACCCATCTGATAATGACCAGGCTACATGTTGTTTAATATTGGTGATCTACATAAAGCATTTTGTATTCCCAAGTAGTCACCCATCTGATTAGGACCAGACTCCATGTTGCTTAACGCTGTTGATCCACATAAAGCATTTGGCATTCCACAGTAGTAACCCATCTGATAATGACCAGGCTACATGTCGTTAAATATTGGTGATCTACATAAAGCATTTTGTATTCCCAAGTAGTCACCCATCTGATTATGACCAGACTCCATGTTGCTTAACTTTGTTGATCTAGGTATAGAATTTGGCATTCCCAAAGAGTAACCAATCTAATAATCACCAGGCTACATGTTGTTTAATATTGGTGATCTACATAAAGCATTTTGTATTCCCAAGTAATCACCCATCTGATTATGACCAGACTCCATGTTGCTTAACTTTGTTGATCTACGTAAAGCATTTGGCATTCCCAAGTAGTAACCCATCTCATAATGACCAGGCTACATGTTGTTGATTATTGGTGATCTACATAAAGCACTTGTATTCCCAAGTAGTCACCCACCTGATTATGACCAGACTCCATGTTGCTAAACTTCGTTGATCTACGTAAAGCATTTGGAATTCCCAAGTAGTAACCCATCTGATAATTACCAGGCTTCATGTTGTTTAACTTTGTTGATCTACATAAAGCATTTGGGTTTCCCAAGTAGTAACCAATCTGATAATGACCAGGCTACATGTTGTCTAATATTGGTGATCTACATAAATCATTTTGTATTCCCAAGTAGTCACCCATCTGATTATGACCAGACTCCATGTTGCTTAACTTTGTTGATCTACATCAAGCATTTGGCATTCCCAAGAAGTAACCCATCTGATAATGACCAGGCTACATGTTTTTTAATATTGGTGATCTACATAAAGCATTTTGTATTCCCAAGTAGTCACCCATCTGATTATGACCAGACTCTATGTTGCTTTACTTTGTTGATCTACGTAAAGCATTTGGCATTCCCAAGTAGTAACCCATCTGATAATGACCAGGCCACATGTTGTTTAATATTGGTGATCTACATAAAGCATTTTGTATTCCCCAGTAGTCACCCACCTGATTATGACCAGACTCCATGTTGCTTAACTTTGTTGATCTACGTAAAGCATTTGGCATTCCCAAGTAGTATCTCATCTGATAATGACCAGGCTACATGTTGGTTAATATTGGTAATCTACATAAAGCATTTTGTATTCCGAAGTAGTCACCCATCTGATTATGACCAGACTGCATGTTGCTTAACTTTGTTGATCTACACAAAGCATTTGGCATTCCCAAGTAGTTAGCCATCTGATAATGACCAGGCTTCATGTTGTTTAACTTTGTTGATCTACAAAAAGCATTTGGGTTTCCCAAGTAGTAACCAATCTGATAATGACCAGGCTACATGTTGTCTAATATTGGTGATCTACATAAATCATTTTGTATTCCCAAGTAGTAACCCATCTGATTATGACCAGACTGCATGTTGCTTAACTTTGTTGATCTACATAAAGCATTTAACATTCCCAAGTAGTAACCCATCTGATAATGACCAGGCTACATGTTGTTTAATATTGGTGATCTACATAAAGCATTTTGTATTCCTAAGTAGCCACCCATCTTATTATGACCAGACTCCATGTTGCTTAACTTTGTTGATCTACGTAAAGCATTTGGCATTCCCAAGTAGTAACCCATCTGATAATGACCAGGCTACATGTTGTTTAATATTGGTGATCTACATAAAGCATTTTGTATTCCCAAGTAGTCACCCATCTGATTAGGACCAGACTCCATGTTGCTTAACTCTGTTGATCCACATAAAGCATTTGGCATTCCACAGTAGTAACCCATCTGATAATGACCAGGCTACATGTTGTTAAATATTGGTGATCTACATAAAGCATTTTGTATTCCCAAGTAGTCACCCATCTGATTATGACCAGACTCCATGTTGCTTAACTTTGTTGATCTAGGTATAGCATTTGGCATTCCCAAATAGTAACCCATCTAATAATGACCAGGCTACATGTTGTTTAATATTGGTGGTCTACATAAAGCATTTGGCATTCCCAAGTAGTAACCCATCTGATTATGACCAGACACCATGTTGCTTAACTTTGTTGACCTACATAAAGCATTTGGCATTCCCAAGTAGTAACCCATCTGATAATGACCAGGCAATATGTTGTTTAATATTGGTGATCTACATAAAGCACTTGTATTCCAAAGTAGTCACCCATCTTATTATGACCAGACTCCATGTTGCTTAACTTTGTTGATCTACATAAAGCATTTGGCATTCCCAAGTAGTAACCCATCTCATAATGACCAGGCTACATGTTGTTTAATATTGGTGATCTACAGAAAGCACTTGTATTCCCAAGTAGTCACCCACCTGATTATGACCAGACTCCATGTTGCTTAACTTCGTTGATCTACGTAAAGCATTTGGAATTCCCAAGTAGTAACCCATCTGATTATGACCAGGCTACATGTTGTTTAATATTGGTAATCTACATAAAGCATTTTGTATTCCCAAGTAGTCACCCATCTGATTATGACCCGACTGCATGTTGCTTAACTTTGTTGATCTACACAAATCATTTGGCATTCCCAAGTAGTTACCCATCTGATAATGACCAGGCTTCATGTTGTTTAACTTTGTTGATCTACATAAAGCATTTGGGTTTCCCAAGTAGTAACCAATCTGATAATGACCAGGCTACATGTTGTCTAATATTGGTGATCTCCATAAATCATTTTGTATTCCCAAGTAGTCACCCATCTGATTATGACCAGACTCCATGTTGCTTAACTTTGTTGATCTACGTAAAGCATTTGGCATTCCCAAGAAGTAACCCATCTGATAATGACCAGGCTACATGTTGCTTAACTTTGTTGATCTACATAAAGCATTTGGCATTCCCAAGTAGTAACCCATTTGATAATGACCAGGCTACATGTTGTTTAATATTGGTTATCTACACAAAGCATTTTGTATTCCCAAGTAGTCACCCATCTGATAATGACCAGACTCCATGTTGCTTAACTTTGTTGATCTACATAAAGCATTGTGTAGTCCCAAGAAGTCACCCATGTGATTATGACCAGACTGCATGTTGCTAAACTGTGTTGATCTACGTAAAGCATTTGGCATTCCCAAGTAGTCACCCATCTGATTGTGACCAGACTCCATGTTGCTTGACTTTGTTGATCTACATAAAGCATTTGGCATTCCCAAGTAGTAACCCATCTGATAATGACCAGGCTACATGTTGTTTAATATTGGTGATCTACATAAAGCATTTTGTATTCCGAAGCAGTCACCCATCTGATTTTGACCAGACTCTATGTTGCTTTACTTTGTTGATCTACGTAAAGCATTTGGCATTCCCAAGTAGTAACCCATCTGATAATGACCAGGCCACATGTTGTTTAATATTGGTGATCTACATAAAGCATTTTGTATTCCCAAGTAGTCACCCACCTGATTATGACCAGACTCCATGTTGCTTAACTTTGTTGATCTACGTAAAGCATTTGGCATTCCCAACTAGTAACTCATCTGATAATGACCAGGCTACATGTTGGTTAATATTGGTAATCTACATAAAGCATTTTGTATTCCCAAGTAGTCACCCATCTGATTATGACCAGACTCCATGTTGCTTAACTTTGTTGATCTACACAAAGCATTTGGCATTCCCAAGTAGTAACCCATCTGATAATGACCAGGCTACATGTTGTTTAATATTGGTGATCTACATAAAGCATTTTGTATTCCTAAGTAGCCACCCATCTGATTATGACCAGACTCCATGTAGCTTAACTTTGTTGATCTACGTAAAGCATTTGGCATTCCCAAGTAGTAACCCATCTGATAATGACCAGGCTACATGTTGTTTAATATTGGTGATCTACATAAAGCATTTTGTATTCCCAAGTAGTCACCCATCTGATTAGGACCAGACTCCATGTTGCTTAACTTTGTTGATCCACATAAAGCATTTGGCATTCCACAGTAGTAACCCATCTGATAATGACCAGGCTACATGTTGTTTAATATTGGTGATCTACATAAAGCATTTTGTATTCTGAAGTAGTCACCCATCTGATTATGACCAGACTCCATGTTGCTTAACTTTGTTGATCTACATAAAGCATTTGGCATTCCCAAGTAGTAACCCATCTGATAATGACCAGGCTACATGTTGTTTAATATTGGTGATCTACAGAAAGCATTTTGTATTCTTAAGTAGTCACCCATCTGATTATGACCAGACTCCATGTTGCGTAACTTTGTTGATCTACGTAAAGCATTTGGCATTCCCAAGTAGTCACCCATCTGATTGTGACCAGACTCCATGTTGCTTAACTTTGTTGATCTACGTAAAGCATTTGGCATTCCCAAGTAGTAACCCATCTCATAATGACCAGGCTACATGTTGTTGATTATTGGTGATCTACATAAAGCACTTGTATTCCCAAGTAGTCACCCACCTGATTATGACCAGACTCCATGTTGCTAAACTTCGTTGATCTACGTAAAGCATTTGGAATTCCCAAGTAGTAACCCATCTGATAATGACCAGGCTTCATGTTGTTTAACTTTGTTGATCTACATAAAGCATTTGGGTTTCCCAAGTAGTAACCAATCTGATAATGACCAGGCTACATGTTGTCTAATATTGGTGATCTACATAAATCATTTTGTATTCCCAAGTAGTCACCCATCTGATTATGACCAGACTCCATGTTGCTTAACTTTGTTGATCTACATAAAGCATTTAACATTCCCAAGTAGTAACCCATCTGATAATGACCAGGCTACATGTTGTTTAATATTGGTGATCTACATAAAGCATTTTGTATTCCTAAGTAGCCACCCATCTGATTATGACCAGACTCCATGTAGCTTAACTTTGTTGATCTACGTAAAGCATTTGGCATTCCCAAGTAGTAACCCATCTGATAATGACCAGGCTACATGTTGTTTAATATTGGTGATCTACATAAAGCATTTTGTATTCCCAAGTAGTCACCCATCTGATTATGACCAGACTCCATGTTGCTTTACTTTGTTGATCTAGGTATAGCATTTGGCATTCCCAAATAGTAACCCATCTAATAATGACCAGGCTACATGTTGTTTAATATTGGTGATCTACATAAAGCATTTGGCATTCCCAAGTAGTAACCCATCTGATCATGACCAGACACCATGTTGCTTAACTTTGTTGACCTACATAAAGCATTTGGCATTCCCAAGTAGTAACCCATCTGATAATGACCAGGCAATATGTTGTTTAATATTGGTGATCTACATAAAGCACTTGTATTCCAAAGTAGTCACCCATCTTATTATGACCAGACTCCATGTTGCTTAACTTTGTTGATCTACATAAAGCATTTGGCATTCCCAAGTAGTAACCCATCTCATAATGACCAGGCTACATGTTGTTTAATATTGGTGATCTACAGAAAGCACTTGTATTCCCAAGTAGTCACCCACCTGATTATGACCAGACTCCATGTTGCATAACTTCGTTGATCTACGTAAAGCATTTGGAATTCCCAAGTAGTAACCCATCTGATTATGACCAGGCTACATGTTGTTTAATATTGGTAATCTACATAAAGCATTTTGTATTCCCAAGTAGTCACCCATCTGATTATGACCCGACTGCATGTTGCTTAACTTTGTTGATCTACACAAATCATTTGGCATTCCCAAGTAGTTACCCATCTGATAATGACCAGGCTTCATGTTGTTTAACTTTGTTGATCTACATAAAGCATTTGGGTTTCCCAAGTAGTAACCAATCTGATAATGACCAGGCTACATGTTGTCTAATATTGGTGATCTACATAAATCATTTTGTATTCCCAAGTAGTCACCCATCTGATTATGACCAGACTCCATGTTGCTTAACTTTGTTGATCTACGTAAAGCATTTGGCATTCCCAAGAAGTAACCCATCTGATAATGACCAGGCTACATGTTGCTTAACTTTGTTGATCTACATAAAGCATTTGGCATTCCCAAGTAGTAACCCATCTGATAATGACCAGGCTACATGTTGTTTAATATTGGTTATCTACACAAAGCATTTTGTATTCCCAAGTAGTCACCCATCTGATAATGACCAGACTCCATGTTGCTTAACTTTGTTGATCTACATAAAGCATTGTGTAGTCCCAAGAAGTCACCCATGTGATTATGACCAGACTGCATGTTGCTAAACTGTGTTGATCTACGTAAAGCATTTGGCATTCCCAAGTAGTCACCCATCTGATTGTGACCAGACTCCATGTTGCTTGACTTTGTTGATCTACATAAAGCATTTGGCATTCCCAAGTAGTAACCCATCTGATAATGACCAGGCTACATGTTGTTTAATATTGGTGATCTACATAAAGCATTTTGTATTCCGAAGCAGTCACCCATCTGATTTTGACCAGACTCTATGTTGCTTTACTTTGTTGATCTACGTAAAGCATTTGGCATTCCCAAGTAGTAACCCATCTGATAATGACCAGGCCACATGTTGTTTAATATTGGTGATCTACATAAAGCATTTTGTATTCCCAAGTAGTCACCCACCTGATTATGACCAGACTCCATGTTGCTTAACTTTGTTGATCTACGTAAAGCATTTGGCATTCCCAAGTAGTAACTCATCTGATAATGACCAGGCTACATGTTGGTTAATATTGGTAATCTACATAAAGCATTTTGTATTCCCAAGTAGTCACCCATCTGATTATGACCAGACTCCATGTTGCTTAACTTTGTTGATCTACACAAAGCATTTGGCATTCCCAAGTAGTAACCCATCTGATAATGACCAGGCTACATGTTGTTTAATATTGGTGATCTACATAAAGCATTTTGTATTCCTAAGTAGCCACCCATCTGATTATGACCAGACTCCATGTAGCTTAACTTTGTTGATCTACGTAAAGCATTTGGCATTCCCAAGTAGTAACCCATCTGATAATGACCAGGCTACATGTTGTTTAATATTGGTGATCTACATAAAGCATTTTGTATTCCCAAGTAGTCACCCATCTGATTAGGACCAGACTCCATGTTGCTTAACTTTGTTGATCCACATAAAGCATTTGGCATTCCACAGTAGTAACCCATCTGATAATGACCAGGCTACATGTTGTTTAATATTGGTGATCTACATAAAGCATTTTGTATTCTGAAGTAGTCACCCATCTGATTATGACCAGACTCCATGTTGCTTAACTTTGTTGATCTACATAAAGCATTTGGCATTCCCAAGTAGTAACCCATCTGATAATGACCAGGCTACATGTTGTTTAATATTGGTGATCTACATAAAGCATTTTGTATTCCCAAGTAGTCACCCATCTGATTATGACCAGACTCCATGTTGCTTAACTCTGTTGATCTACATAAAGCATTTTGTATTCCCAAGTAGTCACCCAACCTATTATGACCAGACTCCATGTATTTAACTTTGTTGATGTACGTAAAGCATTTGGCATTCCCAAACAGTCACCCATCTTTTTATTACCAGACTCCATGTTGCTTAACACTGTTGATCTACATAAAGCATTTGCCATTCCTAAGTAGTAACCCATCTGATAATGACGAGGCTACATGTTGTTTAATATTGGTGATCTACATAAAGCATTTTGTATTCCCAAGTAGTCACCCACCTGATTATGACCAGACTCCATGTTGCTTAACTTTGTTGATCTACACAAAGCATTTGGCATTCCCATGTAGTTACCCATCTGATAATGACCAGGCTTCATGTTGTTTAACTTTGTTGATCTACATAAAGCATTTGGGTTTCCCAAGTAGTAACCAATCTGATAATGACCAGGCTACATGTTATCTAATATTGGTGATCTACATAAAGCATTTTGTATTCCCAAGTAGTCACCCATCTGATTATGACCAGACTCCATGTTGCTTAACTTTGTTGATCTACGTAAAGCATTTGGCATTCCCAAGTAGTCACCCATCTGATTGTGACCAGACTCCATGTTGCTTAACTCTGTTGATCTACATAAAGCATTTGGCATTCCCAAGTAGTAACCCATCTGATAATGACCAGGCTACATGTTGTTTAATATTGGTGATCTACATAAAGCATTATGTATTCCCAAGCAGTCACCCATCTGATTATGACCAGACTCTATGTTGCTTTACTTTGTTGATCTACGTAAAGCATTTGGAATTCCCAAGTAGTAACCCATCTGATAATGACCAGGCCACATGTTGTTTAATATTGGTGATCTACATAAAGCATTTTGTATTCCCAAGTAGTCACCCACCTGATTATGACCAGACTCCATGTTGCTTAACTTTGTTGATCTACGTAAAGCATTTGGCATTCCCAAGTAGTAACTCATCTAATAATGACCAGGCTACATGTTGGTTAATATTGGTAATCTACATAAAGCAGTTTGTATTCCCAAGTAGTCACCCATCTGATTATGACCAGACTCCACGTTGCTTAACTTTGTTGATCTACACAAAGCATTTGGCATTCCCAAGTAGTAACACATCTGATAATGACCAGGCTACATGTTGTTTAATATTGGTGATCTACATAAAGCATTTTGTATTCCCAAGTAGTCACCCATCTGATTATGACCAGACTCCATGTTGCTTAACTTTTTTGATCTGTACAAAGCATTTGGCATTCCCAAGTACTTACCCATCTGATCATGACCAGGCTACATGTTGTCTAATATTGGTGATCTACATAAAGCATTTTGTATTCCCAAGTAGTCACCCATCTGATTATGACCATACTCCATGTTGCTTAACTTTGTTGATCAAGGTATAGCATTTGGCATTCCCAAGTAGTAACCCATCTGATAATGACCAGGCTACATGTTGTTTAATATTGGTGATCTACATAAAGCATTTTGTATTCCCAAGTAATCACCCATCTGATTATGACCAGACTCCATGTTGCTAACTTTGTTGATCTACGTAAAGCATTTGGCATTCCCAAGTAGTAACCCATCTGATTATGACCAGACACCATGTTGCTTAACTTTGTTGACCTACATAAAGCATGTGGCATTCCCAAGTAGTAACCCATCTGATAATGACCAGGCTACATGTTGTTTAATATTGGTGATCTACATAAAGCATTTTGTATTCCCAAGTAGTCACCCATCTGATTATGACCAGACTCCATGTTGCTTAACTTTGTTGATCTACACAAAGCATTTGGCATTCCCAAGTAGTAACCAATCTGATAGACCAGGCTACATGTTGTGTAATATTTGTGATCTACATAAAGCATTTTGTATTCCCAAGTAGTCACCCATCTGATTATGACCAGACTCCATGTTGCTTAACTCTGTTGATCTACATAAAGCATTTTGTATTCCCAAGTAGTCACCCAACCTATTATGACCAGACTCCATGTATTTAACTTTGTTGATGTACGTAAAGCATTTGGCATTCCCAAACAGTCACCCATCTTTTTATTACCAGACTCCATGTTGCTTAACACTGTTGATCTACATAAAGCATTTGCCATTCCTAAGTAGTAACCCATCTGATAATGACCAGGCTACATGTTGTTTAATATTGGTGATCTACATAAAGCATTTTGTATTCCCAAGTAGTCACACATCTGATTATGACCAGACTCCATGTTGCTTAACTTTGTTGATCTACGTAAAGCATTTGGCATTCCCAAGTAGTAACCCATCTGATAATGACCAGGCTACATGTTGTTTAATATTGGTGATCTACATAAAGCACTTGTATTCCCAAGTAGTCACCCACCTGATTATGACCAGACTCCATGTTGCTTAACTTCGTTGATCTACGTAAAGCATTTGGAATTCCCAAGTAGTAACCCATCTGATAATGACCAGGCTACATGTTGTTTAATATTGGTAATCTACATAAAGCATTTTGTATTCCCAAGTAGTCACCCATCTGATTATGACCAGACTGCATGTTGCTTAACTTTGTTGATCTACACAAAGCATTTGGCATTCCCATGTAGTTACCCATCTGATAATGACCAGGCTTCATGTTGTTTAACTTTGTTGATCTACATAAAGCATTTGGGTTTCCCAAGTAGTAACCAATCTGATAATGACCAGGCTACATGTTATCTAATATTGGTGATCTACATAAAGCATTTTGTATTCCCAAGTAGTCACCCATCTGATTATGACCAGACTCCATGTTGCTTAACTTTGTTGATCTACGTAAAGCATTTGGCATTCCCAAGAAGTAACCCATCTGATAATGACCAGGCTACATGTTGCTTAACTTTGTTGATCTACATAACGCATTTGGCATTCCCAAGTAGTAACCCATCTGATAATGACCAGGCTACATGTTGTTTAATATTGGTGATCTACATAAAGCATTTTGTATTCTGAAGTAGTCACCCATCTGATTATGACCAGACTCCATGTTGCTTAACTTTGTTGATCTACACAAAGCATTTGGCATTCCCAAGTAGTAACCAATCTGATAATGACCAGGCTACATGTTGTGTAATATTTGTGATCTACATAAAGCATTTTGTATTCCCAAGTAGTCACCCATCTGATTATGACCAGACTCCATGTTGCTTAACTTTGTTGATCTACGTAAAGCATTTTGCATTCCACAGTAGTAACCCATCTGATTATGACCAGACTCCATGTTGCTTAACTCTGTTGATCTACATAAAGCATTTTGTATTCCCAAGTAGTCACCCAACCTATTATGACCAGACTCCATGTATTTAACTTTGTTGATGTACATAAAGCATTTGGCATTCCCAAACAGTCACCCATCTTTTTATTACCAGACTCCATGTTGCTTAACACTGTTGATCTACATAAAGCATTTGCCATTCCTAAGTAGTAACCCATCTGATAATGACCAGGCTACATGTTGTTTAATATTGGTGATCTACATAAAGCATTTTGTATTCCCAAGTAGTCACAAATCTGATTATGACCAGACTCCATGTTGCTTAACTTTGTTGATCTACGTAAAGCATTTGGCATTCTTAAGTAGCAACCCATCTGATAATGACCAGGCTACATGTTGTTTAATATTGGTGATCTACATAAAGAATTTTGTATTCCCAAGTAGTCACCCATCTGATTATGACCAGACTCCATGTTGCTTAACTTTGTTGATCTACGTAAAGCATTTGCCATTCCCAAGTAGCAAACCATCTGATTATGACCAGACTCCATGTTGCTTAACTTTGTTGATCTACACAAAGCATATGGCATTCCCAAGTAATAACCCATCTGATAATGACCAGGCTACATGTTGTTTAATATTGGTGATCTACATAAAGCATTTTGTATTCCCAAGTAGTCACCCATCTGATTATGACCAGACTCTATGTTGCTTAACTGTGTTGATCTACGTAAAGCATTTGCCATTCCCAAGTAGCAAACCATCTGATTATGACCAGACTCCATGTTGCTTAACTTTGTTGATCTACATAAAGCATTTGGCATTCCCAAGTAGTAACCCATCTGATAATGACCAGGCTACATGTTGTTTAATATTGGTGATCTACATAAAGCATTTTGTATTCCGAAGTAGTCACCCATCTGATTATGACCAAACTCCATGTTGCTTAACTTTGTTGATCTACGTAAAGCATTTGGCATTCCCAAGTAGTAACCCATCTGATTATGACCAGGCTACATGTTGTTTAATATTGGTGATCTACATAAAGCATTTTATATTCCCAAGTAGTCACCCATCTTATTATGACCAGACTCCATGTTGCTTAACTTTGTTGATCTACATAAAGCATTTGGCATTCCCAAGTAGTAACCCATCCGATAATGACCAGGCTACACATTGTTTAATGTTGGTGATCTACATCAAGCATTTTGTATTCCCAAGTAGTCACCCATCTGATTATGACCAGACTCCATGTTGCTTAACTTTGTTGATCTACGTAAAGCATTTGGCATTCCACAGTAGTAACCCATCTGATTATGACCAGACTCCATGTTGCTTAACTCTGTTGATCTACATAAAGCATTTTGTATTCCCAAGTAGTCACCCAACCTATTATGACCAGACTCCATGTATTTAACTTTGTTGATCTACATAAAGCATTTGGCATTCCCAAGTAGTAACCCATCTGATAATGACCAGGCTACATGTTGTTTAATATTGGTGATCTACATAAAGCATTTTGTATTCCGAAGTAGTCACCCATCTGATTATGACCAGACTCCATGTTGCTTAACTTTGTTGATCTACATCAAGCATTTGGCATTCCCAAGTAGTAACCCATTTTATAATGACCAGGCTACATGTTGTTTATATTGGTGATCTACATAAAGCATTTTGTATTCCCAAGTAGTCACCCATCTGATTATGACCAGACTCCATGTTGCTTAACTTTGTTGATCTACGTAAAGCATTTGGCCTTCCCAAGTAGTATCCCATCTGATAATGACCAGGCTACATGTTGTTTACTCCATGTTGCTTAACTTTGTTGATCTACGTAGAGAGATTGGCATTCCCAAGTAGTCACCACTCTGATTATGACCAGACTCCATGTTGCTTAACTTTGTGTATGTACGTAAAGCATTTGGCATTCCCAAGTAGTAACCCATCTGATAATGACCAGGCTACATGTTGTTTAATATTGGTGATCTACATAAAGCATTTTGTATTCCGAAGTAGTCACCCATCTGATTATGACCAGACTCCATGTTGCTTAACTTTGTTGATCTACGTAATGCATTTGGCATTCCCAAGTAGTAACCCATCTGATTATGACCAGACTCCATGTTGCTTAACTCTGTTGATCTACATAAAGCATTTTGTGTTCCCAAGTAGTAACCCATCTGATTATGACCAGACTCGATATATTTAACTTTGTTGATCTACGTAAAGCATTTTGTATTCCGAAGTAGTCACCCATCTGATTATGACCAGACTCCATGTTGCTAAACTTTGTTGATCTACGTAAAGCATTTGGCATTCCCAAGTAGTCACCCATCTGATTATGACCAGGCTACATGTTGTTTAATATTGGTGATCTACATAAAGCATTTTGTATTCCCAAGTAGCCACCCATCTGATTATGACCAGACTGCATGTTGCTTTACTTTGTTGATCTACGTAAAGCAGTTGGCATTCCCAAACAGTCACCCATCTTATTATTACCAGACTCCATGTTGCTTAACTTTGTTTATCTACACAAAGCATTTAGCATTCCCAAGTAGTAACCCATCTGATAATGACCCGGCTACATGTTGTTTAATATTGGTGATCTACATAAAGCATTTTGTATTCCCAAGTAGTCACCCATCTGATTATGACCAGACTCCATGTAGCTTAACTTTGTTGATCTACATAAAGCATTTGGCATTCCCAAGTAGTAACCCATCTGATAATGACCAGGCTACATGTTGTTTAATATTGGTGATCTACATAAAGCATTTTGTATTCCCAAGTAGTAACCCATCTGATTATGACCAGACTCCATGTTGCTTAACTTTGTTGATCTACGTAAAGCATTTGGCATTCCCAAGTAGTAACCCATCTGATAATGACCAGGCTACATGTTGTTTAATATTGGTGATCTACATAAAGCATTTTGTATTCCCAAGTAGTCACCCATCTGATTATGACCAGACTCCATGTTGCTTAACTTTGTTGATCTACGTAAAGCATTTGCCATTCCCAAGTAGCAACCCATCTGATTATGACCAGACTCCTTGTTGCTTAACTTTGTTGATCTATATAAAGCATTTGGCCTTCCCAAGTAGTAACCCATCTGATAATGACCAGGCTACACGTTGTTTAATATTGGTGATCTACATAAAGCATTTTGTATTCCGAAGTAGTCACCCATCTGATTATGACCAGACTGCATGTTGCTTAACTTTGTTGATCTACGTAGAGCATTTGGCATTCCCAAGCAGTAACCCATCTGATTATGACCAGGCTACATGTTGTTTAATATTGGTGATCTACATAAAGCATTTTGTATTCCCAAGTAGTCACCCATCTGATTATGACCAGACTCCATGTTGCTTAACTTTGTTGATCTTAATAAAGCATTTGGCATTCCCAAGTAGTAACCCATCTGATAATGACCAGGCTACATGTTGTTTAATATTTGTGATCTACATAAAGCATTTGGTATGCCCAAGTAGTCACCCATCTGATTATGACCAGACTCCATGTTGCTTAACTTTGTTAATCTACGTAAAGCATTTGTCCTTCCCAAGTAGTCACCCATCTGATTATGACCAGACTCCATGTTGCTTAACTTTGTTGATCAACATAAAGCATTTGGCATTCCCAAGTAGTAACCCATCTGATAATGACCAGGCTACATGTTGTTTAATATTGGTGATCTACATAAAGTATTTTATATTCCCAAGTAGTCACCCATCTGATAATGACCAGACTCCATGTTGCTTAACTTTGTTGATGTACGTAAAGCATTTGGCATTCCCAAGTAGTAACCCATCTGATAATGACCAAGAAATGTTGCTTTACTTTTGTGATCTTGTAGCAGACGGAAATAGACCTCTTTCTTCTTGCACATATTTCTCCCTGATTGAGTGAGTTGGCTATACACTGGCCAATCAGAGGAGTAGCGCACGAATATTTTTAACCCCCAAGGACCTGACAGCTTCCGGTCCTTAGAAGAAAAAACTCTCTCTTACTCCATCAGCTTTCAAAGGGACTAGACTTTTTGCTTCTCTGCTCCTACTAGGTGTCAGACGACAGCAACCGGCTGTAACTACCTAGTAAGCAGTGAAGTCCCGAACCTTGCTTCCTTCTTTTCCTCCTTCGGGTTTAATGCCTTTCTAAATAAACCTTTTCCTTGTTAAGTTTAAGAGGTGGTTTGTTGTTTGTTCGGAAAATTGTGTTAAATGATTTTATTAGGGAGTGCCTTAAAAGCACCAAATAATAAATCCCTAAAATCTACATAAATCATTTGGTATTCCCAAATAGTCACCCATCTTATAATGATCAAGACAGTGTTGCTTAACGTTGGTGATCTACATAAAGCATTTGGTATTCTTAAGTATTTGCCCATCTGATAATGACCAAAACAATGTTGCTTAACTTTGGTGATCTACCATCCTTATAATGATCCAGGCAAATAAAACATTTTGTATTCCCAAGTAGTCACCCATCTGATAATGGCCAGGCTCCATGTTGTTTAACTTTGGTGATCTATACAAAGCATTTGGTATTCACAAGTAGCTATCCATTTGCTAATGAGAAAGGCAATATTGCTTAACTTGGTGATCTGTATAAAGAATTTGGTATTACCAAGTGGTCACACATTTGATAATGACAATGTGGCTTAACTTTGTTGATCTACATAAAACATCGAGTATTCCCAAGTAGTCACCCATCTGATTATGACCAGGCTACATGTTGTTTAATATTGGTGATCTACATAAAGCATTTTTTATTCCCAAGCAGTCAGCCATCTGATAAGGACACGGCTATATGTTGCTTAACTTTAGTTATATACATAAAGAATTTGGTATTTCCAAGTATTCACCCATCTGATAATGACCAGACTCCATATTGCTTAACTTTGGTGATCTATACAAAGCATTTGGAATGTACAAGTATTCACCCATCTGCTAATGACCAAAAGCATGTTGCTTAACTTTTGTGATCTACATAAAACATTTGGTATTCCCAAATAGTCACCCATCTTATAATGATCAAGACAATGTTGCTTAACTTTGGTGATCTACATAAAGCATTCGGTATTCCCAAGTAGTCACCCATCTGATAATGAGCAGTCTACATTTTGCTTAACTTTGGTGATCTTCGTAAAGCATTTGGTATTTCCAAGTAGTCACCCATCTAATAATGACCAGACTCTATGTTGCTTAACTTTAGTGATACACATAAATTATTCTTTATTCCCAAGTAGTCACCCATATGAAATGACCAAGACAATGTTGCTTAACTTTGGTGACCTTCGTAAAGCAGTTGGTATTCTCAAGTAGCTACCCATCTGATAATGACCAGGCCAAAAGTTGCTTAACTTTAGTTATCTACATAAAGCATTTTTTATTCCCAAGTAGTCAACCATCTGATAATGAACAGACTCCATGTTGCTTAACTTTGGTGATCTACATAAATCATTTGGTATTCAACAGTAGTCACCCATCTTAAAATGACCACGACAATGTTGCTTAACTTTGGTGAGCGCACTAAGTATTTTATATTCCCAAGTAGTCACCCATCTGATAATGGCCTGATCCATGTTGCTTAACTTTTCTGATCTACATAAAGCATTTGGTATTCCCAAGTAGTCAACCATCTGAGAATAACCAAGAAATGTTGCTTAACTTTGGTGATCTACATAAAGCATTTTGTATTCTCAAATAATCACCCATCTGATAATGACCAAGGCAATGTTGCTTAACTTTGGTGATCTAGATAAAGCATTTGGTATTAACAAGTAGTAATCCATCTAATAATGGCCAGTCTTCATTTTGCTTAACTTTGTTGATCTACATAAAGCATTGGGTATTTCCAAGTAGTCACCCATCTGATAATGCCTAGTCTACATTTTGCTTAACAGTTGTGATACACTTAAATTATTTTATATTTCCAAGTAGTTACCCATTTGTTAATGACAAAGACAATGTTACTTAACTTTGGTGATCTACGTAAAGCATTTTGCATTCCCCAGTAGTCACCCATGTGATTATGACAAGATTCCATGTTGCTTAACTTTGTTGATCTACATAAAGCATTTGGTATTCCCAAGTAGTCACCCATTTATTAATAACCAAGACAATATGGCTTAATTTTGGTGATCTACATGAAGCATTTGGTATTCCCAAGTAGAAACCCATCATCAAAATTGTCAAATAGGACTTGTAGTGCATAAGCACCTTCAAAATGATCAAGTCAGACTAATACTGCGTACAGCACAAGCACTTTCAAAAGTATCTAGTCGGATCTATACTAAAGAAGCAACATCAAAAATTTTCGAATTGGACCTGTGCTGCACAGCCACCTTTAGATTTTTTAAATCGGACCTACACTGCACAAGCACCTTCAAAATTGTCAACTCGGACCTATACTGCACAATGACCTTCAAAATTGTCAAATAGGACCTATATTGCACAAGCACCTTCAAAATTGTCAAATCGGATCTATACTGCACAAGCACTTTGAAAATTGTCAAATCGGACCTATACTGCACAAGCATCTTCCAAATTTTTCAAATCCGACCTATACTACAAAAGCACTTTCAAAATTTTTCAAATTGGACCTATACTGTACAAGCACCTTCAAATTTTTCAAATCGTACCTATACTGCACAAGCACCTTGAAAATTGTCAAATCGGACCTATACTGCACATGCATCTTCCAAATTTTCCAAATCCGACCTATACTGCACATGCATCTTCCAAATTTTCCAAATCCGACCTATACTGCACAAGCACCTTCCAAATTGTCAAATCGGACCTACACTGCATAAGCACCTTCCAAATTTTTTAAATCGGACCTATACTGCCAAGTACCTTTATGACACTGTTGGTGTCATGAATGTATACAGTGAGGTGCATATTGCGGTGAGAGGGGGTGTTTGACCGGACGGAATGGGGTGAAGGAGGGCAAAGAAATGCAAAACCTTAGGTAGGAAAATAGGACCAACTGCCGATATGTCATTATGAGCTTGTTAAAGGCAAAGCAGATATTATATTGTCTCAAAAAGGGAGACAGATTTGGAATTATCTACATGTCAAAAGAGATGGTCTTGTTTTTCAAATAGAGAAGAGAGGGCAGAAGAGGGGGTGTTGATGTCTGATTGGGACAAAACAGAAATGTCTATGGGATTTTGTCAGAAAGAGAAAAAACAAATAATTGTTTTTATCTCATTGTCGTTATATATCTGTTAACATTAAAGGTTTTTTTTAAAACCTCTATTAAGAGGTATGAAGAGATCCAGAGATCCTCAGCTGATTAAGGCTGACAACTTTGAATGGGGCTCAAGCATTGTTCAGCCTGGAATTACTAATCACTTCTAATTTGATAATAAGTAAAATGTCAGTGCAAATGAGGGTTAAAATTTGGTAGAGATAAGTTCGAAGAGGGGGAGTAGAAATTGGGGGAACAGAGAGAGAGGTGGCGAGTGGATAAGACAAAGGGTAAGCTCTAAGAGGAAGAAAGAAAGGGTGTTTGTAACCACTCTCTGAAGGAGAGGTGGGGAAAAGGGGTTGGATATAGAAAAAGGAATTCTAAAAAGAGTAGAGTCACAGCCAGAAAACTGAATGGCTAGGCCGATTTGGAACCCTCAGGGCCTGATGTTATAATGTTAACTAGCCTGTGTTAATGGGACATCTGTGACTTTACTGGTCTTACATCGTTTCACTGCTATAGTCAGTCATCTCAATTTAGACAGTAGCTGTTGTGAAGTAATGAAATTAATAAATAGTTTGTTATTGTTATAAACACGGAGTTCTGTTTGTTTGTGGTGAGGACTCTTAATTTTGCAGCAAGCCACAAGAACCAGCAGAGTGATTGATGTACCTGGAGACTACCTACACAGGGTAGGAGACGATTCGATCACAGTGGGTGAAGACGATCAACAGGCCAACTTGTGATGGGACAATGTATGATCGAAAGAACACCTGTCATATCAGATGGAATCTGACAAGGTTAAGGACACCCGGTGCAGTATCAGTCTCGTTATACCTTCAAATTTTTCAAATCGGACCTATACTGCACAAAGACCTTAAAATTGTTCAAATCGGACCTATACTGCACAAGGACCTTCAAAATTTTCAAATCCGACCTATACTGCACAAGCACCTTCAAAATTTTTAAAATCCGACCTATACTACACAAGCAGCATCAAAATTTTTCAAATCGAACCTATACTGCACAAGAACCTTAAAATTTTTCAAATCGGACTTATACTGCACAAGCACTTTCAAATTTTTCAAATACGTCTTATACTTCACAAGCACCTTTAAATTTTTCAAATGAGACCTATACTGCACAAGCACGTTAAATTTTTTCAAATTGGAGATATACTGCAGAAGCACCTTCAAAATTTTTAAAATCGGACCTATACTGCCCAAGCACCTTCTAAATTTTTCAAATCTGACATATATGGTACAAGCACCTTCAAAATTGTCAAATCGGACCTATACTGCACAAGCAGCATCAAAATTTTCAAATCGGACCTATACTGCATAAGCACCTTAAACATTGTCAAATCGGATCTATATTGCACAAGCACCTTCAACATTTTTCAAATCGGACATATACAGCATTAGCACCTTCCAAAGTTTTCAAATCGGAACTATACTGCACAAGCCCCTTCAAATTTTTCAAATCGGACCTATACTGCACAGACTCCTTAAAATTTTTCAAATCGGACCTATACTACACAAGTACCTAAAAAAATTTTCAAATTGGAGATATACTGAAGAAGCACCTTAAAAATATTTCAAATCGGACCTATACTGTACAAGCACCTTCAAAATTTTTCAAATCAGACCTATAATGCGCAAACACCTTCAAAATTTCAAATCGGACCTATACAGCACTAGCAACTTCAAAATTTTCAAATCGAATAAATACTGCAGAAGCACCTTAAAATTTTTTCAAATCTAACCTATACTACACAATCAGCATCATAATTTTTCAAATCGGACCTATACTGCACAAGCACCTTCAAAATTTTTTTAAATAGGACCTATACTGCACAATCACCTTAAAACTTTTCAAATGGGACCTATACTACACAAGCATGTTAAAATTTTTCAAATTGGAGATATACTGCAGAAGCATCTTAAAAATATTTCAAATCGGACCGACACTGCACATTTAAAATTCTCAAATCGGACCTATACTGCACAAGCAACTTCAAAATTGTCCAATCGGACCTATACTCCACAAGCACCTTCAAAATTGTTCAAATCGGACCTATACTGCAAAAGCACTTTCAAAATTGTCAAATCGGACCTATACTGCACAAGCACCTTCAAAATTGTCAAATCTGACCTATACTTCACCTATGTAATACAATCACGGCCGACACATGGTATTCTGCTAGTACACATCCACCTATGTCATACAATCCCGGGTGACGCCGGCTGTTCTGCTAGGAAAAATTCCATTAATTTTATCCAATCCCCAGGCCATGCCGGGTAATCAGCTAGTATATATGTCACGCTAGTGCTATGTCATATAATTTTATCCAATCCCGGGCTACACCGGGTATTCTGCTAGTACATATGCCGGGTATTAGGCTAGTTCATATATCAACCAATCTTATCCGATCCCAGGCAACACTGGGTATTCTGCAATGTATTTCCACCGTCGGGTAATCTGCTATTACATAATACTTTTATATGAATTCCTTAAACCCTTCCTCCTTAACTGAAGATTATATAAAAAACATAACCTCCCAATGCTAAGAATGGCTTTCTGAATAATAATGTTTTTATTTCAGAATTTGGAATCAGCAGTTTAGCGATTGTGATGTTTGGAATATGACATCTTGTCTTAATTTAATATACGAAAAATATATAATACGCATCTTTTTTTTTTACTTGGTATTTTGGCTAAGCCCTCGACACAAATGAATTATTGTACCATTTTTATTATCTTTTTTTTGTTTTTACATGTCAATAACAAATGTTTTAAAAATTGGGAGTTAAGTAGGACGTCCCCCAGTATGAAAGGTTGAATTTTTTTTTTACACAGTGATCACCACTTATCAAGGCCCGGAAGCCACTCAGGGATAAGGGTTATTGCAAGTACATTACGTTAGTGTGAAGATTTGATGAAGTGTTTAATTAAGGGGGCGGTTCATTAGGAATTTGTTAACATTGGACTTGAAGACATCCAAGTTGTAGTCCGGAGGGAAGCAGGCAGACGGAACAGAGTTCCACAGGCGTGCAGTTCTAAGAAAGAAGCTTTGTTCATGGAATCCGCGTTTTGATTTAGGCACAGATATAGAGTGGGGGAGATTTTTCACAGTGGATTCAGCTAGACGGGTGTTTTTCATGAAAGATTGGCGAGGGGGGACCAGAGATTGGAGTTCAGACGAGCACCTGCCATGGAAATAACGCTAAAACAAGGAAAGGCTCGCAAAGTCTCTTCTATGGGAGAGAGGTTGCAGGGTAGAGAAAAGGGCATCCCCCACTAAGCCACAAAGTCTATTTTGCACTCTGTCAAGGCAGGATAGGCTGTTTTTAGCAGCTCCTGCCCAGATATGGCAACAGTATTCCATCCTTGGACGTACTTGGCTTTTATATAGATAGAGAATTGCATCAGTAGTGAGATATCTTCTGGAGCGGTAGAAGGATCCCACCATCTTTCCAATGACCTTGGCAACAGTCTTGATGATCGTGTTCCATTTCAGATCAGGAGTAAAGGTCAAACCCAGAAGCTTGTCAAAACACGGGGCCTCACCCAAACGAGAGCCATCCATCACAATTGATGCCAGCTGGGGATCAGAGCGTTGATGATGTAAGGATAGGAGTTTGGTTTTGGATGCATTAAAGGTAACCAGCCACATCTTCCCTCACTGAACCACGTGCTCGAGATCAGAGGAGAGAGAATCAGAGAGAATTTTGTCATTTACAGCCTTTGATGTGTTGCCGTAGATGGTCGTGTCATCAGCATAGATGTCAACGAATGATTTAAGTATGTGTTTAGGGAGGTCATTGATGTAGATCAGGAAGAGAGTTGGGCCCAGGATTGACCCCTGAGGGACTCCAGCATTTATATTGCAGGCCTCCGATTTTTGTCCATCTACCACTACTCTTATGAGCCTATCAGAGATAAATGATTTAATGATTGAGAAAACATTTCCAGTTATACCGTAGCTGGAAATCTTGTGAAGTAGACCCTTATGCCATACCTTGTCGAAGGCCTTTGATATGTCAAGAGCAATTGCCCTAGAAAGGAAGCCTTTGTCAAGAGATTCACTAATCTGCGGTAGATCTTGCAGAGCGGAAACCATATTGTGTGTCACTAAGAAGGTTATTCCTGCTGAGGTGGTTGACTATTTCTCTATTTAATATGGATTCCAGCAACTTACTCATAACACACAGGAGACTTATTGGTCTGTACTGAGAGGGAGATGACTTATCACCTGAATTCTTAAATACAGGGCAAACTGATGAGGTCTTCCAGGGAGTTGGAAAGCACTTCTCCTTAAGGCAGCGTTTAAATAGTTTCGTAAGTATGGGAGCAAGTTCTTGTTGAAGCTTTTTTAACACTATAATTGGGATGCCATCAGGGCCAGTTGCTTTACTGGAATCTAGGTTCTTTATTAGCTTGGCGACCTCATGCACGGATATTTGTATGTTACCTAGCTTATTTGAACTGGTCTGATGAAGGTACCCTTTTCTCCCTTTTCGGTACCCATGATGTCGGCGAAGCGGATGATTAAGTCTGCTGTGGCCTCCAGTTCATCGCGGTTTGGATGGTTGGGCAATGCCACACCCACATTACTCTGTAGCCAGTGTAGTTTTTCATTTAGTGTCTTGAGGCTGGGCTGTGTGAGTCTAGTGGGATGATCGATGGTGTGGGCTCCAAATGTGGTATCATCAGCTGGTATCTTCTGTGTAAGAGCTGGTAGTATTGCTGCCGTGTGAGTTATCGGAGTGGATGCGAGCGTGCGTCTGAATTCAATTGTTGATTTTTGGTGGTCGATTGTGTAGGAGTCTAGTGTGCTGTGACCAAGGATGCTTTGGCCGATCAGGATTGGAGATATAGCGGATGTTATCAGCATGTTGATCCCGTCGAACCTGGGTGAATCATGGTTGCCGATGGCGATGCCACAATTAAGTTCGCCAAGGATGTGGATGCTGCCGTTTATGCCTCTCACATGCATGTTGGATGGCGTTATTCGACGTCTGATCTCTTCGGGTATTCGAGATACTGGCATAATGCAAGTGGAGCAGCCTGAGTTCAACATAGATATGTCCGAGAACGTAGCTCTCTCGATCATGAAATGTGTGTTGACGAAAGGTGACTTCTGTGCCGAGTGTTGATGAAAGTTAAATATGTGATGGTGAGTCTGTTGGACCACGGGGTGAGCCATCACATCTCGCCCGGTCCGTATTGAAAATCCTCGGCCATGGTAGTGGGGAGAGTATCTTCCGGTGGCATATCCCTGTCGTCTGTTGCGATATATGCCTGGGCACGAGGTGGGTGCCGGTACCGACAGTTGCGTCCATGGAAGCATGCATAGCCTTTCATGTAGTTTTGGCAGATCTCAGCATCCTGATTTTGTTCATCGTCCCTGCGCGTCTGAAAATGGCCGCGAGTGCCAGTGGGTTTAGTGTTGCGCAGTGTTGTGGTATCTTGTTGGAATCTTTTTTGTATCCATAATGGTGCATCCCCCTTGTTTACAGTTATTATTGTTTATCTGGTTCTTATATATGATTTTTTGTGTTTTATATCCATTATGCGTTTTAGTTTCGTATATTTTCGGTTTGTACGAAACTCCCTTCAATTTGGAGAAAAAAGAAATGCTAGCTCTGTGATGACGTCACGAGCTCAGCGCGTATTTCGCCCACTTTTGAAATTCTGCTGTCGAGGAGAGAGACCGTGTTCTTTGCCCGGCGCTGAAGATGGAATTTTGAAGAGCCCTCCTTGAAAGAAGTAAACCCGGCTGTGACGAGACAGGCTTCTGGAAATTAACTACGTGGCTGCGGTCCTGCACGTATTTATTTTATTATTATTTTACAAGGAGTGGAATTTAAAGAAAATACCTTTTACGTGACAAGGTATTATGGAATTTTCTATCCGGACAAGCGACGAGGTTTTGCTCCTGTAATACATGTGTGTCTACGGTTTTCACGCAGGAAAGGAAAATTCTAAAAGAACTTTAAACAAAAAAAAAAGGGGAAAAAGGCCACTTGCCTGACAGGCTTTCAATTGTGAGTACGCTCCTGAAATTAACTTCACATGCGAGAATGAATGGGAGATACTACTATTTTGTATATTCTTGTTGTATTCGTAATGGATACGCACAACTTCTTTATAAGAACCAGCAGTGTCGTTATTTTTTCTTTACATGTTACCTTTTCATTATATGTTACATTGGCGTTTTAAGTTTAATGCCCGCAAAGGGAAAAATTTGCAACTTATTGTAAATAAAGTTTCTTCTTCATTTTAAAGCAAGACATTTCTATTTCATTCCTTACCCCCCCCCCCCTTTGTTTCATGCTTTTTTTTTTTCAGCCTAGTTACTTTAGCGTCGAATTTATCTGGAAGCAAGATAAATTTCGACATTTTGCAAATTTTCTTTCGTTTATTTAAAGGTAGTTTAGAAAATTTCTGCTTTTATTTGTGGGCACTTTGCAAATTGTTTCCCGACAATTTCCAAATTTTTCTTGTAAGTAGTTGGGAAATTTCTTTTATTTGAAAGCATTGGGCCAATTTTGTCCCATATTAAATGCATTTTGCAAATTTATTATTCCCTTTTTTGGAACCCTTTGAAAATTAAGTATATTTCCTTTTTCATCAAGATATGCTAGTTCCCTTTCGGCAAATGCATTTTGCAAACTTTATATTAAATACATTTAGTCATTTTTTTGTCCGTTATTGTTGTACCCTTTTCTAATAGAGATATGCTTTAATTCACTTTCTTTCGAGTTAGGATTGAAATTTCTGTTAACTTCGCTACTTGACGCTATCAGCGTCACTTAGATTCGTTCGACCACTGTAAATTGCTTCTGTTATTTGAAGGCATTTTACAAACTCGTATTCCTTTATTTCAGAATACTTTTCAAACTAAGTGGTCAGTTATCTCAAATAATTCAACGAACTAAGTTACTATACACATTGTATGATACAACGCATACGCCACCTCCTATTTCGAGACGCGTTCCTGTCACTTCCTAGTCCACAACACGTCTTATTGATGCCTTCCCTCCCCACTTGTAATTTAGCGCGTCTGTTAACGCTCTCCTTAAAATATTTGAGGACTGCTATGTCCGGAATTTAGGAAGCGTGTAATGTAATTTAGTGTTTCCAACATTCGTCTTTCGCTTAATGAAAATTCCCGAATTTAGCATTTATGTGCGTCTAGTGTCTTTATTTATATCTGAGTAATATTTTACGCACAACTTTTCATAAATATTTTTCTTAATAAAAAGATTAAGCGATAAGTATACACTTTCCTTTTTTCTATTCTTTAGAATTGAAGTTGTAAATTTCGTAAACCTCCTTCGGAATATAATTTATATTTTACCCGCTTTAGTTGAATTTCCACGGGTATTGCGAGTTAGGGTGGGAGAAACTATAGCACTTTCTGTCCCTATTCAGCGAATAACAAATCCTACTAGACTGAGGTAATTTTATTTTTCGTCTTAATTCAGCGTGTTCGATATTTTTCGGAAGCTGGATTTTCCCCACTTTAAAAAACGACTTTTTTCTAATTATACCCTCGTGGGGAGCCTAGTAAATAGAGACGCTGTGTCCCAAACCGGTTAGGTATATGTTGGTATTTTTCCTCAATATATTAGAAAAAAAGGAATAAGTATATACTCCACTATTTGATTTAATGAACTCGTGAGTTCTCTCACATGTGTTAAATGTTTCCGGGTTGTGAATTAACCGGACAACATTATTAGAAATATTTTATACGTTGAAGATATTTATTATTTTTCTATAGCGAATTTATACCCATTTGCTTTGCAGACTGTTATTCTAAGAGTTTGTGAAAAGACAAGCCCCCTTTTTCTTTCTTAGCCCGTATTTGCATTTGGTTATTTGAATTCCTTTGAAGATACACATGTGACATAGTGGCATGTACCCTCCCCCGACGTAGTTGTATATTTAAACTCTTTCCACTTTTTTCCTAGGTCGTATTCAGTGAGGATATTGCTGTAAGCGTGTTAACGCTATTATTCATTTCCAGTGAATTAACTTCCATGTAGAAGTTTGAATTTTAAATTCACTTAATTTTAATTTAAGTCATAGTGACTCTTTTAATTTGTAACTGGGGATTGTATCCCTTGATATTTTCACGGCTAAATATGCTGTATTGGTCTTGTTTTGTTTGTGCTATGAGGAAGGAATTTTATGCAAATATCTTTGTAACCTTTGTGTGTGCATTTTTTGTGTATAATTCTCGAACGCCTATTTGTATTTGTTTCGATTTATTCCATATTTTTTAAAGAAAAAGAAAAACGCTGCACGATGTTGGTCACTCATTCTTCCGGATTCCTTGTAAAGAAACGAAAGTTTTATTTGGGGAAAGTTATCGCCGTCTTGGATTTGTTGCGGTTGCAGAGGGAATTACCCCAGCCTTATTTTATGACGATGAAGGCCGATGTCGATGAATGGTTGTCATCGGTAGATGATATTACAGAGTTGTTGGGTGATCGTTCCTTACGTGAGGACGTGGACTGTTCGCTAGTAGAAGCGGATGCTGTTAATGTTGTAGTGTTCTCGTCCCAGGTTCGATTCATTCTTTCGAGGTTGGCAGATGGTGTAGAGTGTGATTCCTTGTGCAACCCTGAGATATTTGAAACCCCTAGGGAGATGCTTGGCGAGTTTCCGACTACTAAGCCCGAATGTCCAGACTCTGAAAACTGTTCGCTGAGTTCTGGCAAGTTTGGCTTGGAAGATGTTGCATCACATTCTGAGAGCAGTGTTGCAAGTGCCACTTCAGAGGATCTGCGCAGTCAGGCGCTGAAGTTCGATTTTTCTGGCGGGCAGTTCGCCTGTAGTATTTTAAAGAAGGTATTGGGAGTGAGATTCCCAGGTATCATGAATGATACCACTCGTGTCCACGACTTGTTAAGTGTGGGCATGAATATTATGAAATTTATGGAGGGATTTCCATGGGATGTTGGAATTGTTTTGCCCTCTAACCATGTGAGTTTGAAAACTCGCATAAGTGGTTATCTTCCACAACCTTGTCAGAATACCGAGGAATTTAATCATGACGGTGGGATATTACTCCGGTCATGTGGTTCTCACAATGGTCAGTGGTTGAAGGACAGGAGTCTATCCTGTGTGGAAGTGCAAGCTTTGTGCACTTCTTCAAGTGCTAATGTTATTACTGGGAGAGAAATTCTCCATCAAGGGTATAGAGCAGAAAGCACTATATCCACCTGTGAAGGTATAAAAACCAAGAGGAGAATGGTTTTTGAAGAGTTACGTGAACTCAAGTTGGACTGGGGCTTCCAGATTCAGGTTGAGTGTAACTCGATAAAGAATCCCATGAGGGATACTGTTGAATTTGCTGACTACATGGTGTGTACTTCAGCTTCTCCGAGTTCCTACGGGAGTGTAGGATATGTTGTGCAGAAATCACTTGCAGAACCTTCATTCTGTGAAGTTGCTCCTTTAAGTAGGACGGTTCCTGCTTAGGAGTCACATGCAGGTGTTTTTGTTTTTGAATATTTTGTGGAGATCTGCCTTGACGTAGCTTACTGCAGTATTGCAAGAGCTATCGGAGTCAAGCTTGATTTGTCCAGGGGTGTTTCTGAGGCGCTCAGAACCATCCTATACTTAGTTAGAAATGATTTTTCTAATGCTGAGATGTTTGTTTCAGTGCTGAACACAAGATTGGATCTCTCCTTGATAGGAGTCTTCCATAAATATTACATCTCAAGCTACCTAGGTGTTTCTGACACCTATACTCAACTTTGTTTGTTTAGCTATATGTATATAGCTATGAAAGCGTTTAAAACTGCAATTGCCTTGAATAACTTGTGCAAAATTTGGGTTGCAGTTTTATTTTATTTCACCGAGTTGAAGAACTCATCCAAGCGTAGGGTTGATTGGATTCGTCCCTCTTGTAGCACCGGTGTTGATCTCACTGGGCTCTTGTGGTTACGAGGGAGCTGAGATATTTTGATGTTCGCCAGAGATAATATAAGGATGAGGAGGGTGGATGGTAAGTGAACTTCTCAAGCCTTTACTCTTATATGCTAATGGTTGATTACCTGGCAGAATATTCTCTGTTCTAACCTTAAACATGAATGTTTTCATGTGAATTTTTGTAGAATAAGCCTTTAAATTTTTCTGCTTTTTGTTCTAATATGCGTTTCCTGGAGAGGTCCTGACCATGCATTGTGTAGTATATGTATGTATATATAAAGAAAATTTTACAGATGTCATCCAACTGTAGGTTGACTGCCATTTCCTGTTGGGGGAGAATGTTGGAATTTTTTTTGTATCCATAATGGTGCATCCCCCTTGTTTACAGTTATTATTGTTTATCTGGTTCTTATATATGATTTTTTGTGTTTTATATCCATTATGCGTTTTAGTTTCGTATATTTTCGGTTTGTACGAAACTCCCTTCAATTTGGAGAAAAAAGAAATGCTAGCTCTGTGATGACGTCACGAGCTCAGCGCGTATTTCGCCCACTTTTGAAATTCTGCTGTCGAGGAGAGAGACCGTGTTCTTTGCCCGGCGCTGAAGATGGAATTTTGAAGAGCCCTCCTTGAAAGAAGTAAACCCGGCTGTGACGAGACAGGCTTCTGGAAATTAACTACGTGGCTGCGGTCCTGCACGTATTTATTTTATTATTATTTTACAAGGAGTGGAATTTAAAGAAAATACCTTTTACGTGACAAGGTATTATGGAATTTTCTATCCGGACAAGCGACGAGGTTTTGCTCCTGTAATACATGTGTGTCTACGGTTTTCACGCAGGAAAGGAAAATTCTAAAAGAACTTTAAACAAAAAAAAAAGGGGAAAAAGGCCACTTGCCTGACAGGCTTTCAATTGTGAGTACGCTCCTGAAATTAACTTCACATGCGAGAATGAATGGGAGATACTACTATTTTGTATATTCTTGTTGTATTCGTAATGGATACGCACAACTTCTTTATAAGAACCAGCAGTGTCGTTATTTTTTCTTTACATGTTACCTTTTCATTATATGTTACATTGGCGTTTTAAGTTTAATGCCCGCAAAGGGAAAAATTTGCAACTTATTGTAAATAAAGTTTCTTCTTCATTTTAAAGCAAGACATTTCTATTTGATTCCTTACCCCCCCCCCTTTGTTTCATGCTTTTTTTTATTTCAGCCTAGTTACTTTAGGGTCGAATTTATCTGGAAGCAAGATAAATTCCGACAATCTTTCCTTGCCTGTGGGCAGAGAGTTTGCCTGTTCACATTGTGTTCAGTTCGCCTGGTCCTTTGATCAGATCGTTGCGGCCTGTTTGCGTAGTACGCGATGGGACTATCATTAATTTCATTGTCCGTTTTGACACCACAGTCAATGTACCGCTATACATCACTAGCTATCCCACCCGCCGTATAATGCTTATCCATTGTTTTGACGATGTGTGGGTATAAGCTCGGTGTCCAGGCTTTCACCTTCTCGCTCATTAGCATTGCACCCATGAGAGAGCAGACAGTATCTGCAGGTATTTCCTGTGAGTGGTCCGACTTAAATTTTGCATTTATCTCAATTAAAAAAAAAAAAATAACAGCAACAAAAACATCAAGATTCATGACTGGTTTGTTTTACGTTTTGCATCTGTGGATTTCTTTTCGTGTTTATTATCGTGTGTATTTATTGAATTGTAACATCATCACTATCGTCATGACCATTGAGGAATCATACCGTTTCTTTTAAAACGCTTCTCTCAATTAAAAAAAAAAATAACAGCAACAAAAACATCAAGATTCATGACTGGTTTGTTTTACGTTTTGCATCTGTGGACTTCTTTTCGTGTTTATTATCGTGTGTATTTATTGAATTATAACATCATCACTATCGTCATGACCATTGAGGAATCATACCGTTTCTTTTAAAACGCTTCTCTCAATTAAAAAAAAAAATAACAGCAACAAAAACATCAAGATTCATGACTGGTTTGTTTTACGTTTTGCATCTGTGGACTTCTTTTCGTGTTTATTATCGTGTGTATTTATTGAATTATAACATCATCACTATCGTCATGACCATTGAGGAATCATACCGTTTCTTTTAAAACGCTTCTCTTAATTAAAAAAAAAATAACAGCAACAAAAACATCGAGATTCATGACTGGTTTGTTTTACGTTTTGCATCTGGATTTCTTTTCGTGTTTATTATCGTGTGTATTTATTGAATTGTAACATCATCACTATCGTCATGATCATTGAGGAATCATACCGTTTCTTTTAAAACGCTTCTCTCAATTAAAAAAAAAAATAACAGCAATAAAAACATCGAGATTCATGACTGGTTTGTTTTACGTTTTGCATCTGTGGATTTCTTTTCGTGTTTATTATCGTGTGTATTTATTGTATTGTAACATCATCACTATCGTCATGATCATTGAGGAATCATACCGTTTCTTTTTAAACGCTTCTCTCATTTAAAAAAAAAACATAACAGTAACAAAAACATCGAGATTCATGACTGGTTTGTTTTACGTTTTGCATCTGTGGATTTGATTTCGTGTTTATTATCGTGTGTATTTATTGAATTGTAACATCATCACTATCGTCATGATCATTGAGGAATCATACCGTTTCTTTTAAAACGCTTCTCTCATTTAAAAAAAAAAAATAACAGCAACAAAACCATCGAGATTCATGACTGGTTTGTTTTACGTTTTGCATCTGTGGATTTCTTTTCGTGTTTATTATCATGTGTATTTATTGACTTGTAACATCATCACTATCGTCATGACCATTGAGGAATCTTACCGTTTCTTTTAAAACGCTTCTCTCAATTAAAAAAAAATAACAGCAACACAAACATCGAGATTCATGACTGGTTTGTTTTACGTTTTGCATCTGTGGATTTCTTTTCGTGTTTATTATCGTGTGTATTTATTGAATTGTAACATCATCACTATCGTCATGACCATTGAGGAATGATACCGTTTCTTTTAAAATGCTGCTCTCAATTAAAAAAAAAAATAACAGCAACAAAAACATCGAGATTCATGACTGGTTTGTTTTACGTTTTGCATCTGTGGATTTCTTTTCGTGTTTATTATCGTGTGTATTTATTGAATTGTATCATCATCACTATCGTCATGACCATTGAGGAATCATACCGTTTCTTTTAAAACGCTTCTCTCAATTAAAAAAAAATAACAGCAACAAAAACATCGAGATTCATGACTGGTTTGTTTTACGTTTTGCATCTGTGGATTTCTTTTCGTGTTTATTATCGTGTGTATTTATTGAATTGTATCATCATCACTATCGTCATGACCATTGAGGAATCATACCGTTTCTTTTAAAACGCTTCTCTCAATTAAAAAAAAAAATAACAGCAACAAAAACATCGAGATTCATGACTGGTTTGTTTTACGTTTTGCATCTGTGGATTTCTTTTCGTGTTTATTATCATGTGTATTTATTGAATTGTAACATCATCACTATCGTCATGACCATTGAGGAATGATACCGTTTCTTTTAAAACGCTGCTCTCAATTAAAAAAAAAAAATAACAGCAACAAAAACATCAAGATTCATGACTGGTTTGTTTTACGTTCAGCATCTGTGGATTTCTTTTCGTGTTTATTATCGTGTGTATTTATTGAATTGTAACATCATCACTATCGTCATGACCATTGAGGAATGATACCGTTTCTTTTAAAATGCTGCTCTCAATCAAAAAAAAAAATAACAGCAACAAAAACATCAAGATTCATGACTGGTTTGTTTTACGTTCAGCATCTGTGGATTTCTTTTCGTGTTTATTATCGTGTGTATTTATTGAATTGTATCATCATCACTATCGTCATGACCATTGAGGAATCATACCGTTTCTTTTAAAACGCTTCTCTCAATTAAAAAAAAAAATAACAGCAACAAAAACATCGAGATTCATGACTGGTTTGTTTTACGTTTTGCATCTGTGGATTTCTTTTCCTGTTTATTATCATGTGTATTTATTGAATTGTAACATCATCACTATCGTCATGACCATTGAGGAATGATACCGTTTCTTTTAAAACGCTGCTCTCAATCAAAAAAAAAAAAAAATAACAGCAACAAAAACATCAAGATTCATGACTGGTTTGTTTTACGTTTTGCATCTGTGGATTTCTTTTCGTGTTTATTATCGTGTGTATTTATTGAATTGTAACATCATCACTATCGTCATGACCATTGAGGAATGATACCGTTTCTTTTAAAATGCTGCTCTCAATTAAAAAAAAAAATAACAGCAACAAAAACATCAAGATTCATGACTGGTTTGTTTTACGTTCAGCATCTGTGGATTTCTTTTCGTGTTTATTATCGTGTGTATTTATTGAATTGTAACATCATCACTATCGTCATGACCATTGAGGAATGATACCGTTTCTTTTAAAATGCTGCTCTCAATTAAAAAAAAAAATAACAGCAACAAAAACATCAAGATTCATGACTGGTTTGTTTGACGTTTTGCATCTGTGGATTTCTTTTCGTGTTTATTATCGTGTGTATTTATTGAATTGTAACATCATCACTATCGTCATGACCATTGAGGAATGATACCGTTTCTTTTAAAATGCTGCTCTCAATTAAAAAAAAAAATAACAGCAACAAAAACATCAAGATTCATGACCGGTTTGTTTTACGTTTTGCATCTGTGGATTTCTTTTCGTGTTTATTATCGTGTGTATTTATTGAATTGTATCATCATCACTATCGTCATGACCATTGAGGAATCATACCGTTTCTTTTAAAACGCTTCTCTCAATTAAAAAAAAATAACAGCAACAAAAACATCGAGACTCATGACTGGTTTGTTTTACGTTTTGCATCTGTGGATTTCTTTTCGTGTTTATTATCGTGTGTATTTATTGAATTGTATCATCATCACTATCGTCATGACCATTGAGGAATCATACCGTTTCTTTTAAAACGCTTCTCTCAATTAAAAAAAAATAACAGCAACAAAAACATCGAGATTCATGACTGGTTTGTTTTACGTTTTGCATCTGTGGATTTCTTTTCGTGTTTATTATCATGTGTATTTATTGAATTGTATCATCATCACTATCGTCATGACCATTGAGGAATCATACCGTTTCTTTTAAAACGCTTCTCTCAATTAAAAAAAAATAACAGCAACAAAAACATCGAGATTCATGACTGGTTTGTTTTACGTTTTGCATCTGTGGATTTCTTTTCGTGTTTATTATCGTGTGTATTTATTGAATTGTATCATCATCACTATCGTCATGACCATTGAGGAATCATACCGTTTCTTTTAAAACGCTTCTCTCAATTAAAAAAAAAAAATAACAGCAACAAAAACATCGAGATTCATGACTGGTTTGTTTTACGTTTTGCATCTGTGGATTTCTTTTCCTGTTTATTATCATGTGTATTTATTGAATTGTAACATCATCACTATCGTCATGACCATTGAGGAATGATACCGTTTCTTTTAAAACGCTGCTCTCAATCAAAAAAAAAAAAAAATAACAGCAACAAAAACATCAAGATTCATGACTGGTTTGTTTTACGTTTTGCATCTGTGGATTTCTTTTCGTGTTTATTATCGTGTGTATTTATTGAATTGTAACATCATCACTATCGTCATGACCATTGAGGAATGATACCGTTTCTTTTAAAATGCTGCTCTCAATTAAAAAAAAAAATAACAGCAACAAAAACATCAAGATTCATGACTGGTTTGTTTTACGTTCAGCATCTGTGGATTTCTTTTCGTGTTTATTATCGTGTGTATTTATTGAATTGTAACATCATCACTATCGTCATGACCATTGAGGAATGATACCGTTTCTTTTAAAATGCTGCTCTCAATTAAAAAAAAAAATAACAGCAACAAAAACATCAAGATTCATGACCGGTTTGTTTTACGTTTTGCATCTGTGGATTTCTTTTCGTGTTTATTATCGTGTGTATTTATTGAATTGTATCATCATCACTATCGTCATGACCATTGAGGAATCATACCGTTTCTTTTAAAACGCTTCTCTCAATTAAAAAAAAATAACAGCAACAAAAACATCGAGACTCATGACTGGTTTGTTTTACGTTTTGCATCTGTGGATTTCTTTTCGTGTTTATTATCGTGTGTATTTATTGAATTGTATCATCATCACTATCGTCATGACCATTGAGGAATCATACCGTTTCTTTTAAAACGCTTCTCTCAATTAAAAAAAAATAACAGCAACAAAAACATCGAGATTCATGACTGGTTTGTTTTACGTTTTGCATCTGTGGATTTCTTTTCGTGTTTATTATCATGTGTATTTATTGAATTGTATCATCATCACTATCGTCATGACCATTGAGGAATCATACCGTTTCTTTTAAAACGCTTCTCTCAATTAAAAAAAAATAACAGCAACAAAAACATCGAGATTCATGACTGGTTTGTTTTACGTTTTGCATCTGTGGATTTCTTTTCGTGTTTATTATCGTGTGTATTTATTGAATTGTAACATCATCACTATCGTCATGACCATTGAGGAATCATACCGTTTCTTTTAAAACGCTTCTCTCAATTAAAAAAAAAACATAACAGTAACAAAAACATCGAGATTCATGACTGGTTTGTTTTACGTTTTGCATCTGTGGATTTGATTTCGTGTTTATTATCGTGTGTATTTATTGAATTGTAACATCATCACTATCGTCATGATCATTGAGGAATCATACCGTTTCTTTTAAAACGCTTCTCTCATTTAAAAAAAAAAATAACAGCAACAAAAACATCGAGATTCATGACTGGTTTGTTTTACGTTTTGCATCTGTGGATTTCTTTTCGTGTTTATTATCATGTGTATTTATTGACTTGTAACATCATCACTATCGTCATGACCATTGAGGAATCTTACCGTTTCTTTTAAAACGCTTCTCTCAATTAAAAAAAAATAACAGCAACACAAACATCGAGATTCATGACTGGTTTGTTTTACGTTTTGCATCTGTGGATTTCTTTTCGTGTTTATTATCGTGTGTATTTATTGAATTGTAACATCATCACTATCGTCATGACCATTGAGGAATGATACCGTTTCTTTTAAAATGCTGCTCTCAATAAAAAAAAAAAAATAACAGCAACAAAAACATCAAGATTCATGACTGGTTTGTTTTACGTTTTGCATCTGTGGATTTCTTTTCGTGTTTATTATCGTGTGTATTTATTGAATTGTAACATCATCACTATCGTCATGACCATTGAGGAATGATACCGTTTCTTTTAAAATGCTGCTCTCAATTAAAAAAAAAAATAACAGCAACAAAAACATCGAGATTCATGACTGGTTTGTTTTACGTTTTGCATCTGTGGATTTCTTTTCGTGTTTATTATCGTGTGTATTTATTGAATTGTATCATCATCACTATCGTCATGACCATTGAGGAATCATACCGTTTCTTTTAAAACGCTTCTCTCAATTAAAAAAAAATAACAGCAACAAAAACATCGAGATTCATCACTGGTTTGTTTTACGTTTTGCATCTGTGGATTTCTTTTCGTGTTTATTATCGTGTGTATTTATTGAATTGTATCATCATCACTATCGTCATGACCATTGAGGAATCATACCGTTTCTTTTAAAACGCCTCTCTCAATTAAAAAAAAAAATAACAGCAACAAAAACATCGAGATTCATGACTGGTTTGTTTTACGTTTTGCATCTGTGGATTTCTTTTCGTGTTTATTATCATGTGTATTTATTGAATTGTAACATCATCACTATCGTCATGACCATTGAGGAATGATACCGTTTCTTTTAAAACGCTGCTCTCAATTAAAAAAAAAAAAAAATAACAGCAACAAAAACATCAAGATTCATGACTGGTTTGTTTTACGTTCAGCATCTGTGGATTTCTTTTCGTGTTTATTATCGTGTGTATTTATTGAATTGTAACATCATCACTATCGTCATGACCATTGAGGAATGATACCGTTTCTTTTAAAATGCTGCTCTCAATTAAAAAAAAAATAACAGCAACAAAAACATCAAGATTCATGACTGGTTTGTTTTACGTTCAGCATCTGTGGATTTCTTTTCGTGTTTATTATCGTGTGTATTTATTGAATTGTAACATCATCACTATCGTCATGACCATTGAGGAATCATACCGTTTCTTTTAAAACGCTTCTCTCAATTAAAAAAAAAAATAACAGCAACAAAAACATCGAGATTCATGACTGGTTTGTTTTACGTTTTGCATCTGTGGATTTCTTTTCGTGTTTATTATCGTGTGTATTTATTGAATTGTAACATCATCACTATCGTCATGACCATTGAGGAATGATACCGTTTCTTTTAAAATGCTGCTCTCAATTAAAAAAAAAATAACAGCAACAAAAACATCAAGATTCATGACTGGTTTGTTTTACGTTCAGCATCTGTGAAGTTCTTTTCGTGTTTATTATCGTGTGTATTTATTGAATTGTAACATCATCACTATCGTCATGACCATTGAGGAATGATACCGTTTCTTTTAAAATGCTGCTCTCAATTAAAAAAAAATAACAGCAATAAAAACATCGAGATTCATGACTGGTTTGTTTTACGTTTTGCATCTGTGGATTTGTTTTCGTGTTTATTATCGTGTGTATTTATTGAATTGTAACATCATCACTATCGTCATGACCATTGAGGAATCATACCGTTTCTTTTAAAACGCTTCTCTCAATTAAAAAAAAAAAAATAACAGCAATAAAAAAATCGAGATTCATGACTGGTTTGTTTTACGTTTTGCATCTGTGGATTTCTTTTCGTGTTTATTATCGTGTGTATTTATTGAATTGTAACATCATCACTATCGTCATGACCATTGAGGAATCATACCGTTTCTTTTAAAACGCTTCTCTCAATTAAAAAAAAAAACGTAACAGTAACAAAAAAATCGAGATTCATGACTGGTTTGTTTTACGTTTTGCATCTGTGGATGTGATTTCGTGTTTATTATCGTGTGTATTTATTGAATTGTAACATCATCACTATCGTCATGATCATTGAGGAATGATACCGTTTCTTTTAAAATGCTGCTCTCAATTAAAAAAAAAAATAACAGCAACAAAAACATCGAGATTCATGACTGGTTTGTTTTACGTTTTGCATCTGTGGATTTCTTTTCGTGTTTATTATCGTGTGTATTTATTGAATTGTATCATCATCACTATCGTCATGACCATTGAGGAATCATACCGTTTCTTTTAAAACGCTTCTCTCAATTAAAAAAAATAACAGCAACAAAAACATCAAGATTCATGACTGGTTTGTTTTACGTTCAGCATCTGTGGATTTCTTTTCGTGTTTATTATCGTGTGTATTTATTGAATTGTAACATCATCACTATCGTCATGACCATTGAGGAATGATACCGTTTCTTTTAAAACGCTTCTCTCAATTAAAAAAAAAAATAACAGCAACAAAAACATCGAGATTCATGACTGGTTTGTTTTACGTTTTGCATCTGTGGATTTCTTTTCGTGTTTATTATCGTGTGTATTTATTGAATTGTATCATCATCACTATCGTCATGACCATTGAGGAATGATACCGTTTCTTTTAAAACGCTGCTCTCAATTAAAAAATAAAAAATAACAGCAACAAAAACATCAAGATTCATGACTGGTTTGTTTTACGTTTTGCATCTGTGGATTTCTTTTCGTGTTTATTATCGTGTGTATTTATTGAATTGTATCATCATCACTATCGTCATGACCATTGAGGAATCATACCGTTTCTTTTAAAACGCTTCTCTCAATTAAAAAAAAAAATAACAGCAACAAAAACATCGAGATTCATGACTGGTTTGTTTTACGTTTTGCATCTGTGGGTTTCTTTTCGTGTTTATTATCATGTGTATTTATTGAATTGTAACATCATCACTATCGTCATGACCATTGAGGAATGATACCGTTTCTTTTAAAACGCTGCTCTCAATTAAAAAAAAAAAAAATAACAGCAACAAAAACATCAAGATTCATGACTGGTTTGTTTTACGTTTTGCATCTGTGGATTTCTTTTCGTGTTTATTATCGTGTGTATTTATTGAATTGTAACATCATCACTATCGTCATGACCATTGAGGAATGATACCGTTTCTTTTAAAATGCTGCTCTCAATTAAAAAAAAAATAACAGCAACAAAAACATCAAGATTCATGACTGGTTTGTTTTACGTTCAGCATCTGTGAATTTCTTTTCGTGTTTATTATCGTGTGTATTTATTGAATTGTAACATCATCACTATCGTCATGACCATTGAGGAATGATACCGTTTCTTTTAAAATGCTGCTCTCAATTAAAAAAAAATAACAGCAATAAAAACATCGAGATTCATGACTGGTTTGTTTTACGTTTTGCATCTGTGGATTTCTTTTCGTGTTTATTATCGTGTGTATTTATTGAATTGTAACATCATCACTATCGTCATGACCATTGAGGAATGATACCGTTTCTTTTAAAATGCTGCTCTCAATAAAAAAAAAAAAATAACAGCAACAAAAACATCAAGATTCATGACTGGTTTGTTTTACGTTTTGCATCTGTGGATTTCTTTCGTGTTTATTATCGTGTGTATTTATTGAATTGTAACATCATCACTATCGTCATGACCATTGAGGAATCATACCGTTTCTTTTAAAACGCTTCTCTCAATTCAAAAAAAAATAACAGCAATAAAAACATCGAGATTCATGACTGGTTTGTTTTACGTTTTGCATCTGTGGATTTCTTTCGTGTTTATTATCGTGTGTATGTATTGAATTGTAACATCATCACTATCGTCATGACCATTGAGGAATCATACCGTTTCTTTTAAAACGCTTCTCTAAAATAAAAAAAAAAATAACAGCACACAAAAACATCGAGATTCATGATTGGTTTGTTTTACGTTTTGCATCTGTGGATTTCTTTTCGTGTTTATTATCGTGTGTATTTATTGAATTGTAACATCATCACTATCGTCATGACCATTGAGGAATCATACCGTTTCTTTTTAAACGCTTCTCTCAATTAAAAAAAAAAATAACAGCAACAAAAACATCAAGATTCATGATTGGTTTGTTTTACGTTTTGCATCTGTGGATTTCTTTTCGTGTTTATTATCATGTGTATTTATTGAATTGTAACATCATCACTATCGTCATGACCATTGAGGAATGATACCGTTTCTTTTAAAACGCTGCTCTCAATTAAAAAAAAAAAAAATAACAGCAACAAAAACATCAAGATTCATGACTGGTTTGTTTTACGTTTTGCATCTGTGGATTTCTTTTCGTGTTTATTATCGTGTGTATTTATTGAATTGTAACATCATCACTATCGTCATGACCATTGAGGAATCATACCGTTTCTTTTAAAACGCTTCTCTCAATTAAAAAAAAATAACAGCAACAAAAACATCGAGATTCATCACTGGTTTGTTTTACGTTTTGCATCTGTGGATTTCTTTTCGTGTTTATTATCGTGTGTATTTATTGAATTGTATCATCATCACTATCGTCATGACCATTGAGGAATCATACCGTTTCTTTTAAAACGCTTCTCTCAATTAAAAAAAAAAAATAACAGCAACAAAAACATCGAGATTCATGACTGGTTTGTTTTACGTTTTGCATCTGTGGATTTCTTTTCGTGTTTATTATCATGTGTATTTATTGAATTGTAACATCATCACTATCGTCATGACCATTGAGGAATCATACCGTTTCTTTTAAAACGCTGCTCTCAATTAAAAAAAAAAAAAAATAACAGCAACAAAAACATCAAGATTCATGACTGGTTTGTTTTACGTTCAGCATCTGTGGATTTCTTTTCGTGTTTATTATCGTGTGTATTTATTGAATTGTAACATCATCACTATCGTCATGACCATTGAGGAATCTTACCGTTTCTTTTAAAACGCTTCTCTCAATTAAAAAAAAAAAACAGCAACAAAAACATCGAGATTCATGACTGGTTTGTTTTACGTTTTGCATCTGTGGATTTCTTTTCGTGTTTATTATCGTGTGTATTTATTGAATTGTAACATCATCACTATCGTCATGATCATTGAGGAATAATACCGTTTCTTTTAAAACGCTTCTCTCAATTAAAAAAAAAAATAACAGCAACAAAAACATCGAGATTCATGACTGGTTTGTTTTACGTTTTGCATCTGTGGATTTCTTTCGTGTTTATTATCGTGTGTATTTATTGAATTGTAACATCATCACTATCGTCATGACCATTGAGGAATAATACCGTTTCTTTTAAAACGCTTCTCTAAAATAAAAAAAAAATAACAGCACACAAAAACATCGAGATTCATGATTGGTTTGTTTTACGTTTTGCATCTGTGGATTTGTTTTCGTGTTTATTATCGTGTGTATTTATTGAATTGTAACATCATCACTATCGTCATGACCATTGAGGAATCATACCGTTTCTTTTTAAAACGCTGCTCTCAATTAAAAAAAAAAAAAAAAGCAACAAAAACATCAATATTCATGACTGGTTTGTTTTACGTTTTGCATCTGTGGATTTCTTTTCGTGTTTATTATCGTGTGTATTTATTGAATTGTTAACATCATCACTATCGTAATGACCATTGAGGAATCATACCGTTTCTTTTAAAACGCTTCTCTCAATTAAAAAAAAAAATAACAGCAACAAAAACATCAAGATTCATGACTGGTTTGTTTTACGTTTTGCATCTGAGGATTTCTTTTCGTGTTTATTATCGTGTGTATTTATTGAATTGTAACATCATCACTATCGTCATGACCATTGAGGAATCATACCGTTTCTTTTTAAAACGCTTCTCTCAATTAAAAAAAAAAAAAGCAACAAAAACATCAATATTCATGACTGGTTTGTTTTACGTTTTGCATCTGTGGATTTCTTTTCGTGTTTATTATCGTGTGTATTTATTGAATTGTTAACATCATCACTATCGTAATGACCATTGAGGAATCATACCGTTTCTTTTAAAACGCTTCTCTCAATTAAAAAAAAAAATAACAGCAACAAAAACATCAAGATTCATGACTGGTTTGTTTTACGTTTTGCATCTGAGGATTTCTTTTCGTGTTTATTATCGTGTGTATTTATTGAATTGTAACATCATCACTATCGTCATGACCATTGAGGAATCATACCGTTTCTTTTAAAACGCTTCTCTCAATTAAAAAAAAAAATAACAGCAACAAAAACATCAAGATTCATGACTGGTTTGTTTTACGTTTTGCATCTGAGGATTTCTTTTCGTGTTTATTATCGTGTGTATTTATTGAATTGTAACATCATCACTATCGTCATGACCATTGAGGAATCATACCGTTTCTTTTAAAACGCTTCGCTCAATTAAAAAAAAAAAATAACAGCAACAAAAACATCGAGATTAATGACTGGTTTGTTTTACGTTTTGCATCTGTGGATTTCTTTTCGTGTTTATTATCGTGTGTATTTATTGAATTGTAACATCATCACTATCGTCATGACCTTTGAGGAATCATACCGTTTCTTTTTAAACGCTTCTCTCAATTAAAAAAAAAAATAATAGCAACAAAAACATCGAGATTAATGACTGGTTTGTTTTACGTTCAGCATCTGTGGATTTCTTTTCGTGTTTATTATCGTGTGTATTTATTGAATTGTAACATCATCACTATCGTCATGACCATTGAGGAATCATACCGTTTCTTTTTAAAACGCTGCTCTCAATTAAAAAAAAAAATAAAAGCAACAAAAACATCAATATTCATGACTGGTTTGTTTTACGTTTTGCATCTGTGGATTTCTTTTCGTGTTTATTATCGTGTGTATTTATTGAATTGTTAACATCATCACTATCGTAATGACCATTGAGGAATGATACCGTTTCTTTTTAAAACGCGTCTCTCAATTAAAAAAAAAAAATAAAAGCAACAAAAACATCAAGATTCATGACTGGTTTGTTTTACGTTTTGCATCCGAGGATTTCTTTTCGTGTTTATTATCGTGTGTATTTATTGAATTGTAACATCATCACTATCGTCATGACCATTGAGGAATGATACCGTTTCTTTTAAAATGCTGCTCTCAATTAAAAAAAAAAAAATAACAGCAACAAAAACATCGAGATTCATGACTGGTTTGTTTTACGTTTTGCATCTGTGGATTTCTTTTCGTGTTTATTATCATGTGTATTTATTGAATTGTAACATCATCACTATCGTCATGACCATTGAGGAATCATACCGTTTCTTTTAAAACGCTTCTCTCAATTAAAAAAAAATAACAGCAACAAAAACATCGAGATTCATGACTGGTTTGTTTTACGTTTTGCATCTGTGGATTTCTTTTCGTGTTTATTATCGTGTGTATTTATTGAATTGTAACATCATCACTATCGTCATGACCATTGAGGAATCATACCGTTTCTTTTAAAACGCTTCTCTCAATTAAAAAAAAATAACAGCAACAAAAACATCGAGATTCATGACTGGTTTGTTTTACGTTTTGCATCTGTGGATTTCTTTTCGTGTTTATTATCATTTGTATTTATTGAATTGTAACATCATCACTATCGTCATGACCATTGAGGAATCTTACCGTTTCTTTTAAAACGCTTCTCTCAATTAAAAAAAAATAACAGCAACAAAAACATCGAGATTCATGACTGGTTTGTTTTACGTTTTGCATCTGTGGATTTCTTTTCGTGTTTATTATCGTGTGTATTTATTGAATTGTAACATCATCACTATCGTCATGATCATTGAGGAATAATACCGTTTCTTTTAAAACGCTTCTCTCAATTAAAAAAAAATAACAGCAACAAAAACATCGAGATTCATGACTGGTTTGTTTTACGTTTTGCATCTGTGGATTTCTTTCGTGTTTATTATCGTGTGTATTTATTGAATTGTAACATCATCACTATCGTCATGACCATTGAGGAATCATACCGTTTCTTTTAAAACGCTTCTCTCAATTCAAAAAAAAATAACAGCAATAAAAACATCGAGATTCATGACTGGTTTGTTTTACGTTTTGCGTCGGTGGATTTCTTTTCGTGTTTATTATCGTGTGTATTTATTGAATTGTAACATCATCACTATCGTCATGACCATTGAGGAATCATACCGTTTCTTTTAAAACGCTTCTCTCATTTAAAAAAAAAAATAACAGCAATAAAAACATCGAGATTCATGTCTGGTTTGTTTTACGTTTTGCATCTGTGGATTTCTTTTCGTGTTTATTATCGTGTGTATTTATTGTATTGTAACATCATCACTATCGTCATGATCATTGAGGAATCATACCGTTTCTTTTTAAACGCTTCTCTCATTTAAAAAAAAAACATAACAGTAACAAAAACATCGAGATTCATGACTGGTTTGTTTTACGTTTTGCATCTGTGGATTTCTTTCGTGTTTATTATCGTGTGTATTTATTGAATTGTAACATCATCACTATCGTCATGATCATTGAGGAATCATACCGTTTCTTTTAAAACGCTTCTCTCATTTAAAAAAAAAAAATAACAGCAACAAAAAAATCGAGATTCATGACTGGTTTGTTTTACGTTTTGCATCTGTGGATTTCTTTTCGTGTTTATTATCATGTGTATTTATTGAATTGTAACATCATCACTATCGTCATTACCATTGAGGAATCTTACCGTTTCTTTTAAAACGCTTCTTTCAATTAAAAAAAAATAACAGCAACAAAAACATCGAGATTCATGACTGGTTTGTTTTACGTTTTGCATCTGTGGATTTCTTTTCGTGTTTATTATCGTGTGTATTTATTGAATTGTATCATCATCACTATCGTCATGACCATTGAGGAATCATACCGTTTCTTTTTAAACGCTTCTCTCAATTAAAAAAAAAAATAACAGCAACAAAAACATCGAGATTCATGACTGGTTTGTTTTACGTTCAGCATCTGTGGATTTCTTTTCGTGTTTATTATCGTGTGTATTTATTGAATTGTAACATCATCACTATAGTCATGACCATTGAGGAATCATACCGTTTCTTTTAAAACGCTGCTCTCAATTAAAAAAAAAAATAACAGCAACAAAAACATCAAGATTCATGGCTTGTTTGTTTTACGTTTTGCATCTGTGGATTTCTTTTCGTGTTTATTATCGTGTGTATTTATTGAATTGTAACATCATCACTATCGTCATGACCATTGAGGAATCATACCGTTTCTTTTAAAACGCTGCTCTCAATTAAAAAAAAAAAAAAATAACAGCAACAAAAACATCAAGATTCATGACTGGTTTGTTTTACGTTCAGCATCTGTGGATTTCTTTTCGTGTTTATTATCGTGTGTATTTATTGAATTGTAACATCATCACTATCGTCATGACCATTGAGGAATCTTACCGTTTCTTTTAAAACGCTTCTCTCAATTAAAAAAAAAAACAGCAACAAAAACATCGAGATTCATGACTGGTTTGTTTTACGTTTTGCATCTGTGGATTTCTTTTCGTGTTTATTATCGTGTGTATTTATTGAATTGTAACATCATCACTATCGTCATGATCATTGAGGAATAATACCGTTTCTTTTAAAACGCTTCTCTCAATTAAAAAAAAAAATAACAGCAACAAAAACATCGAGATTCATGACTGGTTTGTTTTACGTTTTGCATCTGTGGATTTCTTTCGTGTTTATTATCGTGTGTATTTATTGAATTGTAACATCATCACTATCGTCATGACCATTGAGGAATCATACCGTTTCTTTTAAAACGCTTCTCTAAAATAAAAAAAAAAATAACAGCACACAAAAACATCGAGATTCATGATTGGTTTGTTTTACGTTTTGCATCTGTGGATTTGTTTTCGTGTTTATTATCGTGTGTATTTATTGAATTGTAACATCATCACTATCGTCATGACCATTGAGGAATCATACCGTTTCTTTTTAAAACGCTGCTCTCAATTAAAAAAAAAAATAAAAGCAACAAAAACATCAATATTCATGACTGGTTTGTTTTACGTTTTGCATCTGTGGATTTCTTTTCGTGTTTATTATCGTGTGTATTTATTGAATTGTAACATCATCACTATCGTCATGACCATTGAGGAATCATACCGTTTCTTTTAAAACGCTTCTCTCAATTAAAAAAAAAAATAACAGCAACAAAAACATCAAGATTCATGACTGGTTTGTTTTACGTTTTGCATCTGAGGATTTCTTTTCGTGTTTATTATCGTGTGTATTTATTGAATTGTAACATCATCACTATCGTCATGACCATTGAGGAATCATACCGTTTCTTTTAAAACGCTTCGCTCAATTAAAAAAAAAAAATAACAGCAACAAAAACATCGAGATTCATGACTGGTTTGTTTTACGTTTTGCATCTGTGGATTTCTTTTCGTGTTTATTATCGTGTGTATTTATTGAATTGTAACATCATCACTATCGTCATGACCTTTGAGGAATCATACCGTTTCTTTTTAAACGCTTCTCTCAATTAAAAAAAAAAATAATAGCAACAAAAACATCGAGATTAATGACTGGTTTGTTTTACGTTCAGCATCTGTGGATTTCTTTTCGTGTTTATTATCGTGTGTATTTATTGAATTGTTAACATCATCACTATCGTAATGACCATTGAGGAATCATACCGTTTCTTTTTAAAACGCGTCTCTCAATTAAAAAAAAAAAATAAAAGCAACAAAAACATCAAGATTCATGACTGGTTTGTTTTACGTTTTGCATCCGAGGATTTCTTTTCGTGTTTATTATCGTGTGTATTTATTGAATTGTAACATCATCACTATCGTCATGACCATTGAGGAATCATACCGTTTCTTTTAAAACGCTTCTCTCAATTAAAAAAAAATAACAGCAACAAAAACATCGAGATTCATGACTGGTTTGTTTTACGTTTTGCATCTGTGGATTTCTTTTCGTGTTTATTATCGTGTGTATTTATTGAATTGTATCATCATCACTATCGTCATGACCATTGAGGAATCATACCGTTTCTTTTAAAACGCTTCTCTCAATTCAAAAAAAAATAACAGCAATAAAAACATCGAGATTCATGACTGGTTTGTTTTACGTTTTGCGTCGGTGGATTTCTTTTCGTGTTTATTATCGTGTGTATTTATTGAATTGTAACATCATCACTATCGTCATGACCATTGAGGAATCATACCGTTTCTTTTAAAACGCTTCTCTCATTTAAAAAAAAAAATAACAGCAATAAAAACATCGAGATTCATGTCTGGTTTGTTTTACGTTTTGCATCTGTGGATTTCTTTTCGTGTTTATTATCGTGTGTATTTATTGTATTGTAACATCATCACTATCGTCATGATCATTGAGGAATCATACCGTTTCTTTTTAAACGCTTCTCTCATTTAAAAAAAAAACATAACAGTAACAAAAACATCGAGATTCATGACTGGTTTGTTTTACGTTTTGCATCTGTGGATTTCTTTCGTGTTTATTATCGTGTGTATTTATTGAATTGTAACATCATCACTATCGTCATGATCATTGAGGAATCATACCGTTTCTTTTAAAACGCTTCTCTCATTTAAAAAAAAAAAATAACAGCAACAAAAACATCGAGATTCATGACTGGTTTGTTTTACGTTTTGCATCTGTGGATTTCTTTTCGTGTTTATTATCGTGTGTATTTATTGAATTGTATCATCATCACTATCGTCATGACCATTGAGGAATCATACCGTTTCTTTTAAAACGCTTCTCTCAATTAAAAAAAAATAACAGATACAAAAACATCGAGATTCATGACTGGTTTGTTTTACGTTTTGCATCTGTGGATTTCTTTTCGTGTTTATTATCGTGTGTATTTATTGAATTGTAACATCATCACTATCGTCATGATCATTGAGGAATAATACCGTTTCTTTTAAAACGCTTCTCTCAATTAAAAAAAAAAATAACAGCAACAAAAACATCGAGATTCATGACTGGTTTGTTTTACGTTCAGCATCTGTGGATTTCTTTTCGTGTTTATTATCGTGTGTATTTATTGAATTGTAACATCATCACTATAGTCATGACCATTGAGGAATCATACCGTTTCTTTTAAAACGCTGCTCTCAATTAAAAAGAAAAATAACAGCAACAAAAACATCAAGATTCATGGCTGGTTTGTTTTACGTTTTGCATCTGTGGATTTCTTTTCGTGTTTATTATCGTGTGTATTTATTGAATTGTAACATCATCACTATCGTCATGACCATTGAGGAATCATACCGTTTCTTTAAAAACGCTTCTCTCAATTAAAAAAAAAAATAACAGCAACAAAAACATCAAGATTCATGACTGGTTTGTTTTACGTTTTGCATCTGTGGATTTCTTTTCGTGTTTATTATCATGTGTATTTATTGAATTGTTAACATCATCACTATCGTCATGACCATTGAGGAATGATACCGTTTCTTTTAAAACGCTGCTCTCAATTAAAAAAAAAAAAAATAACAGCAACAAAAACATCGAGATTCATGACTGGTTTGTTTTACGTTTTGCATCTGTGGATTTCTTTTCGTGTTTATTATCATGTGTATTTATTGAATTGTAACATCATCACTATCGTCATGACCATTGAGGAATGATACCGTTTCTTTTAAAATGCTGCTCTCAATTAAAAAAAAAAAAATAACAGCAACAAAAACATCGAGATTCATGACTGGTTTGTTTTACGTTTTGCATCTGTGGATTTCTTTTCGTGTTTATTATCATGTGTATTTATTGAATTGTAACATCATCACTATCGTCATGACCATTGAGGAATCATACCGTTTCTTTTAAAACGCTTCTCTCAATTAAAAAAAAATAACAGCAACAAAAACATCGAGATTCATGACTGGTTTGTTTTACGTTTTGCATCTGTGGATTTCTTTTCGTGTTTATTATCGTGTGTATTTATTGAATTGTAACATCATCACTATCGTCATGACCATTGAGGAATCATACCGTTTCTTTTAAAACGCTTCTCTCAATTCAAAAAAAAATAACAGCAATAAAAACATCGAGATTCATGACTGGTTTGTTTTACGTTTTGCGTCGGTGGATTTCTTTTCGTGTTTATTATCGTGTGTATTTATTGAATTGTAACATCATCACTATCGTCATGACCATTGAGGAATCATACCGTTTCTTTTAAAACGCTTCTCTCATTTAAAAAAAAAAATAACAGCAATAAAAACATCGAGATTCATGTCTGGTTTGTTTTACGTTTTGCATCTGTGGATTTCTTTTCGTGTTTATTATCGTGTGTATTTATTGTATTGTAACATCATCACTATCGTCATGATCATTGAGGAATCATACCGTTTCTTTTTAAACGCTTCTCTCATTTAAAAAAAAACATAACAGTAACAAAAACATCGAGATTCATGACTGGTTTGTTTTACGTTTTGCATCTGTGGATTTCTTTCGTGTTTATTATCGTGTGTATTTATTGAATTGTAACATCATCACTATCGTCATGATCATTGAGGAATCATACCGTTTCTTTTAAAACGCTTCTCTCATTTAAAAAAAAAAATAACAGCAACAAAAACATCGAGATTCATGACTGGTTTGTTTTACGTTTTGCATCTGTGGATTTCTTTTCGTGTTTATTATCATGTGTATTTATTGAATTGTAACATCATCACTATCGTCATGACCATTGAGGAATCTTACCGTTTCTTTTAAAACGCTTCTTTCAATTAAAAAAAAATAACAGCAACAAAAACATCGAGATTCATGACTGGTTTGTTTTACGTTTTGCATCTGTGGATTTCTTTTCGTGTTTATTATCGTGTGTATTTATTGAATTGTATCATCATCACTATCGTCATGACCATTGAGGAATCATACCGTTTCTTTTAAAACGCTTCTCTCAATTAAAAAAAAATAACAGATACAAAAACATCGAGATTCATGACTGGTTTGTTTTACGTTTTGCATCTGTGGATTTCTTTTCGTGTTTATTATCGTGTGTATTTATTGAATTGTAACATCATCACTATCGTCATGATCATTGAGGAATAATACCGTTTCTTTTAAAACGCTTCTCTCAATTAAAAAAAAAAAATAACAGCAACAAAAACATCGAGATTCATGACTGGTTTGTTTTACGTTCAGCATCTGTGGATTTCTTTTCGTGTTTATTATCGTGTGTATTTATTGAATTGTAACATCATCACTATAGTCATGACCATTGAGGAATCATACCGTTTCTTTTAAAACGCTGCTCTCAATTAAAAAAAAAAATAACAGCAACAAAAACATCAAGATTCATGGCTGGTTTGTTTTACGTTTTGCATCTGTGGATTTCTTTTCGTGTTTATTATCGTGTGTATTTATTGAATTGTAACATCATCACTATCGTCATGACCATTGAGGAATCATACCGTTTCTTTTAAAACGCTTCTCTCAATTAAAAAAAAAAATAACAGCAACAAAAACATCAAGATTCATGACTGGTTTGTTTTACGTTTTGCATCTGTGGATTTCTTTTCGTGTTTATTATCATGTGTATTTATTGAATTGTAACATCATCACTATCGTCATGACCATTGAGGAATGATACCGTTTCTTTTAAAACGCTGCTCTCAATTAAAAAAAAAAAAATAACAGCAACAAAAACATCGAGATTCATGACTGGTTTGTTTTACGTTTTGCATCTGTGGATTTCTTTTCGTGTTTATTATCGTGTGTATTTATTGAATTGTAACATCATCACTATCGTCATGACCATTGAGGAATGATACCGTTTCTTTTAAAATGCTGCTCTCAATTAAAAAAAAAAAATAACAGCAACAAAAACATCGAGATTCATGGCTGGTTTGTTTTACGTTTTGCATCTGTGGATTTCTTTTCGTGTTTATTATCATGTGTATTTATTGAATTGTAACATCATCACTATCGTCATGACCATTGAGGAATCATACCGTTTCTTTTAAAACGCTTCTCTCAATTAAAAAAAAATAACAGCAACAAAAACATCGAGATTCATGACTGGTTTGTTTTACGTTTTGCATCTGTGGATTTCTTTTCGTGTTTATTATCGTGTGTATTTATTGAATTGTAACATCATCACTATCGTCATGATCATTGAGGAATAATACCGTTTCTTTTAAAACGCTTCTCTCAATTAAAAAAAAAAATAACAGCAACAAAAACATCGAGATTCATGACTGGTTTGTTTTACGTTCAGCATCTGTGGATTTCTTTTCGTGTTTATTATCGTGTGTATTTATTGAATTGTAACATCATCACTATAGTCATGACCATTGAGGAATCATACCGTTTCTTTTAAAACGCTGCTCTCAATTAAAAAAAAAAATAACAGCAACAAAAACATCAAGATTCATGGCTGGTTTGTTTTACGTTTTGCATCTGTGGATTTCTTTTCGTGTTTATTATCGTGTGTATTTATTGAATTGTAACATCATCACTATCGTCATGACCATTGAGGAATCATACCGTTTCTTTTAAAACGCTTCTCTCAATTAAAAAAAAAAATAACAGCAACAAAAACATCAAGATTCATGACTGGTTTGTTTTACGTTTTGCATCTGTGGATTTCTTTTCGTGTTTATTATCATGTGTATTTATTGAATTGTTAACATCATCACTATCGTCATGACCATTGAGGAATGATACCGTTTCTTTTAAAACGCTGCTCTCAATTAAAAAAAAAAAAATAACAGCAACAAAAACATCGAGATTCATGACTGGTTTGTTTTACGTTTTGCATCTGTGGATTTCTTTTCGTGTTTATTATCGTGTGTATTTATTGACTTGTAACATCATCACTATCGTCATGACCATTGAGGAATGATACCGTTTCTTTTAAAATGCTGCTCTCAATTAAAAAAAAAAAAATAACAGCAACAAAAACATCGAGATTCATGACTGGTTTGTTTTACGTTTTGCATCTGTGGATTTCTTTTCGTGTTTATTATCATGTGTATTTATTGAATTGTAACATCATCACTATCGTCATGACCATTGAGGAATCATACCGTTTCTTTTAAAACGCTTCTCTCAATTAAAAAAAAATAACAGCAACAAAAACATCGAGATTCATGACTGGTTTGTTTTACGTTTTGCATCTGTGGATTTCTTTTCGTGTTTATTATCGTGTGTATTTATTGAATTGTATCATCATCACTATCGTCATGACCATTGAGGAATCATACCGTTTCTTTTAAAACGCTTCTCTCAATTAAAAAAAAATAACAGCAACAAAAACATCGAGATTCATGACTGGTTTGTTTTACGTTTTGCATCTGTGGATTTCTTTCGTGTTTATTATCGTGTGTATTTATTGAATTGTAACATCATCACTATCGTCATGACCATTGAGGAATCATACCGTTTCTTTTAAAACGCTTCTCTCAATTCAAAAAAAAATAACAGCAATAAAAACATCGAGATTCATGACTGGTTTGTTTTACGTTTTGCGTCGGTGGATTTCTTTTCGTGTTTATTATCGTGTGTATTTATTGAATTGTAACATCATCACTATCGTCATGACCATTGAGGAATCATACCGTTTCTTTTAAAACGCTTCTCTCATTTAAAAAAAAAAATAACAGCAATAAAAACATCGAGATTCATGTCTGGTTTGTTTTACGTTTTGCATCTGTGGATTTCTTTTCGTGTTTATTATCGTGTGTATTTATTGTATTGTAACATCATCACTATCGTCATGATCATTGAGGAATCATACCGTTTCTTTTTAAACGCTTCTCTCATTTAAAAAAAAAACATAACAGTAACAAAAACATCGAGATTCATGACTGGTTTGTTTTACGTTTTGCGTCGGATGATTTCTTTTCGTGTTTATTATCGTGTGTATTTATTGAATTGTAACATCATCACTATCGTCATGACCATTAAGGAATCATACCGTTTCTTTTAAAACGCTTCTCTCATTTAAAAAAAAAAATAACAGCAACAAAAACATCAAGATTCATGGCTGGTTTGTTTTACGTTTTGCATCTGTGGATTTCTTTTCGTGTTTATTATCGTGTGTATTTATTGAATTGTAACATCATCACTATCGTCATGACCATTGAGGAATCATACCGTTTCTTTTAAAACGCTTCTCTCAATTAAAAAAAAAAATAACAGCAACAAAAACATCAAGATTCATGACTGGTTTGTTTTACGTTTTGCATCTGTGGATTTCTTTTCGTGTTTATTATCATGTGTATTTATTGAATTGTTAACATCATCACTATCGTCATGACCATTGAGGAATGATACCGTTTCTTTTAAAATGCTGCTCTCAATTAAAAAAAAAAAATAACAGCAACACAAACATCGAGATTCATGACTGGTTTGTTTTACGTTTTGCATCTGTGGATTTCTTTTCGTGTTTATTATCATGTGTATTTATTGAATTGTAACATCATCACTATCGTCATGACCATTGAGGAATAATACCGTTTCTTTTAAAACGCTTCTCTCAATTAAAAAAAAAAATAACAGCAACAAAAACATCGAGATTCATGACTGGTTTGTTTTACGTTCAGCATCTGTGGATTTCTTTTCGTGTTTATTATCGTGTGTATTTATTGAATTGTAACATCATCACTATAGTCATGACCATTGAGGAATCATACCGTTTCTTTTAAAACGCTGCTCTCAATTAAAAAAAAAAATAACAGCAACAAAAACATCAAGATTCATGGCTGGTTTGTTTTACGTTTTGCATCTGTGGATTTCTTTTCGTGTTTATTATCGTGTGTATTTATTGAATTGTAACATCATCACTATCGTCATGACCATTGAGGAATCATACCGTTTCTTTTAAAACGCTTCTCTCAATTAAAAAAAAAAATAACAGCAACAAAAACATCAAGATTCATGACTGGTTTGTTTTACGTTTTGCATCTGTGGATTTCTTTTCGTGTTTATTATCATGTGTATTTATTGAATTGTTAACATCATCACTATCGTCATGACCATTGAGGAATGATACCGTTTCTTTTAAAACGCTGCTCTCAATTAAAAAAAAAAAAATAACAGCAACAAAAACATCGAGATTCATGACTGGTTTGTTTTACGTTTTGCATCTGTGGATTTCTTTTCGTGTTTATTATCGTGTGTATTTATTGACTTGTAACATCATCACTATCGTCATGACCATTGAGGAATGATACCGTTTCTTTTAAAATGCTGCTCTCAATTAAAAAAAAAAAAATAACAGCAACAAAAACATCGAGATTCATGACTGGTTTGTTTTACGTTTTGCATCTGTGGATTTCTTTTCGTGTTTATTATCATGTGTATTTATTGAATTGTAACATCATCACTATCGTCATGACCATTGAGGAATCATACCGTTTCTTTTAAAACGCTTCTCTCAATTAAAAAAAAATAACAGCAACAAAAACATCGAGATTCATGACTGGTTTGTTTTACGTTTTGCATCTGTGGATTTCTTTTCGTGTTTATTATCGTGTGTATTTATTGAATTGTATCATCATCACTATCGTCATGACCATTGAGGAATCATACCGTTTCTTTTAAAACGCTTCTCTCAATTAAAAAAAAATAACAGCAACAAAAACATCGAGATTCATGACTGGTTTGTTTTACGTTTTGCATCTGTGGATTTCTTTCGTGTTTATTATCGTGTGTATTTATTGAATTGTAACATCATCACTATCGTCATGACCATTGAGGAATCATACCGTTTCTTTTAAAACGCTTCTCTCAATTCAAAAAAAAATAACAGCAATAAAAACATCGAGATTCATGACTGGTTTGTTTTACGTTTTGCGTCGGTGGATTTCTTTTCGTGTTTATTATCGTGTGTATTTATTGAATTGTAACATCATCACTATCGTCATGACCATTGAGGAATCATACCGTTTCTTTTAAAACGCTTCTCTCATTTAAAAAAAAAAATAACAGCAATAAAAACATCGAGATTCATGTCTGGTTTGTTTTACGTTTTGCATCTGTGGATTTCTTTTCGTGTTTATTATCGTGTGTATTTATTGTATTGTAACATCATCACTATCGTCATGATCATTGAGGAATCATACCGTTTCTTTTTAAACGCTTCTCTCATTTAAAAAAAAAACATAACAGTAACAAAAACATCGAGATTCATGACTGGTTTGTTTTACGTTTTGCGTCGGATGATTTCTTTTCGTGTTTATTATCGTGTGTATTTATTGAATTGTAACATCATCACTATCGTCATGACCATTAAGGAATCATACCGTTTCTTTTAAAACGCTTCTCTCATTTAAAAAAAAAAATAACAGCAACAAAAACATCAAGATTCATGGCTGGTTTGTTTTACGTTTTGCATCTGTGGATTTCTTTTCGTGTTTATTATCGTGTGTATTTATTGAATTGTAACATCATCACTATCGTCATGACCATTGAGGAATCATACCGTTTCTTTTAAAACGCTTCTCTCAATTAAAAAAAAAAATAACAGCAACAAAAACATCAAGATTCATGACTGGTTTGTTTTACGTTTTGCATCTGTGGATTTCTTTTCGTGTTTATTATCATGTGTATTTATTGAATTGTTAACATCATCACTATCGTCATGACCATTGAGGAATGATACCGTTTCTTTTAAAATGCTGCTCTCAATTAAAAAAAAAAAATAACAGCAACACAAACATCGAGATTCATGACTGGTTTGTTTTACGTTTTGCATCTGTGGATTTCTTTTCGTGTTTATTATCATGTGTATTTATTGAATTGTAACATCATCACTATCGTCATGACCATTGAGGAATCATACCGTTTCTTTTAAAACGCTTCTCTCAATTAAAAAAAAAATAACAGCAACAAAAACATCGAGATTCATGACTGGTTTGTTTTACGTTTTGCATCTGTGGATTTCTTTTCGTGTTTATTATCGTGTGTATTTATTGAATTGTATCATCATCACTATCGTCATGACCATTGAGGAATCATACCGTTTCTTTTAAAACGCTTCTCTCAATTAAAAAAAAATAACAGCAACAAAAACATCGAGATTCATGACTGGTTTGTTTTACGTTTTGCATCTGTGGATTTCTTTTCGTGTTTATTATCATGTGTATTTATTGAATTGTAACATCCTCACTATCGTCATGACCATTGAGGAATCTTACCGTTTCTTTTAAAACGCTTCTCTCAATTAAAAAAAAATAACAGCAACAAAAACATCGAGATTCATGACTGGTTTGTTTTACGTTTTGCATCTGTGGATTTCTTTTCGTGTTTATTATCGTGTGTATTTATTGAATTGTAACATCATCACTATCGTCATGATCATTGAGGAATAATACCGTTTCTTTTTAAACGCTTCTCTCAATTAAAAAAAAATAACAGCAACAAAAACATCGAGATTCATGACTGGTTTGTTTTACGTTTTGAATCTGTGGATTTCTTTCGTGTTTATTATCGTGTGTATTTATTGAATTGTAACATCATCACTATCGTCATGACCATTGAGGAATCATACCGTTTCTTTTAAAACGCTTCTCTCAATTCAAAAAAAAATAACAGCAATAAAAACATCGAGATTCATGACTGGTTTGTTTTACGTTTTGCGTCGGTGGATTTCTTTTCGTGTTTATTATCGTGTGTATTTATTCAATTGTAACATCATCACTATCGTCATGACCATTGAGGAATCATACCGTTTCTTTTAAAACGCTTCTCTCATTTAAAAAAAAAAATAACAGCAATAAAAACATCGAGATTCATGTCTGGTTTGTTTTACGTTTTGCATCTGTGGATTTCTTTTCGTGTTTATTATCGTGTGTATTTATTGTATTGTAACATCATCACTATCGTCATGATCATTGAGGAATCATACCGTTTCTTTTTAAACGCTTCTCTCATTTAAAAAAAAAACATAACAGCAACAAAAACATCGAGATTCATGACTGGTTTGTTTTACGTTTTGCATCTGTGGATTTCTTTCGTGTTTATTATCGTGTGTATTTATTGAATTGTAACATCATCACTATCGTCATGATCATTGAGGAATCATACCGTTTCTTTTAAAACGCTTCTCTCATTTAAAAAAAAAAAATAACAGCAACAAAAACATCGAGATTCATGACTGGTTTGTTTTACGTTTTGCATCTGTGGATTTCTTTTCGTGTTTATTATCATGTGTATTTATTGAATTGTAACATCATCACTATCGTCATGACCATTGAGGAATCTTACCGTTTCTTTTAAAACGCTTCTTTCAATTAAAAAAAAATAACAGCAACAAAAACATCGAGATTCATGACTGGTTTGTTTTACGTTTTGCATCTGTGGATTTCTTTTCGTGTTTATTATCGTGTGTATTTATTGAATTGTATCATCATCACTATCGTCATGACCATTGAGGAATCATACCGTTTCTTTTAAAACGCTTCTCTCAATTAAAAAAAAATAACAGATACAAAAACATCGAGATTCATGACTGGTTTGTTTTACGTTTTGCATCTGTGGATTTCTTTTCGTGTTTATTATCGTGTGTATTTATTGAATTGTAACATCATCACTATCGTCATGATCATTGAGGAATAATACCGTTTCTTTTAAAACGCTTCTCTCAATTAAAAAAAAAAAATAACAGCAACAAAAACATCGAGATTCATGACTGGTTTGTTTTACGTTTTGCATCTGTGGATTTCTTTTCGTGTTTATTATCGTGTGTATTTATTGAATTGTAACATCATCACTATCGTCATGACCATTGAGGAATCTTACCGTTTCTTTTAAAACGCTTCTCTCAATTAAAAAAAAATAACAGCAACAAAAACATCGAGATTCATGACTGGTTTGTTTTACGTTTTGCATCTGTGGATTTCTTTTCGTGTTTATTATCATGTGTATTTATTGAATTGTTAACATATTCACTATCGTCATGACCATTGAGGAATGATACCGTTTCTTTTAAAATGCTGCTCTCAATTAAAAAAAAAAAAATAACAGCAACAAAAACATCGAGATTCATGACTGGTTTGTTTTACGTTTTGCATCTGTGGATTTCTTTTCGTGTTTATTATCATGTGTATTTATTGAATTGTATCATCATCACTATCGTCATGACCATTGAGGAATCATACCGTTTCTTTTAAAACGCTTCTCTCAATTAAAAAAAAATAACAGCAACAAAAACATCGAGATTCATGACTGGTTTGTTTTACGTTTTGCATCTGTGGATTTCTTTTCGTGTTTATTATCGTGTGTATTTATTGAATTGTATCATCATCACTATCGTCATGACCATTGAGGAATCATACCGTTTCTTTTAAAACGCTTCTCTCAATTCAAAAAAAAATAACAGCAATAAAAACATCGAGATTCATGACTGGTTTGTTTTACGTTTTGCGTCGGTGGATTTCTTTTCGTGTTTATTATCGTGTGTATTTATTGAATTGTAACATCATCACTATCGTCATGACCATTGAGGAATCATACCGTTTCTTTTAAAACGCTTCTCTCATTTAAAAAAAAAAATAACAGCAATAAAAACATCGAGATTCATGTCTGGTTTGTTTTACGTTTTGCATCTGTGGATTTCTTTTCGTGTTTATTATCGTGTGTATTTATTGTATTGTAACATCATCACTATCGTCATGATCATTGAGGAATCATACCGTTTCTTTTTAAACGCTTCTCTCATTTAAAAAAAAAACATAACAGTAACAAAAACATCGAGATTCATGACTGGTTTGTTTTACGTTTTGCATCTGTGGATTTCTTTCGTGTTTATTATCGTGTTTATTTATTGAATTGTAACATCATCACTATCGTCATGATCATTGAGGAATCATACCGTTTCTTTTAAAACGCTTCTCTCATTTAAAAAAAAAAAATAACAGCAACAAAAACATCGAGATTCATGACTGGTTTGTTTTACGTTTTGCATCTGTGGATTTCTTTTCGTGTTTATTATCATGTGTATTTATTGAATTGTAACATCATCACTATCGTCATGACCATTGAGGAATCTTACCGTTTCTTTTAAAACGCTTCTTTCAATTAAAAAAAAATAACAGCAACAAAAACATCGAGATTCATGACTGGTTTGTTTTACGTTTTGCATCTGTGGATTTCTTTTCGTGTTTATTATCGTGTGTATTTATTGAATTGTATCATCATCACTATCGTCATGACCATTGAGGAATCATACCGTTTCTTTTAAAACGCTTCTCTCAATTAAAAAAAAATAACAGATACAAAAACATCGAGATTCATGACTGGTTTGTTTTACGTTTTGCATCTGTGGATTTCTTTTCGTGTTTATTATCGTGTGTATTTATTGAATTGTAACATCATCACTATCGTCATGATCATTGAGGAATAATACCGTTTCTTTTAAAACGCTTCTCTCAATTAAAAAAAAAAATAACAGCAACAAAAACATCGAGATTCATGACTGGTTTGTTTTACGTTCAGCATCTGTGGATTTCTTTTCGTGTTTATTATCGTGTGTATTTATTGAATTGTAACATCATCACTATAGTCATGACCATTGAGGAATCATACCGTTTCTTTTAAAACGCTGCTCTCAATTAAAAAAAAAAATAACAGCAACAAAAACATCAAGATTCATGGCTGGTTTGTTTTACGTTTTGCATCTGTGGATTTCTTTTCGTGTTTATTATCGTGTGTATTTATTGAATTGTAACATCATCACTATCGTCATGACCATTGAGGAATCATACCGTTTCTTTTAAAACGCTTCTCTCAATTAAAAAAAAAAATAACAGCAACAAAAACATCAAGATTCATGACTGGTTTGTTTTACGTTTTGCATCTGTGGATTTCTTTTCGTGTTTATTATCATGTGTATTTATTGAATTGTTAACATCATCACTATCGTCATGACCATTGAGGAATGATACCGTTTCTTTTAAAACGCTGCTCTCAATTAAAAAAAAAAAAATAACAGCAACAAAAACATCGAGATTCATGACTGGTTTGTTTTACGTTTTGCATCTGTGGATTTCTTTTCGTGTTTATTATCGTGTGTATTTATTGAATTGTAACATCATCACTATCGTCATGACCATTGAGGAATGATACCGTTTCTTTTAAAATGCTGCTCTCAATTAAAAAAAAAAAAATAACAGCAACAAAAACATCGAGATTCATGACTGGTTTGTTTTACGTTTTGCATCTGTGGATTTCTTTTCGTGTTTATTATCATGTGTATTTATTGAATTGTAACATCATCACTATCGTCATGACCATTGAGGAATCATACCGTTTCTTTTAAAACGCTTCTCTCAATTAAAAAAAAATAACAGCAACAAAAACATCGAGATTCATGACTGGTTTGTTTTACGTTTTGCATCTGTGGATTTCTTTTCGTGTTTATTATCGTGTGTATTTATTGAATTGTAACATCATCACTATCGTCATGAACATTGAGGAATCATACCGTTTCTTTTAAAACGCTTCTCTCAATTCAAAAAAAAAATAACAGCAATAAAAACATCGAGATTCATGACTGGTTTGTTTTACGTTTTGCGTCGGTGGATTTCTTTTCGTGTTTATTATCGTGTGTATTTATTGAATTGTAACATCATCACTATCGTCATGACCATTGAGGAATCATACCGTTTCTTTTAAAACGCTTCTCTCATTTAAAAAAAAAAATAACAGCAATAAAAACATCGAGATTCATGTCTGGTTTGTTTTACGTTTTGCATCTGTGGATTTCTTTTCGTGTTTATTATCGTGTGTATTTATTGTATTGTAACATCATCACTATCGTCATGATCATTGAGGAATCATACCGTTTCTTTTTAAACGCTTCTCTCATTTAAAAAAAAAACATAACAGTAACAAAAACATCGAGATTCATGACTGGTTTGTTTTACGTTTTGCATCTGTGGATTTCTTTCGTGTTTATTATCGTGTGTATTTATTGAATTGTAACATCATCACTATCGTCATGATCATTGAGGAATCATACCGTTTCTTTTAAAACGCTTCTCTCATTTAAAAAAAAAAAATAACAGCAACAAAAACATCAAGATTCATGGCTTGTTTGTTTTATGTTTTGCATCTGTGGATTTCTTTTCGTGTTTATTATCGTGTGTATTTATTGAATTGTAACATCATCACTATCGTCATGACCATTGAGGAATCATACCGTTTCTTTTAAAACGCTTCTCTCAATTAAAAAAAAAAATAACAGCAACAAAAACATCAAGATTCATGACTGGTTTGTTTTACGTTTTGCATCTGTGGATTTCTTTTCGTGTTTATTATCATGTGTATTTATTGAATTGTTAACATCATCACTATCGTCATGACCATTGAGGAATGATACCGTTTCTTTTAAAACGCTGCTCTCAATTAAAAAAAAAAAATAACAGCAACAAAAACATCGAGATTCATGACTGGTTTGTTTTACGTTTTGCATCTGTGGATTTCTTTTCGTGTTTATTATCGTGTGTATTTATTGAATTGTAACATCATCACTATCGTCATGACCATTGAGGAATGATACCGTTTCTTTTACAATGCTGCTCTCAATTCAAAAAAAAAAATAACAGCAACAAAAACATCGAGATTCATGACTGGTTTGTTTTACGTTTTGCATCTGTGGATTTCTTTTCGTGTTTATTATCATGTGTATTTATTGAATTGTAACATCATCACTATCGTCATGACCATTGAGGAATCATACCGTTTCTTTTAAAACGCTTCTCTCAATTAAAAAAAAATAACAGCAAAAAAAACATCGAGATTCATGACTGGTTTGTTTTACGTTTTGCATCTGTGGATTTCTTTTCGTGTTTATTATCGTGTGTATTTATTGAATTGTAACATCATCACTATCGTCATGATCATTGAGGAATAATACCGTTTCTTTTAAAACGCTTCTCTCAATTAAAAAAAAAATAACAGCAACAAAAACATCGAGATTCATGACTGGTTTGTTTTACGTTCAGCATCTGTGGATTTCTTTTCGTGTTTATTATCGTGTGTATTTATTGAATTGTAACATCATCACTATCGTCATGACCATTGAGGAATCATACCGTTTCTTTTAAAACGCTTCTCTCAATTAAAAAAAAATAACAGCAACAAAAACATCAAGATTCATGGCTGGTTTGTTTTACGTTTTGCATCTGTGGATTTCTTTTCGTGTTTATTATCGTGTGTATTTATTGAATTGTAACATCATCACTATCGTCATGACCATTGAGGAATGATACCGTTTCTTTTAAAACGCTTCTCTCAATTAAAAAAAAAAATAACAGCAACAAAAACATCAAGATTCATGACTGGTTTGTTTTACGTTTTGCATCTGTGGATTTCTTTTCGTGTTTATTATCATGTGTATTTATTGAATTGTTAACATCATCACTATCGTCATGACCATTGAGGAATGATACCGTTTCTTTTAAAACGCTGCTCTCAATTAAAAAAAAAAAAATAACAGCAACAAAAACATCGAGATTCATGACTGGTTTGTTTTACGTTTTGCATCTGTGGATTTCTTTTCGTGTTTATTATCGTGTGTATTTATTGACTTGTAACATCATCACTATCGTCATGACCATTGAGGAATGATACCGTTTCTTTTAAAATGCTGCTCTCAATTAAAAAAAAAAAAAATAACAGCAACAAAAACATCGAGATTCATGACTGGTTTGTTTTACGTTTTGCATCTGTGGATTTCTTTTCGTGTTTATTATCATGTGTATTTATTGAATTGTAACATCATCACTATCGTCATGACCATTGAGGAATCATACCGTTTCTTTTAAAACGCTTCTCTCAATTAAAAAAAAATAACAGCAACAAAAACATCGAGATTCATGACTGGTTTGTTTTACGTTTTGCATCTGTGGATTTCTTTTCGTGTTTATTATCGTGTGTATTTATTGAATTGTATCATCATCACTATCGTCATGACCATTGAGGAATCATACCGTTTCTTTTAAAACGCTTCTCTCAATTAAAAAAAAATAACAGCAACAAAAACATCGAGATTCATGACTGGTTTGTTTTACGTTTTGCATCTGTGGATTTCTTTTCGTGTTTATTATCATGTGTATTTATTGAATTGTAACATCATCACTATCGTCATGACCATTGAGGAATCTTACCGTTTCTTTTAAAACGCTTCTCTCAATTAAAAAAAAATAACAGCAACAAAAACATCGAGATTCATGACTGGTTTGTTTTACGTTTTGCATCTGTGGATTTCTTTTCGTGTTTATTATCGTGTGTATTTATTGAATTGTAACATCATCACTATCGTCATGATCATTGAGGAATAATACCGTTTCTTTTAAAACGCTTCTCTCAATTAAAAAAAAAAATAACAGCAACAAAAACATCGAGATTCATGACTGGTTTGTTTTACGTTCAGCATCTGTGGATTTCTTTTCGTGTTTATTATCGTGTGTATTTATTGAATTGTAACATCATCACTATAGTCATGACCATTGAGGAATCATACCGTTTCTTTTAAAACGCTGCTCTCAATTAAAAAAAAAAATAACAGCAACAAAAACATCAAGATTCATGGCTGGTTTGTTTTACGTTTTGCATCTGTGGATTTCTTTTCGTGTTTATTATCGTGTGTATTTATTGAATTGTAACATCATCACTATCGTCATGACCATTGAGGAATGATACCGTTTCTTTTAAAACGCTTCTCTCAATTAAAAAAAAAAATAACAGCAACAAAAACATCAAGATTCATGACTGGTTTGTTTTACGTTTTGCATCTGTGGATTTCTTTTCGTGTTTATTATCATGTGTATTTATTGAATTGTTAACATCATCACTATCGTCATGACCATTGAGGAATGATACCGTTTCTTTTAAAACGCTGCTCTCAATTAAAAAAAAAAAAATAACAGCAACAAAAACATCGAGATTCATGACTGGTTTGTTTTACGTTTTGCATCTGTGGATTTCTTTTCGTGTTTATTATCGTGTGTATTTATTGACTTGTAACATCATCACTATCGTCATGACCATTGAGGAATGATACCGTTTCTTTTAAAATGCTGCTCTCAATTAAAAAAAAAAAAAATAACAGCAACAAAAACATCGAGATTCATGACTGGTTTGTTTTACGTTTTGCATCTGTGGATTTCTTTTCGTGTTTATTATCATGTGTATTTATTGAATTGTAACATCATCACTATCGTCATGACCATTGAGGAATCATACCGTTTCTTTTAAAACGCTTCTCTCAATTAAAAAAAAATAACAGCAACAAAAACATCGAGATTCATGACTGGTTTGTTTTACGTTTTGCATCTGTGGATTTCTTTTCGTGTTTATTATCGTGTGTATTTATTGAATTGTATCATCATCACTATCGTCATGACCATTGAGGAATCATACCGTTTCTTTTAAAACGCTTCTCTCAATTAAAAAAAAATAACAGCAACAAAAACATCGAGATTCATGACTGGTTTGTTTTACGTTTTGCATCTGTGGATTTCTTTTCGTGTTTATTATCATGTGTATTTATTGAATTGTAACATCATCACTATCGTCATGACCATTGAGGAATCTTACCGTTTCTTTTAAAACGCTTCTCTCAATTAAAAAAAAATAACAGCAACAAAAACATCGAGATTCATGACTGGTTTGTTTTACGTTTTGCATCTGTGGATTTCTTTTCGTGTTTATTATCGTGTGTATTTATTGAATTGTAACATCATCACTATCGTCATGATCATTGAGGAATAATACCGTTTCTTTTAAAACGCTTCTCTCAATTAAAAAAAAAAATAACAGCAACAAAAACATCGAGATTCATGACTGGTTTGTTTTACGTTCAGCATCTGTGGATTTCTTTTCGTGTTTATTATCGTGTGTATTTATTGAATTGTAACATCATCACTATAGTCATGACCATTGAGGAATCATACCGTTTCTTTTAAAACGCTGCTCTCAATTAAAAAAAAAAATAACAGCAACAAAAACATCAAGATTCATGGCTGGTTTGTTTTACGTTTTGCATCTGTGGATTTCTTTTCGTGTTTATTATCGTGTGTATTTATTGAATTGTAACATCATCACTATCGTCATGACCATTGAGGAATGATACCGTTTCTTTTAAAACGCTTCTCTCAATTAAAAAAAAAAATAACAGCAACAAAAACATCAAGATTCATGACTGGTTTGTTTTACGTTTTGCATCTGTGGATTTCTTTTCGTGTTTATTATCATGTGTATTTATTGAATTGTTAACATCATCACTATCGTCATGACCATTGAGGAATGATACCGTTTCTTTTAAAACGCTGCTCTCAATTAAAAAAAAAAAAATAACAGCAACAAAAACATCGAGATTCATGACTGGTTTGTTTTACGTTTTGCATCTGTGGATTTCTTTTCGTGTTTATTATCGTGTGTATTTATTGACTTGTAACATCATCACTATCGTCATGACCATTGAGGAATGATACCGTTTCTTTTAAAATGCTGCTCTCAATTAAAAAAAAAAAAAATAACAGCAACAAAAACATCGAGATTCATGACTGGTTTGTTTTACGTTTTGCATCTGTGGATTTCTTTTCGTGTTTATTATCATGTGTATTTATTGAATTGTAACATCATCACTATCGTCATGACCATTGAGGAATCATACCGTTTCTTTTAAAACGCTTCTCTCAATTAAAAAAAAATAACAGCAACAAAAACATCGAGATTCATGACTGGTTTGTTTTACGTTTTGCATCTGTGGATTTCTTTTCGTGTTTATTATCGTGTGTATTTATTGAATTGTATCATCATCACTATCGTCATGACCATTGAGGAATCATACCGTTTCTTTTAAAACGCTTCTCTCAATTAAAAAAAAATAACAGCAACAAAAACATCGAGATTCATGACTGGTTTGTTTTACGTTTTGCATCTGTGGATTTCTTTTCGTGTTTATTATCATGTGTATTTATTGAATTGTAACATCATCACTATCGTCATGACCATTGAGGAATCTTACCGTGTCTTTTAAAACGCTTCTCTCAATTAAAAAAAAATAACAGCAACAAAAACATCGAGATTCATGACTGGTTTGTTTTACGTTTTGCATCTGTGGATTTCTTTTCGTGTTTATTATCGTGTGTATTTATTGAATTGTAACATCATCACTATCGTCATGATCATTGAGGAATAATACCGTTTCTTTTAAAACGCTTCTCTCAATTAAAAAAAAAAATAACAGCAACAAAAACATCGAGATTCATGACTGGTTTGTTTTACGTTCAGCATCTGTGGATTTCTTTTCGTGTTTATTATCGTGTGTATTTATTGAATTGTAACATCATCACTATAGTCATGACCATTGAGGAATCATACCGTTTCTTTTAAAACGCTGCTCTCAATTAAAAAAAAAAATAACAGCAACAAAAACATCAAGATTCATGGCTGGTTTGTTTTACGTTTTGCATCTGTGGATTTCTTTTCGTGTTTATTATCGTGTGTATTTATTGAATTGTAACATCATCACTATCGTCATGACCATTGAGGAATGATACCGTTTCTTTTAAAACGCTTCTCTCAATTAAAAAAAAAAATAACAGCAACAAAAACATCAAGATTCATGACTGGTTTGTTTTACGTTTTGCATCTGTGGATTTCTTTTCGTGTTTATTATCATGTGTATTTATTGAATTGTTAACATCATCACTATCGTCATGACCATTGAGGAATGATACCGTTTCTTTTAAAACGCTGCTCTCAATTAAAAAAAAAAAAATAACAGCAACAAAAACATCGAGATTCATGACTGGTTTGTTTTACGTTTTGCATCTGTGGATTTCTTTTCGTGTTTATTATCGTGTGTATTTATTGACTTGTAACATCATCACTATCGTCATGACCATTGAGGAATGATACCGTTTCTTTTAAAATGCTGCTCTCAATTAAAAAAAAAAAAAATAACAGCAACAAAAACATCGAGATTCATGACTGGTTTGTTTTACGTTTTGCATCTGTGGATTTCTTTTCGTGTTTATTATCATGTGTATTTATTGAATTGTAACATCATCACTATCGTCATGACCATTGAGGAATCATACCGTTTCTTTTAAAACGCTTCTCTCAATTAAAAAAAAATAACAGCAACAAAAACATCGAGATTCATGACTGGTTTGTTTTACGTTTTGCATCTGTCGATTTCTTTTCGTGTTTATTATCGTGTGTATTTATTGAATTGTATCATCATCACTATCGTCATGACCATTGAGGAATCATACCGTTTCTTTTAAAACGCTTCTCTCAATTAAAAAAAAATAACAGCAACAAAAACATCGTGATTCATGACTGGTTTGTTTTACGTTTTGCATCTGTGGATTTCTTTTCGTGTTTATTATCATGTGTATTTATTGAATTGTAACATCATCACTATCGTCATGACCATTGAGGAATCTTACCGTTTCTTTTAAAACGCTTCTCTCAATTAAAAAAAAATAACAGCAACAAAAACATCGAGATTCATGACTGGTTTGTTTTACGTTTTGCATCTGTGGATTTCTTTTCGTGTTTATTATCGTGTGTATTTATTGAATTGTAACATCATCACTATCGTCATGATCATTGAGGAATAATACCGTTTCTTTTAAAACGCTTCTCTCAATTAAAAAAAAAAATAACAGCAACAAAAACATCGAGATTCATGACTGGTTTGTTTTACGTTTTGCATCTGTGGATTTCTTTCGTGTTTATTATCGTGTGTATTTATTGAATTGTAACATCATCACTATCGTCATGACCATTGAGGAATTATACCGTTTCTTTTAAAACGCTTCTCTCAATTCAAAAAAAAATAACAGCAATAAAAACATCGAGATTCATGACTGGTTTGTTTTACGTTTTGCATCTGTGGATTTCTTTCGTGTTTATTATCGTGTGTATGTATTTAATTGTAACATCATCACTATCGTCATGACCATTGAGGAATCATACCGTTTCTTTTAAAACGCTTCTCTAAAATAAAAAAAAAAATAACAGCACACAAAAACATCGAGATTCATGACTGGTTTGTTTTACGTTTTGCGTCGGTGGATTTCTTTTCGTGTTTATTATCGTGTGTATTTATTGAATTGTAACATCATCACTATCGTCATGACCATTGAGGAATCATACCGTTTCTTTTAAAACGCTTCTCTCAATTAAAAAAAAAATAACAGCAATAAAAACATCGAGATTCATGACTGGTTTGTTTTACGTTTTGCGTCGGATGATTTCTTTTCGTGTTTATTATCGTGTGTATTTATTGAATTGTAACATCATCACTATCGTCATGACCATTGAGGAATCATACCGTTTCTTTTAAAACGCTTCTCTCATTTAAAAAAAAAAATAACAGCAACAAAAACATCAAGATTCATGGCTGGTTTGTTTTACGTTTTGCATCTGTGGATTTCTTTTCGTGTTTATTATCGTGTGTATTTATTGAATTGTAACATCATCACTATCGTCATGACCATTGAGGAATCATACCGTTTCTTTTAAAACGCTTCTCTCAATTAAAAAAAAAAATAACAGCAACAAAAACATCAAGATTCATGACTGGTTTGTTTTACGTTTTGCATCTGTGGATTTCTTTTCGTGTTTATTATCATGTGTATTTATTGAATTGTTAACATCATCACTATCGTCATGACCATTGAGGAATGATACCGTTTCTTTTAAAATGCTGCTCTCAATTAAAAAAAAAAAATAACAGCAACACAAACATCGAGATTCATGACTGGTTTGTTTTACGTTTTGCATCTGTGGATTTCTTTTCGTGTTTATTATCATGTGTATTTATTGAATTGTAACATCATCACTATCGTCATGACCATTGAGGAATCATACCGTTTCTTTTAAAACGCTTCTCTCAATTAAAAAAAAATAACAGCAACAAAAACATCGAGATTCATGACTGGTTTGTTTTACGTTTTGCATCTGTGGATTTCTTTTCGTGTTTATTATCGTGTGTATTTATTGAATTGTATCATCATCACTATCGTCATGACCATTGAGGAATCATACCGTTTCTTTTAAAACGCTTCTCTCAATTAAAAAAAAATAACAGCAACAAAAACATCGAGATTCATGACTGGTTTGTTTTACGTTTTGCATCTGTGGATTTCTTTTCGTGTTTATTATCATGTGTATTTATTGAATTGTAACATCATCACTATCGTCATGACCATTGAGGAATCTTACCGTTTCTTTTAAAACGCTTCTCTCAATTAAAAAAAAATAACAGCAACAAAAACATCGAGATTCATGACTGGTTTGTTTTACGTGTTGCATCTGTGGATTTCTTTTCGTGTTTATTATCGTGTGTATTTATTGAATTGTAACATCATCACTATCGTCATGATCATTGAGGAATAATACCGTTTCTTTTAAAACGCTTCTCTCAATTAAAAAAAAATAACAGCAACAAAAACATCGAGATTCATGACTGGTTTGTTTTACGTTTTGCATCTGTGGATTTCTTTCGTGTTTATTATCGTGTGTATTTATTGAATTGTAACATCATCACTATCGTCATGACCATTGAGGAATCATACCGTTTCTTTTAAAACGCTTCTCTCAATTCAAAAAAAAATAACAGCAATAAAAACATCGAGATTCATGACTGGTTTGTTTTACGTTTTGCGTCGGTGGATTTTTTTCGTGTTTATTATCGTGTGTATTTATTGAATTGTAACATCATCACTATCGTCATGACCATTGAGGAATCATACCGTTTCTTTTAAAACGCTTCTCTCATTTAAAAAAAAAATAACAGCAATAAAAACATCGAGATTCATGTCTGGTTTGTTTTACGTTTTGCATCTGTGGATTTCTTTTCGTGTTTATTATCGTGTGTATTTATTGTATTGTAACATCATCACTATCGTCATGATCATTGAGGAATCATACCGTTTCTTTTTAAACGCTTCTCTCATTTAAAAAAAAAACATAACAGCAACAAAAACATCGAGATTCATGACTGGTTTGTTTTACGTTTTGCATCTGTGGATTTCTTTCGTGTTTATTATCGTGTGTATTTATTGAATTGTAACATCATCACTATCGTCATGATCATTGAGGAATCATACCGTTTCTTTTAAAACGCTTCTCTCATTTAAAAAAAAAAAATAACAGCAACAAAAACATCGAGATTCATGACTGGTTTGTTTTACGTTTTGCATCTGTGGATTTCTTTTCGTGTTTATTATCATGTGTATTTATTGAATTGTAACATCATCACTATCGTCATGACCATTGAGGAATCATACCGTTTCTTTTAAAACGCTTCTCTCAATTAAAAAAAAAATAACAGCAACAAAAACATCAAGATTCATGACTGGTTTGTTTTACGTTTTGCATCTGTGGATTTCTTTTCGTGTTTATTATCGTGTGTATTTATTGAATTGTAACATCATCACTATCGTCATGACCATTGAGGAATGATACCGTTTCTTTTAAAATGCTGCTCTCAATTAAAAAAAAAAAAATAACAGCAACAAAAACATCGAGATTCATGACTGGTTTGTTTTACGTTTTGCATCTGTGGATTTCTTTTCGTGTTTATTATCATGTGTATTTATTGAATTGTAACATCATCACTATCGTCATGACCATTGAGGAATCATACCGTTTCTTTTAAAACGCTTCTCTCAATTAAAAAAAAATAACAGCAACAAAAACATCGAGATTCATGACTGGTTTGTTTTACGTTTTGCATCTGTGGATTTCTTTTCGTGTTTATTATCGTGTGTATTTATTGAATTGTAACATCATCACTATCGTCATGATCATTGAGGAATAATACCGTTTCTTTTAAAACGCTTCTCTCAATTAAAAAAAAAAATAACAGCAACAAAAACATCGAGATTCATGACTGGTTTGTTTTACGTTCAGCATCTGTGGATTTCTTTTCGCGTTTATTATCGTGTGTATTTATTGAATTGTAACATCATCACTATAGTCATGACCATTGAGGAATCATACCGTTTCTTTTAAAACGCTGCTCTCAATTAAAAAAAAAAATAACAGCAACAAAAACATCAAGATTCATGGCTGGTTTGTTTTACGTTTTGCATCTGTAGATTTCTTTTCGTGTTTATTATCGTGTGTATTTATTGAATTGTAACATCATCACTATCGTCATGACCATTGAGGAATCATACCGTTTCTTTTAAAACGCTTCTCTCAATTAAAAAAAAAAATAACAGCAACAAAAACATCAAGATTCATGACTGGTTTGTTTTACGTTTTGCATCTGTGGATTTCTTTTCGTGTTTATTATCATGTGTATTTATTGAATTGTTAACATCATCACTATCGTCATGACCATTGAGGAATGATACCGTTTCTTTTAAAACGCTGCTCTCAATTAAAAAAAAAAAAATAACAGCAACAAAAACATCGAGATTCATGACTGGTTTGTTTTACGTTTTGCATCTGTGGATTTCTTTTCGTGTTTATTATCGTGTGTATTTATTGAATTGTAACATCATCACTATCGTCATGACCATTGAGGAATGATACCGTTTCTTTTAAAATGCTGCTCTCAATTAAAAAAAAAAAAATAACAGCAACAAAAACATCGAGATTCATGACTGGTTTGTTTTACGTTTTGCATCTGTGGATTTCTTTTCGTGTTTATTATCATGTGTATTTATTGAATTGTAACATCATCACTATCGTCATGACCATTGAGGAATCATACCGTTTCTTTTAAAACGCTTCTCTCAATTAAAAAAAAATAACAGCAACAAAAACATCGAGATTCATGACTGGTTTGTTTTACGTTTTGCATCTGTGGATTTCTTTTCGTGTTTATTATCGTGTGTATTTATTGAATTGTATCATCATCACTATCGTCATGACCATTGAGGAATCATACCGTTTCTTTTAAAACGCTTCTCTCAATTAAAAAAAAATAACAGCAACAAAAACATCGAGATTCATGACTGGTTTGTTTTACGTTTTGCATCTGTGGATTTCTTTTCGTGTTTATTATCATGTGTATTTATTGAATTGTAACATCATCACTATCGTCATGACCATTGAGGAATCTTACCGTTTCTTTTAAAACGCTTCTCTCAATTAAAAAAAAATAACAGCAACAAAAACATCGAGATTCATGACTGGTTTGTTTTACGTTTTGCATCTGTGGATTTCTTTTCGTGTTTATTATCGTGTGTATTTATTGAATTGTAACATCATCACTATCGTCATGATCATTGAGGAATAATACCGTTTCTTTTAAAACGCTTCTCTCAATTAAAAAAAAAAATAACAGCAACAAAAACATCGAGATTCATGACTGGTTTGTTTTACGTTTTGCATCTGTGGATTTCTTTCGTGTTTATTATCGTGTGTATTTATTGAATTGTAACATCATCACTATCGTCATGACCATTGAGGAATTATACCGTTTCTTTTAAAACGCTTCTCTCAATTCAAAAAAAAATAACAGCAATAAAAACATCGAGATTCATGACTGGTTTGTTTTACGTTTTGCATCTGTGGATTTCTTTCGTGTTTATTATCGTGTGTATGTATTTAATTGTAACATCATCACTATCGTCATGACCATTGAGGAATCATACCGTTTCTTTTAAAACGCTTCTCTAAAATAAAAAAAAAAATAACAGCACACAAAAACATCGAGATTCATGACTGGTTTGTTTTACGTTTTGCGTCGGTGGATTTCTTTTCGTGTTTATTATCGTGTGTATTTATTGAATTGTAACATCATCACTATCGTCATGACCATTGAGGAATCATACCGTTTCTTTTAAAACGCTTCTCTCAATTAAAAAAAAAATAACAGCAATAAAAACATCGAGATTCATGACTGGTTTGTTTTACGTTTTGCGTCGGATGATTTCTTTTCGTGTTTATTATCGTGTGTATTTATTGAATTGTAACATCATCACTATCGTCATGACCATTGAGGAATCATACCGTTTCTTTTAAAACGCTTCTCTCATTTAAAAAAAAAAATAACAGCAATAAAAACATCGAGATTCATGACTGGTTTGTTTTACGTTTTGCATCTGTGGATTTCTTTTCGTGTTTATTATCGTGTGTATTTATTGTATTGTAACATCATCACTATCGTCATGATCATTGAGGAATCATACCGTTTCTTTTAAAACGCTTCTCTCATTTAAAAAAAAAAAAAATAACAGCAACAAAAACATCGAGATTCATGACTGGTTTGTTTTACGTTTTGCATCTGTGGATTTCTTTTCGTGTTTATTATCATGTGTATTTATTGAATTGTAACATCATCACTATCGTCATGACCATTGAGGAATCTTACCGTTTCTTTTAAAACGCTTCTCTCAATTAAAAAAAAATAACAGCAACAAAAACATCGAGATTCATGACTGGTTTGTTTTACGTTTTGCATCTGTGGATTTCTTTTCGTGTTTATTATCGTGTGTATTTATTGAATTGTATCATCATCACTATCGTCATGACCATTGAGGAATCATACCGTTTCTTTTAAAACGCTTCTCTCAATTAAAAAAAAATAACAGCAACAAAAACATCGAGATTCATGACTGGTTTGTTTTACGTTTTGCATCTGTGGATTTCTTTTCGTGTTTATTATCATGTGTATTTATTGAATTGTAACATCATCACTATCGTCATGACCATTGAGGAATCTTACCGTTTCTTTTAAAACGCTTCTCTCAATCAAAAAAAAATAACAGCAACAAAAACATCGAGATTCATGACTGGTTTGTTTTACGTTTTGCATCTGTGGATTTCTTTTCGTGTTTATTATCGTGTGTATTTATTGAATTGTAACATCATCACTATCGTCATGACCATTGAAGAATGATACCGTTTCTTTTAAAATGCTGCTCTCAATAAAAAAAAAAATAACAGCAACAAAAACATCAAGATTCATGACTGGTTTGTTTTACGTTTTGCATCTGTGGATTTCTTTTCGTGTTTATTATCGTGTGTATTTATTGAATTGTAACATCATCACTATCGTCATGACCATTGAGGAATTGTAGCAGACACAAATGGACCCCTTTTCTTCTCGCGCATTCGCTTCCTCTGAGTGAGTGATGAGGCGCTAGACTGTCCAATCTGAGGACTTGCGCACGAATACAAATTGACCCCTAGGGACCAGACAGCTTCCGGTCCCAGAAGAAAACTCTCTCTTACGCTACCAGCCTTCGTCGGTGTTAGACGCCTGTTCTCTTCGCTGCTCCTACTAAAGGTATTGACGACAGCCGCGGGTTGTAACTACCTCGTAAGGCAGTGGAGACCCGACTCTACTTTCTTCCTTCAGTACGTTTTGCAAATAAACCTTTCCCTTGTTAAGTTGAAGAAGTTGTTTGTCATTGTTCATAGAATTGTGTTATTTTATTTTATTAGGGAAATTCCCTAAAAATGGTGACTCCGTCGTGATAACACATTTCCGAACAGACACTTCTTTCGCTTTTTAACAGGGTAAGGCGCGCATTTTAAAAACCAGCACATGGTTTCCAACCACACACATAAACAGACAACGGATTCGGGAGAGCACATTTAAAACTTAAAAAAAAAAAAGACGTTATTTCCCTCTCTTCCTTATCGTTTTTTTCCCATTATATATATATATATATATATATATATATATATATATATATATATATATATATATATATTATAAACTAAGGAGCATACAAAAAAAAAAAAAAAAAAAAAAAAAAAACAAAGAAAAAACACCCTTTTCTTTCACAACGGCGGGCTACACATAAAAAAAAAGAACGCCAACCTACAAAAAGAGGTGACACTTTCTTGGTGTACGAAAATTCTTATACCAAACTTGAACTTCTAATGCTATCTTTTTTCTACCTTGAACATTTCTGCCGTGTTAACGCGCACCGCGCATAAGAAAAAACTCAACAAAAAAAAAAAAAAAAAAAAGAACTTTCACGAAGTTTTTCCGCATTAGCACTCTTCGGCCAAAATGTAAGTACTTAAAGAGTTCATTTATCTTCAGGTTCACACACATTTATAAAAAAAAAAAAATAAAAAAAAACCCATATTGTCCACATTTTTTTTTGCTTCACGGCTCTTCCTGATATAATTTTGTTTTAGCTTTATTTCATGGTAATTTTGTTTCTTCTCCTCCCCCATTAGCCTGTTAAATTTCTTTTTTTTTGTATTGTCTCTGTTTAAAGATTTTCTCCATATTTCTCCTTTCTTCTCCACGTGGTCCATATTCGGCGTCCTTTCAGATTTCGGATACATTATATATATATATTTTTTTTTAAATATTTGGTATCTACTTTCGGTAGTGACGATGACAACGTTGCCTGCCTTCGCTGGGGACGTCCGGGTTTGGTTTGCTCAACTCGAGTCTTATTTTGCGGCGAACAACGTGTCAGAGCAAACGAAGCTGCACATTTTATTCAGTGCCTTCCCCGCGTCATTGACTCCTGCGGTCAAGGACTTAATAACGGACACCCCGTTAAACTCCACTTACGATAGCATAAAACGGGAGGTGCTACTACGGACGTCCGTGTCGGCGGAAAAGCGTTTTCAAACGCTGGTCCATGACGAGCACTTAGGTGACCGCAGGCCGACGGAACTACTCCGTAGAATGAGGGAACTGGCAGAGGACGTCCCTCCTGACAGTGCCTTAATGAAGCAGCTCTTTTTCTCAAGGCTGCCGGCGCAGGTAAAGGCCATACTTGCGCCAATGTTTGAAAAACACACCGTCGATGTAGTAGCAGCATCGGCGGACAAGGTCATGGACTTTGTGAGGGGGCCTACCACCGCGGCGATTCCACAACAGCCTGCTGAGGTACCCGCAGGCACCGCAAATGTAAGACAGGATGCTACATCGGTGGCTATACTAACGGCCATCGAACGCCTCACTAGAGAGGTGAGCAAGCTCAATATGGGCAGGTCGCACTCACCCAGACGCCGCTACAAAAGCCGCTCATCTTCCCCGCACCACCGTCGCCGTGCAAACATGCCGGGACTATGTTTTTATCATAGTCGCTATGGCGCTGAAGCACGGAATTGTAAAATGCCCTGCACTTTTAACAACCAGGGAAACTAAATTGTGGAAAGACGAGCACGGCAAACTTTCCACAAAATGCAAATAACCGTGCCTATTTCGTCACTGACGTAAAATCTCAAGCACGTTGCTTGGTAGACACTGGCGCTGCTTGTAGTATATGGCCACTTAGGCTACTTAAAGAAAGGCCACCAGTGTCATTGATAACACTGCAAGCGGTGAACCATTCACCTATCCCCACGTACGGTCAAATTTCACGTTCTCTGGACTTGAATTTACGGAGAGACTTTACGTGGGTTTTCACTGTAGCAGATCTACCGTACCCCATACTAGGCGCGGATTTCTTGCATAATTTTAATTTAATGGTCGACATGCGCAGACGCCGGCTGATAGACGCTAGCACGGAACTTTCCGTCCCTGGCTCGTTATCTAATGCCCCATCTATCAGCCCGGTATTTTTCATTGCCGCTGCGAATGACCCATACCATGAGGTGCTACACTCCTACCCAGAGTTAACCAATTTAAATTTTGTGGTGAGCAAACCCACGCACACCACAAAACATCACATTGAGACCACAGGTGCTCCTGTGTTCTCACGCCCTCGTCGCCTTCCTGTGGATAAACTTAAAGCAGCGAAGGCAGAATTTAATCATATGCTACAGTTGGGAATTATACGCCCCTCGTCCAGTCCTTGGGCTTCCCCTCTGCATATGGTTCCAAAACGAGACGGAGATTGGCGTCCAACTGGGGACTATAGACGACTCAATGCCATGACGGTACCTGATCGTTACCCAATCCCGCATATTCAGGACTTTGCTTCCTCTCTGCATGGCTGTAAGACTTTCTCTAAGCTAGATCTGGTTAAGGCTTACCATCAGATCCCGGTGAATCCGGCCGACATACCCAAGACTGCGGTTACAACCCCATTTGGAGCGTTTGAATTTCTTACTATGCCTTTCGGCCTACGCAACGCTGCCAGTACTTTTCAGCGCTTTATGGATGAAGTAGTGCGTGATTTAGATTTCGTCTATAACTATATAGATGACATTCTCGTGGCTAGTGCCTCACCTGAGGAACACGTCACTCACCTCCGCCTACTTTTTGAACGGTTTCAGCAATACCAAGTGAGGATTAACCCTGGTAAATGCGTTTTCGGTGTTACGTCACTAGTTTTCCTGGGCCACATTATCAGCCCAGACGGTATATCTCCGTTGCCGGAAAAGGTGAAGGCTCTACAAGACCTTCAACCGCCCACTTCACTTCGCCAACTTAGGCACTTCCTTGGTCTGTTGAATTACTACAGACGCTTTATCCCACGCTGTGCGGATCTCTTAGCTCCTCTTTCCGACCTGTTACGTAACAGGAAGAAGAAAAACGAGCAGATCTCACTTAATGAGATCCAACTTAGAGCATTTGCTGAAGTGAAAAATAAACTAGCGACGACATCTTTGCTGGCACATCCTGTACCCGATGCCCAGTTTTCACTGGTCGTTGATGCATCGGGCACAGCTGTAGGTGCAGTGCTGCAACAGCAGCACCAACAACAGTTACAACCTCTAGCATACATTTCGCGACAGCTGAAACCGGCCGAACAACGTTACAGCACGTTTGGCCGCAAACTACTGGCAATGTACCTCGCAGTGAAACACTTCCAACATTCACTCGAGGGCCGACAATTTGTGATCTACACCGATCACCGTCCGCTTACATACGCACTGCGTGCTAAGCCGGACAAATATTCTCCCCGCGAAACACGTCATTTGGACTTTGTTTCGCAGTTTACTAGTGATATCCGACATATCGCGGGTGAGCAGAACGCAGCAGCAGACGCATTGTCTCGCCTGCCCATCAATTCTCTGTCCTCACCATCGGATATCGATTTGCAACAGGTGGCCTTAGACCAGCCAAGTCTGGACACGTTGGATCCATCGTCACCTGAATTCGGGACTTGCAAATTCGCATATCTGCCCGTGCCTACTTCTGACACGCAGATCATCTGTGACACCTCAACGGATTCACCTCGACCATTCGTTCCAACGACCCACCATAGAGTTGTTTTCGACACTCTACACAACCTGGCACACCCCGGACGCAAAGCCACAGTAAAGCTGATTACAGCTAGATTTTTCTGGCCTAACATGAGGCGTGACATCATTGCTTGGTCGCGTTCCTGTGTATCCTGCCAAAAATCAAAGGTGCACGAACATATCCGCGCACCCCTTGGAACATTCAGCACCCCAGACGCTCGGTTTAGCCATGTTCACATTGACTTGGTTGGACCATGGCCGGTCAGTCAGGGATTCACTTATCTCCTGACCTGCATAGACCGTTTCACACGGTGGCCAGAAGCCATCCCACTTAGTGACATTTCGGCTGAATCTGTAGCGCGAGCCCTTATATCAGGCTGGATATCGCGCTACGGAGTTCCCACTACAATCACCACTGATCGTGGTGCACAATTCGAATCCCACCTATTCCGGGAACTGTCCAAGATCCTCGGGATCACTCGCATTCGGACAACAAGCTATCACCCTGCTTCAAATGGGATGATAGAACGCTTCCATCGCCAATTGAAAGCTGCATTACGCGCTTACCCTGATCAACAGCGATGGAGCGAGTACATACCGGTCATCCTTCTTGGCTGTCGGGCATCAATCAAGGAGGACCTGGGATATTCCGCAGCCGAACTGGTCTATGGAGCACCTCTATCGTTGCCAGGTCAGATGCTGACCCCGATAGAGGATATATCAACTGACACAGCTCTATATGTCAACAGACTACGAGCTTATCTCAGTAAGCTACCGCCGATGCACCCTAGGGAACAGACCATTAAATCTTTGGTTCCGAAGGACATAGCGACATGGACTCACGTATTCCTTAGAAAGGACGCAGTAAAAGCCCCCCTAACTCCACCTTACACTGGCCCTTATCGCGTGCTTTCATGCACTGATAAAACTTTTATCCTAGACATTAGTGGTAAAAAAGAGACAGTATCGGTAGATAGGGTAAAAAGAGCCTTTCTGGACACATTAACACCTGAGCCACACATTCCTCCAACATACACACAGCATAATCATACACCTGAGGTAAATGTTCCACGTGAGAACAATTATGTGACCACTACACGTAGTGGTCGACGGGTACATTGGCCGAAGAGACTTTGCAAAACAGTGTATTTCTGTTGAAAAAGAACATTTTTTCTTCTCTCCTTTTTAGAGCAGAACGTTTTGTGCAAATATTCCAACTTTTCACAGAAAAGTAAGAACATTTTTTTTTCTGCAAGAAAATAACCTAAAGAGACGGACATTTCTTATTGTATTTTTCTTTCTGCTATTTGTTATGCTACCTTTCTCTCTGTCGGCTTTCAGCCTAAGCAGGGGGTTATGTAGCAGACACAAATGGACCCCTTTTCTTCTCGCGCATTCGCTTCCTCTGAGTGAGTGATGAGGCGCTAGACTGTCCAATCTGAGGACTTGCGCACGAATACAAATTGACCCCTAGGGACCAGACAGCTTCCGGTCCCAGAAGAAAACTCTCTCTTACGCTACCAGCCTTCGTTGGTGTTAGACGCCTGTTCTCTTCGCTGCTCCTACTAAAGGTATTGACGACAGCCGCGGGTTGTAACTACCTCGTAAGGCAGTGGAGACCCGACTCTACTTTCTTCCTTCAGTACGTTTTGCAAATAAACCTTTCCCTTGTTAAGTTGAAGAAGTTGTTTGTCATTGTTCATAGAATTGTGTTATTTTATTTTATTAGGGAAATTCCCTAAAGAATGATACCGTTTCTTTTAAAACGCTGCTCTCAATTAAAAAAAAAAATAACAGCAACAAAAACATCGAGATTCATGACTGCTTTGTTTTACGTTTTGCATCTGTGGATTTCTTTTCGTGTTTATTATCGTGTGTATTTATTGAATTGTATCATCATCACTATCGTCATGACCATTGAGGAATCATACCGTTTCTTTTAAAACGCTTCTCTCAATTAAAAAAAAATAACAGCAAAAAAAACATCGAGATTTCTGACTGGTTTGTTTTACGTTTTGCATCTGTGGATTTCTTTTCGTGTTTATTATCGTGTGTATTTATTGAATTGTATCATCATCACTATCGTCATGATCATTGAGGAATAATACCGTTTCTTTTAAAACGCTGCTCTCAATTAAAAAAAAAAATAACAGCAACAAAAACATCGAGATTCATGACTGCTTTGTTTTACGTTTTGCATCTGTGGATTTCTTTTCGTGTTTATTATCGTGTGTATTTATTGAATTGTATCATCATCACTATCGTCATGACCATTGAGGAATCATACCGTTTCTTTTAAAACGCTTCTCTCAATTAAAAAAAAATAACAGCAAAAAAAAACATCGAGATTTCTGACTGGTTTGTTTTACGTTTTGCATCTGTGGATTTCTTTTCGTGTTTATTATCGTGTGTATTTATTGAATTGTATCATCATCACTATCGTCATGACCATTGAGGAATGATACCGTTTCTTTTAAAACGCTTCTCTCAATTAAAAAAAAAAATAACAGCAACAAAAACATCGAGATTCATGACTGGTTTGTTTTACGTTTTGCATCTGTGGATTTTTTTCGTGTTTATTATCGTGTGTATTTATTGAATTGTAACATCATCACTATCGTCATGACCATTGAGGAATCATACCGTTTCTTTTAAAACGCTTCTCTAAAATAAAAAAAAAAATAACAGCACACAAAATCATCAAGATTCATGATTGGTTTGTTTTACGTTTTGCATCTGTGGATTTGTTTTCTTGTTTATTATCGTGTGTATTTATTGAATTGTAACATCATCACTATCGTCATGACCATTGAGGAATCATACCGTTTCTTTTTAAAACGCTGCTCTCAATTAAAAAAAAAAAATAAAAGCAACAAAAACATCAATATTCATGACTGGTTTGTTGTACGTTTTGCATCTGTGGATTTTTTTTCGTGTTTATTATCGTGTGTATTTATTGAATTGTAACATCATCACTATCGTCATGACCATTGAGGAATCATACCGTTTCTTTTAAAACGCTTCTCTCAATTAAAAAAAAAAATAACAGCAACAAAAACATCAAGATTCATGACTGGTTTGTTTTACGTTTTGCATCTGAGGATTTCTTTTCGTGTTTATTATCGTGTGTATTTATTGAATTGTAACATCATCACTATCGTCATGACCATTGAGGAATCATACCGTTTCTTCTAAAACGCTTCTCTCAATTAAAAAAAAAAAATAACAGCAACAAAAACATCGAGACTCATGACTGGTTTGTTTTACGTTTTGCATCTGTGGATTTCTTTTCGTGTTTATTATCGTGTGTATTTATTGAATTGTAACATCATCACTATCGTCATGACCATTGAGGAATCATACCGTTTCTTTTTAAACGCTTCTCTCAATTAAAAAAAAAAATAACAGCAACAAAAACATCAAGATTCATGACTGGTTTGTTTTACGTTCAGCATCTGTGAATTTCTTTTCGTGTTTATTATCGTGTGTATTTATTGAATTGTAACATCATCACTATAGTCATGACCATTGAGGAATCATACCGTTTCTTTTAAAACGCTTCTCTCATTTGAAAAACAAAAATAACAGCAACAAAAACATCAAGATTCATGACTGGTTTGTTTTACGTTTTGCATCTGTGGATTTCTTTTCGTGTTTATTATCGTGTGTATTTATTGAATTGTAACATCATCACTATCGTAACGCTTCTCTCAATTAAAAAAAAAAAAAATAACAGCAACAAAAACATCAAGATTCATGACTGGTTTGTTTTACGTTTTGCATCTGTGGATTTCTTTTCGTGTTTATTATCATGTGTATTTATTGAATTGTAACATCATCACTATCGTCATGACCATTGAGGAATGATACCGTTTCTTTTAAAACGCTGCTATCAATTAAAAAAAATAATAACAGCAACAAAAACATCAAGATTCATGGCTGGTTTGTTTTACGTTTTGCATCTGTGGATTTCTTTTCGTGTTTATTATCGTGTGTATTTATTGAATTGTAACATCATCACTATCGTCATGACCATTGAGGAATCATACCGTTTCTTTTAAAACGCTTCTCTCAATTAAAAAAAAAAAAATAACAGCAACAAAAACATCAAGATTCATGGCTTGTTTGTTTTACGTTTTGCATCTGTGGATTTCTTTTCGTGTTTATTATCGTGTGTATTTATTGAATTGTAACATCATCACTATCGTCATGACCATTGAGGAATGATACCGTTTCTTTTAAAATGCTGCTCTCAATTTAAAAAAAAAAATAACAGCAACAAAAACATCAAGATTCATGACTGGTTTGTTTTACGTTTTGCATCTGTGGATTTCTTTTCGTGTTTATTATCGTGTGTATTTATTGAATTGTAACATCATCACTATCGTAACGCTTCTCTCAATTAAAAAAAAAATAACAGCAACAAAAACATCGAGATTTATGACTGGTTTGTTTTACGTTTTGCATCTGTGGATTTCTTTTCGTGTTTATTATCGTGTGTATTTATTGAATTGTAACATCATCACTATCGTAACGCTTCTCTCAATTAAAAAAAAAATAACAGCAACAAAAACATCGAGATTCATGACTGGTTTGTTTTACGTTTTGCATCTGTGGATTTCTTTTCGTGTTTATTATCATGTGTATTTATTGGATTGTAACATCATCACTATCGTCATGACCATTGAGGAATAATACCGTTTCTTTTAAAACGCTTCTCTCAATTAAAAAAAAAAAAATAACAGCAACAAAAACATCAAGATTCATGACTGGTTTGTTTTACGTTTTGCATCTGTGGATTTCTTTTCGTGTTTATTATCGTGTGTATTTATTGAATTGTAACATCATCACTATCGTCATGACCAATGAGGAATGATACCGTTTCTTTTTAAACGCTTCTCTCAATTAAAAAAAAAAATAACAGCAACAAAAACATCAAGATTCATGACTGGTTTGTTGTACGTTCAGCATCTGTGGATTTCTTTTCGTGTTTATTATCGTGTGTATTTATTGAATTGTAACATCATCACTATCGTCATGACCATTGAGGAATGATACCGTTTCTTTTAAAACGCTGCTCTCAATTAAAAAAACAAAATAACAGCAACAAAAACATCAAGATTCATGACTGGTTTGTTTTACGTTTTGCATCTGTGGATTTCTTTTCGTGTTTATTATCATGTGTATTTATTGAATTGTAACATCATCACTATCGTCATGATCATTGAGGAATGATACCGTTTCTTTTAAAACGCTGCTATCAATTAAAAAAAATAATAACAGCAACAAAAACATCAAGATTCATTGCTGGTTTGTTTTACGTTTTGCATCTGTGGATTTCTTTTCGTGTTTATTATCGTGTGTATTTATTGAATTGTAACATCATCACTATCGTCATGACCATTGAGGAATCATACCGTTTCTTTTAAAACGCTTCTCTCAATTAAAAAAAAAAATAATAACAGCAACAAAAACATCAAGATTCATGGCTGGTTTGTTTTACGTTTTGCATCTGTGGATTTCTTTTCGTGTTTATTATCGTGTGTATTTATTGAATTGTAACATCATCACTATCGTCATGACCATTGAGGAATGATACCTTTTTTTTTAAAACGCTGCTATCAATTAAAAAAAATAATAACAGCAACAAAAACATCAAGATTCATGGCTGGTTTGTTTTACGTTTTGCATCCGTGGATTTCTTTTCGTGTTTATTATCGTGTGTATTTATTGAATTGTAACATCATCACTATCGTCATGACCATTGAGGAATCATACCGTTTCTTTTAAAACGCTGCTCTCAATTAAAAAAAAAATAACAGCAACAAAAACATCAAGATTCATGACTGGTTTGTTTTACGTTTTGCATCTGTGGATTTCATTTCGTGTTTATTATCGTGTGTATTTATTGAATTGTAACATCATCACTATCGTCATGACCATTGAGGAATCATACCGTTTCTTTTAAAACGCTTCTCTCAATTAAAAAAAAAATAGCAGCAACAAAAACATCAAGATTCATGACTGGTTTGTTTTACGTTTTGCATCTGTGGATTTCTTTTCGTGTTTATTATCGTGTGTATGTATTGAATTGTAACATCATCACTATCGTCATGACCATTGAGGAATCATACCGTTTCTTTTAAAACGCTGCTCTCAATTAAAAAAAAAAATTACAGCAAAAAAAACATCGAGATTCATGACTGGTTTTTTTTTACGTTTTGCATCTGTGGACTTCTTTTCGTGTTTATTATCGTGTGTATTTATTGAATTGTAACATCATCACTATCGTCATGACCATTGAGGAATCATACCGTTTCTTTTAAAACGCTTCTCTCAATTAAAAAAAATAATAACAGCAACAAAAACATCAAGATTCATGGCTGGTTTGTTTTACGTTTTGCATCTGTGGATTTCTTTTCGTGTTTATTATCGTGTGTATTTATTGAATTGTAACATCATCACTATCGTCATGATCATTGAGGAATCATACCGTTTCTTTTAAAACGCTGCTATCAATTAAAAAAAATAATAACAGCAACAAAAACATCAAGATTCATGGCTGGTTTGTTTTACGTTTTGCATCTGTGGATTTCTTTTCGTGTTTATTATCGTGTGTATTTATTGAATTGTAACATCATCACTATCGTCATGACCATTGAGGAATGATACCGTTTCTTTTAAAACGCTGCTATCAATTAAAAAAAAAAATAACAGCAACAAAAACATCAAGATTCATGGCTGGTTTGTTTTACGTTTTGCATCTGTGGATTTCTTTTCGTGTTTATTATCGTGTGTATTTATTGAATTGTAACATCATCACTATCGTCATGACCATTGAGGAATGATACCGTTTCTTTTAAAACGCTGCTATCAATTAAAAAAAATAATAACAGCAACAAAAACATCAAGATTCATGGCTGGTTTGTTTTACGTTTTGCATCTGTGGATTTCTTTTCGTGTTTATTATCGTGTGTATTTATTGAATTGTAACATCATCACTATCGTCATGACCATTGAGGAATGATACCGTTTCTTTTAAAACGCTGCTATCAATTAAAAAAAATAATAACAGCAACAAAAACATCAAGATTCATGGCTGGTTTGTTTTACGTTTTGCATCTGTGGATTTCTTTTCGTGTTTATTATCGTGTGTATTTATTGAATTGTAACATCATCACTATCGTCATGACCATTGAGGAATGATACCGTTTCTTTTAAAACGCTGCTATCAATTAAAAAAAATAATAACAGCAACAAAAACATCAAGATTCATGGCTGGTTTGTTTTACGTTTTGCATCTGTGGATTTCTTTTCGTGTTTATTATCGTGTGTATTTATTGAATTGTAACATCATCACTATCGTCATGACCATTGAGGAATGATACCGTTTCTTTTAAAACGCTGCTATCAATTAAAAAAAATAATAACAGCAACAAAAACATCAAGATTCATGGCTGGTTTGTTTTACGTTTTGCATCTGTGGATTTCTTTTCGTGTTTATTATCGTGTGTATTTATTGAATTGTAACATCATCACTATCGTCATGACCATTGAGGAATGATACCGTTTCTTTTAAAACGCTGCTATCAATTAAAAAAAATAATAACAGCAACAAAAACATCAAGATTCATGGCTGGTTTGTTTTACGTTTTGCATCTGTGGATTTCTTTTCGTGTTTATTATCGTGTGTATTTATTGAATTGTAACATCATCACTATCGTCATGACCATTGAGGAATCATACCGTTTCTTTTAAAACGCTGCTCTCAATTAAAAAAAAAAAATAACAGCAACAAAAACATCAAGATTCATGACTGGTTTGTTTTACGTTTTGCATCTGTGGATTTCTTTTCGTGTTTATTATCGTGTGTATTTATTGAATTGTAACATCATCACTATCGTCATGACCATTGAGGAATCATACCGTTTCTTTTAAAACGCTGCTCTCAATTAAAAAAAAAAAAAATAACAGCAACAAAAACATCAAGATTCATGACTGGTTTGTTTTACGTTTTGCATCTGTGGATTTCTTTTCGTGTTTATTATCGTGTGTATTTATTGAATTGTAACATCATCATTATCGTCATGACCATTGAGGAATCATACCGTTTCTTTTAAAACGCTTCTCTCAATTAAAAAAAAAATAGCAGCAACAAAAACATCAAGATTCATGACTGGTTTGTTTTACGTTTTGCATCTGTGGATTTCTTTTCGTGTTTATTATCGTGTGTATTTATTGAATTGTAACATCATCACTATCGTCATGACCATTGAGGAATCATACCGTTTCTTTTAAAACGCTGCTCTCAATTAAAAAAAAAAAATAACAGCAACAAAAACATCAAGATTCATGACTGGTTTGTTTTTACGTTTTGCATCTGTGGATTTCTTTTCGTGTTTATTATCGTGTGTATTTATTGAATTGTAACATCATCACTATCGTCATGACCATTGAGGAATCATACCGTTTCTTTTAAAACGCTGCTCTCAATTAAAAAAAAAAAAATAACAGCAACAAAAACATCAAGATTCATGACTGGTTTGTTTTACGTTTTGCATCTGTGGATTTCTTTTCGTGTTTATTATCGTGTGTATTTATTGAATTGTAACATCATCTTTATCGTCATGACCATTGAGGAATCATACCGTTTCTTTTAAAACGCTTCTCTCAATTAAAAAAAAAATAGCAGCAACAAAAACATCAAGATTCATGACTGGCTTGTTTTACGTTTTGCATCTGTGGATTTCTTTTCGTGTTTATTATCGTGTGTATGTATTGAATTGTAACATCATCACTATCGTCATGACCATTGAGGAATCATACCGTTTCTTTTAAAACGCTGCTCTCAATTAAAAAAAAAAAAATAACAGCAACAAAAACATCAAGATTCATGACTGGTTTGTTTTACGTTTTGCATCTGTGGACTTCTTTTCGTGTTTATTATCGTGTGTATGTATTGAATTGTAACATCATCACTATCGTCATGACCATTGAGGAATCATACCGTTTCTTTTAAAACGCTGCTCTCAATTAAAAAAAAAAAAATAACAGCAAAAAAAACATCAAGATTCATGACTGGTTTGTTTTACGTTTTGCATCTGTGGATTTCTTTTCGTGTTTATTATCGTGTGTATGTATTGAATTGTAACATCATCACTATCGTCATGACCATTGAGGAATCATACCGTTTCTTTTAAAACGCTGCTCTCAATTAAAAAAAAAATAACAGCAACAAAAACATCAAGATTCATGACTGGCTTGTTTTACGTTTTGCATCTGTGGATTTCTTTTCGTGTTTATTATCGTGTGTATGTATTGAATTGTAACATCATCACTATCGTCATGACCATTGAGGAATCATACCGTTTCTTTTAAAACGCTGCTCTCAATTAAAAAAAAAAAATAACAGCAAAAAAAACATCAAGATTCATGACTGGTTTGTTTTACGTTTTGCATCTGTGGACTTCTTTTCGTGTTTATTATCGTGTGTATTTATTGAATTGTAACATCATCACTATAGTCATGACCATTGAGGAATCATACCGTTTCTTTTAAAACGCTGCTCTCAATTAAAAAAAAAAAAATAACAGCAACAAAAACATCAAGATTCATGGCTGGTTTGTTTTACGTTTTGCATCTGTGGATTTCTTTTCGTGTTTATTATCGTGTGTATTTATTGAATTGTAACATCATCACTATCGTCATGATCATTGAGGAATCATACCGTTTCTTTTAAAACGCTGCTATCAATTAAAAAAAATAATAACAGCAACAAAAACATCAAGATTCATGGCTGGTTTGTTTTACGTTTTGCATCTGTGGATTTCTTTTCGTGTTTATTATCGTGTGTATTTATTGAATTGTAACATCATCACTATCGTCATGACCATTGAGGAATGATACCGTTTCTTTTAAAACGCTGCTATCAATTAAAAAAAATAATAACAGCAACAAAAACATCAAGATTCATGGCTGGTTTGTTTTACGTTTTGCATCTGTGGATTTCTTTTCGTGTTTATTATCGTGTGTATTTATTGAATTGTAACATCATCACTATCGTCATGACCATTGAGGAATCATACCGTTTCTTTTAAAACGCTTCTCTCAATTAAAAAAAAAATAGCAGCAACAAAAACATCAAGATTCATGACTGGTTTGTTTTACGTTTTGCATCTGTGGATTTCTTTTCGTGTTTATTATCGTGTGTATGTATTGAATTGTAACATCATCACTATCGTCATGACCATTGAGGAATCATACCGTTTCTTTTAAAACGCTGCTCTCAATTAAAAAAAAAAATTACAGCAAAAAAAACATCGAGATTCATGACTGGTTTTTTTTACGTTTTGCATCTGTGGACTTCTTTTCGTGTTTATTATCGTGTGTATTTATTGAATTGTAACATCATCACTATCGTCATGACCATTGAGGAATCATACCGTTTCTTTTAAAACGCTTCTCTCAATTAAAAAAAATAATAACAGCAACAAAAACATCGAGATTCATGACTGGTTTGTTTTACGTTTTGCATCTGTGGATTTCTTTTCGTGTTTATTATCGTGTGTATTTATTGAATTGTAACATCATCACTATCGTCATGACCATTGAGGAATGATACCGTTTCTTTTAAAATGCTGCTCTCAATTAAAAAAAAAAAATAACAGCAACAAAAACATCAAGATTCATGACTGGTTTGTTTTACGTTTTGCATCTGTGGATTTCTTTTCGTGTTTATTATCGTGTGTATTTATTGAATTGTAACATCATCACTATCGTAACGCTTCTCTCAATTAAAAAAAAAATAACAGCAACAAAAACATCGAGATTTATGACTGGTTTGTTTTACGTTTTGCATCTGTGGATTTCTTTTCGTGTTTATTATCATGTGTATTTATTGGATTGTAACATCATCACTATCGTCATGACCATTGAGGAATAATACCGTTTCTTTTAAAACGCTTCTCTCAATTAAAAAAAAAAAATAACAGCAACAAAAACATCAAGATTCATGACTGGTTTGTTTTACGTTTTGCATCTGTGGATTTCTTTTCGTGTTTATTATCGTGTGTATTTATTGAATTGTAACATCATTACTATCGTCATGACCAATGAGGAATGATACCGTTTCTTTTAAAACGCTTCTCTCAATTAAAAAAAAAAAATAACAGCAACAAAAACATCGAGACTCATGACTGGTTTGTTTTACGTTTTGCATCTGTGGATTTCTTTTCGTGTTTATTATCGTGTGTATTTATTGAATTGTAACATCATCACTATCGTCATGACCATTGAGGAATCATACCGTTTCTTTTTAAACGCTTCTCTCAATTAAAAAAAAAATAACAGCAACAAAAACATCAAGATTCATGACTGGTTTGTTTTACGTTCAGCATCTGTGAATTTTATTTTCGTGTTTATTATCGTGTGTATTTATTGAATTGTAACATCATCACTATAGTCATGACCATTGAGGAATCATACCGTTTCTTTTAAAACGCTTCTCTCAATTAAAAAACAAAAATAACAGCAACAAAAACATCAAGATTCATGACTGGTTTGTTTTACGTTTTGCATCTGTGGATTTCTTTTCGTGTTTATTATCGTGTGTATTTATTGAATTGTAACATCATCACTATAGTCATGACCATTGAGGAATCATACCGTTTCTTTTAAAACGCTGCTCTCAATTAAAAAAAAAAAAAATAACAGCAACAAAAACATCAAGATTCATGACTGGTTTGTTTTACGTTTTGCATCTGTGGATTTCTTTTCGTGTTTATTATCGTGTGTATTTATTGAATTGTAACATCATCACTATCGTCACGCTTCTCTCAATTAAAAAAAAAAAATAACAGCAACAAAAACATCAAGATTCATGACTGGTTTGTTTTACGTTTTGCATCTGTGGATTTCTTTTCGTGTTTATTATCATGTGTATTTATTGAATTGTAACATCATCACTATCGTCATGACCATTGAGGAATGATACCGTTTCTTTTAAAACGCTGCTCTCAATTAAAAAAAATAATAACAGCAACAAAAACATCGAGATTCATGACTGGTTTGTTTTACGTTTTGCATCTGTGGATTTCTTTTCGTGTTTATTATCGTGTGTATTTATTGAATTGTAACATCATCACTATCGTCATGACCATTGAGGAATGATACCGTTTCTTTTAAAATGCTGCTCTCAATTAAAAAAAAAAAATAACAGCAACAAAAACATCAAGATTCATGACTGGTTTGTTTTACGTTTTGCATCTGTGGATTTCTTTTCGTGTTTATTATCGTGTGTATTTATTGAATTGTAACATCATCTTTATCGTCATGACCATTGAGGAATCATACCGTTTCTTTTAAAACGCTTCTCTCAATTAAAAAAAAAATAGCAGCAACAAAAACATCAAGATTCATGACTGGCTTGTTTTACGTTTTGCATCTGTGGATTTCTTTTCGTGTTTATTATCGTGTGTATGTATTGAATTGTAACATCATCACTTTCGTCATGACCATTGAGGAATCATACCGTTTCTTTTAAAACGCTGCTCTCAATTAAAAAAAAAAAAATAACAGCAAAAAAAACATCAAGATTCATGACTGGTTTGTTTTACGTTTTGCATCTGTGGACTTCTTTTCGTGTTTATTATCGTGTGTATGTATTGAATTGTAACATCATCACTATCGTCATGACCATTGAGGAATCATACCGTTTCTTTTAAAACGCTGCTCTCAATTAAAAAAAAAAAAATAACAGCAAAAAAAACATCAAGATTCATGACTGGTTTGTTTTACGTTTTGCATCTGTGGATTTCTTTTCGTGTTTATTATCGTGTGTATGTATTGAATTGTAACATCATCACTATCGTCATGACCATTGAGGAATCATACCGTTTCTTTTAAAACGCTGCTCTCAATTAAAAAAAAAAAAAATAACAGCAACAAAAACATCAAGATTCATGACTGGCTTGTTTTACGTTTTGCATCTGTGGATTTCTTTTCGTGTTTATTATCGTGTGTATGTATTGAATTGTAACATCATCACTATCGTCATGACCATTGAGGAATCATACCGTTTCTTTTAAAACGCTGCTCTCAATTAAAAAAAAAAAATAACAGCAAAAAAAACATCAAGATTCATGACTGGTTTGTTTTACGTTTTGCATCTGTGGACTTCTTTTCGTGTTTATTATCGTGTGTATTTATTGAATTGTAACATCATCACTATAGTCATGACCATTGAGGAATCATACCGTTTCTTTTAAAACGCTGCTCTCAATTAAAAAAAAAAAAATAACAGCAACAAAAACATCAAGATTCATGGCTGGTTTGTTTTACGTTTTGCATCTGTGGATTTCTTTTCGTGTTTATTATCGTGTGTATTTATTGAATTGTAACATCATCACTATCGTCATGATCATTGAGGAATCATACCGTTTCTTTTAAAACGCTGCTATCAATTAAAAAAAATAATAACAGCAACAAAAACATCCAGATTCATGGCTGGTTTGTTTTACGTTTTGCATCTGTGGATTTCTTTTCGTGTTTATTATCGTGTGTATTTATTGAATTGTAACATCATCACTATCGTCATGACCATTGAGGAATGATACCGTTTCTTTTAAAACGCTGCTATCAATTAAAAAAAATAATAACAGCAACAAAAACATCAAGATTCATGGCTGGTTTGTTTTACGTTTTGCATCTGTGGATTTCTTTTCGTGTTTATTATCGTGTGTATTTATTGAATTGTAACATCATCACTATCGTCATGACCATTGAGGAATCATACCGTTTCTTTTAAAACGCTTCTCTCAATTAAAAAAAAAATAGCAGCAACAAAAACATCAAGATTCATGACTGGTTTGTTTTACGTTTTGCATCTGTGGATTTCTTTTCGTGTTTATTATCGTGTGTATGTATTGAATTGTAACATCATCACTATCGTCATGACCATTGAGGAATCATACCGTTTCTTTTAAAACGCTGCTCTCAATTAAAAAAAAAAATTACAGCAAAAAAAACATCGAGATTCATGACTGGTTTTTTTTACGTTTTGCATCTGTGGACTTCTTTTCGTGTTTATTATCGTGTGTATTTATTGAATTGTAACATCATCACTATCGTCATGACCATTGAGGAATCATACCGTTTCTTTTAAAACGCTTCTCTCAATTAAAAAAAATAATAACAGCAACAAAAACATCGAGATTCATGACTGGTTTGTTTTACGTTTTGCATCTGTGGATTTCTTTTCGTGTTTATTATCGTGTGTATTTATTGAATTGTAACATCATCACTATCGTCATGACCATTGAGGAATGATACCGTTTCTTTTAAAATGCTGCTCTCAATTAAAAAAAAAAAATAACAGCAACAAAAACATCAAGATTCATGACTGGTTTGTTTTACGTTTTGCATCTGTGGATTTCTTTTCGTGTTTATTATCGTGTGTATTTATTGAATTGTAACATCATCACTATCGTAACGCTTCTCTCAATTAAAAAAAAAATAACAGCAACAAAAACATCGAGATTTATGACTGGTTTGTTTTACGTTTTGCATCTGTGGATTTCTTTTCGTGTTTATTATCATGTGTATTTATTGGATTGTAACATCATCACTATCGTCATGACCATTGAGGAATAATACCGTTTCTTTTAAAACGCTTCTCTCAATTAAAAAAAAAAAATAACAGCAACAAAAACATCAAGATTCATGACTGGTTTGTTTTACGTTTTGCATCTGTGGATTTCTTTTCGTGTTTATTATCGTGTGTATTTATTGAATTGTAACATCATCACTATCGTCATGACCAATGAGGAATGATACCGTTTCTTTTAAAACGCTTCTCTCAATTAAAAAAAAAAAATAACAGCAACAAAAACATCGAGACTCATGACTGGTTTGTTTTACGTTTTGCATCTGTGGATTTCTTTTCGTGTTTATTATCGTGTGTATTTATTGAATTGTAACATCATCACTATCGTCATGACCATTGAGGAATCATACAGTTTCTTTTTAAACGCTTCTCTCAATTAAAAAAAAAAATAACAGCAACAAAAACATCAAGATTCATGACTGGTTTGTTTTACGTTCAGCATCTGTGAATTTTATTTTCGTGTTTATTATCGTGTGTATTTATTGAATTGTAACATCATCACTATAGTCATGACCATTGAGGAATCATACCGTTTCTTTTAAAACGCTTCTCTCAATTAAAAAACAAAAATAACAGCAACAAAAACATCAAGATTCATGACTGGTTTGTTTTACGTTTTGCATCTGTGGATTTCTTTTCGTGTTTATTATCGTGTGTATTTATTGAATTGTAACATCATCACTATAGTCATGACCATTGAGGAATCATACCGTTTCTTTTAAAACGCTGCTCTCAATTAAAAAAAAAAAAAATAACAGCAACAAAAACATCAAGATTCATGACTGGTTTGTTTTACGTTTTGCATCTGTGGATTTCTTTTCGTGTTTATTATCGTGTGTATTTATTGAATTGTAACATCATCACTATCGTAACGCTTCTCTCAATTAAAAAAAAAAAAATAACAGCAACAAAAACATCAAGATTCATGACTGGTTTGTTTTACGTTTTGCATCTGTGGATTTCTTTTCGTGTTTATTATCATGTGTATTTATTGAATTGTAACATCATCACTATCGTCATGACCATTGAGGAATGATACCGTTTCTTTTAAAACGCTGCTCTCAATTAAAAAAAATAATAACAGCAACAAAAACATCGAGATTCATGACTGGTTTGTTTTACGTTTTGCATCTGTGGATTTCTTTTCGTGTTTATTATCGTGTGTATTTATTGAATTGTAACATCATCACTATCGTCATGACCATTGAGGAATGATACCGTTTCTTTTAAAATGCTGCTCTCAATTAAAAAAAAAAAAATAACAGCAACAAAAACATCAAGATTCATGACTGGTTTGTTTTACGTTTTGCATCTGTGGATTTCTTTTCGTGTTTATTATCGTGTGTATTTATTGAATTGTAACATCATCACTATCGTAACGCTTCTCTCAATTAAAAAAAAAATAACAGCAACAAAAACATCGAGATTCATGACTGGTTTGTTTTACGTTTTGCATCTGTGGATTTCTTTTCGTGTTTATTATCATGTGTATTTATTGGATTGTAACATCATCACTATCGTCATGACCATTGAGGAATAATACCGTTTCTTTTAAAACGCTTCTCTCAATTAAAAAAAAAAAAATAACAGCAACAAAAACATCAAGATTCATGACTGGTTTGTTTTACGTTTTGCATCTGTGGATTTCTTTTCGTGTTTATTATCGTGTGTATTTATTGAATTGTAACATCATCACTATCGTCATGACCAATGAGGAATGATACCGTTTCTTTTTAAACGCTTCTCTCAATTAAAAAAAAAAATAACAGCAACAAAAACATCAAGATTCATGACTGGTTTGTTGTACGTTCAGCATCTGTGGATTTCTTTTCGTGTTTATTATCGTGTGTATTTATTGAATTGTAACATCATCACTATCGTCATGACCATTGCGGAATGATACCGTTTCTTTTAAAACGCTGCTCTCAATTAAAAAAACAAAATAACAGCAACAAAAACATCAAGATTCATGACTGGTTTGTTTTACGTTTTGCATCTGTGGATTTCTTTTCGTGTTTATTATCATGTGTATTTATTGAATTGTAACATCATCACTATCGTCATGATCATTGAGGAATGATACCGTTTCTTTTAAAACGCTGCTATCAATTAAAAAAAATAATAACAGCAACAAAAACATCAAGATTCATGGCTGGTTTGTTTTACGTTTTGCATCTGTGGATTTCTTTTCGTGTTTATTATCGTGTGTATTTATTGAATTGTAACATCATCACTATCGTCATGACCATTGAGGAATCATACCGTTTCTTTTAAAACGCTTCTCTCAATTAAAAAAAAAAATAATAACAGCAACAAAAACATCAAGATTCATGGCTGGTTTGTTTTACGTTTTGCATCTGTGGATTTCTTTTCGTGTTTATTATCGTGTGTATTTATTGAATTGTAACATCATCACTATCGTCATGACCATTGAGGAATGATACCGTTTCTTTTAAAACGCTTCTCTCAATTAAAAAAAATAATAACAGCAACAAAAACATCAAGATTCATGGCTGGTTTGTTTTACGTTTTGCATCCGTGGATTTCTTTTCGTGTTTATTATCGTGTGTATTTATTGAATTGTAACATCATCACTATCGTCATGACCATTGAGGAATCATACCGTTTCTTTTAAAACGCTTCTCTCAATTAAAAAAAAAATAACAGCAACAAAAACATCAAGATTCATGACTGGTTTGTTTTACGTTTTGCATCTGTGGATTTCTTTTCGTGTTTATTATCGTGTGTATTTATTGAATTGTAACATCATCACTATCGTCATGACCATTGAGGAATCATACCGTTTCTTTTAAAACGCTTCTCTCAATTAAAAAAAAAATAGCATCAACAAAAACATCAAGATTCATGACTGGTTTGTTTTACGTTTTGCATCTGTGGATTTCTTTTCGTGTTTATTATCGTGTGTATGTATTGAATTGTAACATCATCACTATCGTCATGACCATTGAGGAATCATACCGTTTCTTTTAAAACGCTGCTCTCAATTAAAAAAAAAAATTACAGCAACAAAAACATCGAGATTCATGACTGGTTTTTGTTACGTTTTGCATCTGTGGACTTCTTTTCGTGTTTATTATCGTGTGTATTTATTGAATTGTAACATCATCACTATCGTCATGACCATTGAGGAATCATACCGTTTCTTTTAAAACGCTTCTCTCAATTAAAAAAAATAATAACAGCAACAAAAACATCAAGATTCATGGCTGGTTTGTTTTACGTTTTGCATCTGTGGATTTCTTTTCGTGTTTATTATCGTGTGTATTTATTGAATTGTAACATCATCACTATCGTCATGATCATTGAGGAATCATACCGTTTCTTTTAAAACGCTGCTATCAATTAAAAAAAATAATAACAGCAACAAAAACATCAAGATTCATGGCTGGTTTGTTTTACGTTTTGCATCTGTGGATTTCTTTTCGTGTTTATTATCGTGTGTATTTATTGAATTGTAACATCATCACTATCGTCATGACCATTGAGGAATGATACCGTTTCTTTTAAAACGCTGCTATCATTAAAAAAAAATAATAACAGCAACAAAAACATCAAGATTCATGGCTGGTTTGTTTTACGTTTTGCATCTGTGGATTTCTTTTCGTGTTTATTATCGTGTGTATTTATTGAATTGTAACATCATCACTATCGTCATGACCATTGAGGAATCATACCGTTTCTTTTAAAACGCTGCTCTCAATTAAAAAAAAAAAATAACAGCAACAAAAACATCAAGATTCATGACTGGTTTGTTTTACGTTTTGCATCTGTGGATTTCTTTTCGTGTTTATTATCGTGTGTATTTATTGAATTGTAACATCATCACTATCGTCATGACCATTGAGGAATCATACCGTTTCTTTTAAAACGCTGCTCTCAATTAAAAAAAAAAAATAACAGCAACAAAAACATCAAGATTCATGACTGGTTTGTTTTACGTTTTGCATCTGTGGATTTCTTTTCGTGTTTATTATCGTGTGTATTTATTGAATTGTAACATCATCACTATCGTAACGCTTCTCTCAATTAAAAAAAAAATAACAGCAACAAAAACATCGAGATTCATGACTGGTTTGTTTTACGTTTTGCATCTGTGGATTTCTTTTCGTGTTTATTATCATGTGTATTTATTGGATTGTAACATCATCACTATCGTCATGACCATTGAGGAATAATACCGTTTCTTTTAAAACGCTTCTCTCAATTAAAAAAAAAATAACAGCAACAAAAACATCAAGATTCATGACTGGTTTGTTTTACGTTTTGCATCTGTGGATTTCTTTTCGTGTTTATTATCGTGTGTATTTATTGAATTGTAACATCATCACTATCGTCATGACCATTGAGGAATCATACCGTTTCTTTTAAAACGCTTCTCTCAATTAAAAAAAAAATAGCATCAACAAAAACATCAAGATTCATGACTGGTTTGTTTTACGTTTTGCATCTGTGGATTTCTTTTCGTGTTTATTATCGTGTGTATGTATTGAATTGTAACATCATCACTATCGTCATGACCATTGAGGAATCATACCGTTTCTTTTAAAACGCTGCTCTCAATTAAAAAAAAAAATTACAGCAACAAAAACATCGAGATTCATGACTGGTTTTTGTTACGTTTTGCATCTGTGGACTTCTTTTCGTGTTTATTATCGTGTGTATTTATTGAATTGTAACATCATCACTATCGTCATGACCATTGAGGAATCATACCGTTTCTTTTAAAACGCTTCTCTCAATTAAAAAAAATAATAACAGCAACAAAAACATCAAGATTCATGGCTGGTTTGTTTTACGTTTTGCATCTGTGGATTTCTTTTCGTGTTTATTATCGTGTGTATTTATTGAATTGTAACATCATCACTATCGTCATGATCATTGAGGAATCATACCGTTTCTTTTAAAACGCTGCTATCAATTAAAAAAAATAATAACAGCAACAAAAACATCAAGATTCATGGCTGGTTTGTTTTACGTTTTGCATCTGTGGATTTTTTTTCGTGTTTATTATCGTGTGTATTTATTGAATTGTAACATCATCACTATCGTCATGACCATTGAGGAATGATACCGTTTCTTTTAAAACGCTGCTCTCAATTAAAAAAAAAAAATAACAGCAACAAAAACATCAAGATTCATGACTGGTTTGTTTTACGTTTTGCATCTGTGGATTTCTTTTCGTGTTTATTATCGTGTGTATTTATTGAATTGTAACATCATCACTATCGTCATGACCATTGAGGAATCATACCGTTTCTTTTAAAACGCTGCTCTCAATTAAAAAAAATAATAACAGCAACAAAAACATCAAGATTCATGGCTGGTTTGTTTTACGTTTTGCATCTGTGGATTTCTTTTCGTGTTTATTATCGTGTGTATTTATTGAATTGTAACATCATCACTATCGTCATGACCATTGAGGAATCATACCGTTTCTTTTAAAACGCTGCTCTCAATTAAAAAAAAAAAATAACAGCAACAAAAACATCAAGATTCATGACTGGTTTGTTTTACGTTTTGCATCTGTGGATTTCTTTTCGTGTTTATTATCGTGTGTATTTATTGAATTGTAACATCATCACTATCGTCATGACCATTGAGGAATCATACCGTTTCTTTTAAAACGCTGCTCTCAATTAAAAAAAAAAAAATAACAGCAACAAAAACATCAAGATTCATGACTGGTTTGTTTTACGTTTTGCATCTGTGGATTTCTTTTCGTGTTTATTATCGTGTGTATTTATTGAATTGTAACATCATCACTATCGTAACGCTTCTCTCAATTAAAAAAAAAATAACAGCAACAAAAACATCGAGATTCATGACTGGTTTGTTTTACGTTTTGCATCTGTGGATTTCTTTTCGTGTTTATTATCATGTGTATTTATTGGATTGTAACATCATCACTATCGTCATGACCATTGAGGAATAATACCGTTTCTTTTAAAACGCTTCTCTCAATTAAAAAAAAAAAAATAACAGCAACAAAAACATCAAGATTCATGACTGGTTTTTTTTACGTTTTGCATCTGTGGATTTCTTTTCGTGTTTATTATCGTGTGTATTTATTGAATTGTAACATCATCACTATCGTCATGACCAATGAGGAATGATACCGTTTCTTTTTAAACGCTTCTCTCAATTAAAAAAAAAAAATAACAGCAACAAAAACATCAAGATTCATGACTGGTTTGTTGTACGTTCAGCATCTGTGGATTTCTTTTCGTGTTTATTATCGTGTGTATTTATTGAATTGTAACATCATCACTATCGTCATGACCATTGCGGAATGATACCGTTTCTTTTAAAACGCTGCTCTCAATTAAAAAAACAAAATAACAGCAACAAAAACATCAAGATTCATGACTGGTTTGTTTTACGTTTTGCATCTGTGGATTTCTAGTCGTGTTTATTATCATGTGTATTTATTGAATTGTAACATCATCACTATCGTCATGATCATTGAGGAATGATACCGTTTCTTTTAAAACGCTGCTATCAATTAAAAAAAATAATAACAGCAACAAAAACATCAAGATTCATGGCTGGTTTGTTTTACGTTTTGCATCTGTGGATTTCTTTTCGTGTTTATTATCGTGTGTATTTATTGAATTGTAACATCATCACTATCGTCATGACCATTGAGGAATCATACCGTTTCTTTTAAAACGCTTCTCTCAATTAAAAAAAAAAATAATAACAGCAACAAAAACATCAAAATTCATGGCTGGTTTGTTTTACGTTTTGCATCTGTGGATTTCTTTTCGTGTTTATTATCGTGTGTATTTATTGAATTGTAACATCATCACTATCGTCATGACCATTGAGGAATGATACCGTTTCTTTTAAAACGCTGCTATCAATTAAAAAAAATAATAACAGCAACAAAAACATCAAGATTCATGGCTGGTTTGTTTTACGTTTTGCATCCGTGGATTTCTTTTCGTGTTTATTATCGTGTGTATTTATTGAATTGTAACATCATCACTATCGTCATGACCATTGAGGAATCATACCGTTTCTTTTAAAACGCTGCTCTCAATTAAAAAAAAAATAACAGCAACAAAAACATCAAGATTCATGACTGGTTTGTTTTACGTTTTGCATCTGTGGATTTCTTTTCGTGTTTATTATCGTGTGTATTTATTGAATTGTAACATCATCACTATCGTCATGACCATTGAGGAATCATACCGTTTCTTTTAAAACGCTTCTCTCAATTAAAAAAAAAATAGCATCAACAAAAACATCAAGATTCATGACTGGTTTGTTTTACGTTTTGCATCTGTGGATTTCTTTTCGTGTTTATTATCGTGTGTATGTATTGAATTGTAAAATCATCACTATCGTCATGACCATTGAGGAATCATACCGTTTCTTTTAAAACGCTGCTCTCAATTAAAAAAAAAAATTACAGCAACAAAAACATCGAGATTCATGACTGGTTTTTGTTACGTTTTGCATCTGTGGACTTCTTTTCGTGTTTATTATCGTGTGTATTTATTGAATTGTAACATCATCACTATCGTCATGACCATTGAGGAATCATACCGTTTCTTTTAAAACGCTTCTCTCAATTAAAAAAAATAATAACAGCAACAAAAACATCAAGATTCATGGCTGGTTTGTTTTACGTTTTGCATCTGTGGATTTCTTTTCGTGTTTATTATCGTGTGTATTTATTGAATTGTAACATCATCACTATCGTCATGACCATTGAGGAATCATACCGTTTCTTTTAAAACGCTGCTCTCAATTAAAAAAAAAAAATAACAGCAACAAAAACATCAAGATTCATGACTGGTTTGTTTTACGTTTTGCATCTGTGGATTTCTTTTCGTGTTTATTATCGTGTGTATTTATTTAATTGTAACATCATCACTATCGTCATGACCATTGAGGAATCATACCGTTTCTTTTAAAACGCTGCTCTCAATTAAAAAAAAAAAATAAGAGCAACAAAAACATCAAGATTCATGACTGGTTTGTTTTACGTTTTGCATCTGTGGATTTCTTTTCGTGTTTATTATCGTGTGTATTTATTGAATTGTAACATCATCATTATCGTCATGACCATTGAGGAATCATACCGTTTCTTTTAAAACGCTTCTCTCAATTAAAAAAAAAATAGCAGCAACAAAAACATCAAGATTCATGACTGGCTTGTTTTACGTTTTGCATCAGTGGATTTCTTTTCGTGTTTATTATCGTGTGTATGTATTGAATTGTAACATCATCACTATCGTCATGACCATTGAGGAATCATACCGTTTCTTTTAAAACGCTGCTCTCAATTAAAAAAAAAAAATAACAGCAAAAAAAAACATCAAGATTCATGACTGGTTTGTTTTACGTTTTGCATCTGTGGATTTCTTTTCGTGTTTATTATCATGTGTATTTATTGAATTGTAACATCATCACTATCGTCATGACCATTGAGGAATCATACCGTTTCTTTTAAAACGCTGCTCTCAATTAAAAAAAAAAAATAACAGCAACAAAAACATCGAGATTCATGACTGGTTTGTTTTACGTTTTGCATCTGTGGATTTCTTTTCGTGTTTATTATCGTGTGTATTTATTGAATTGTAACATCATCACTATCGTCATGACCATTGAGGAATGATACCGTTTCTTTTAAAATGCTGCTCTCAATTAAAAAAAAAAATAACAGCAACAAAAACATCAAGATTCATGACTGGTTTGTTTTACGTTTTGCATCTGTGGATTTCTTTTCGTGTTTATTATCGTGTGTATTTATTGAATTGTAACATCATCACTATCGTCATGATCATTGAGGAATCATACCGTTTCTTTTAAAACGCTGCTATCAATTAAAAAAAATAATAACAGCAACAAAAACATCAAGATTCATGGCTGGTTTGTTTTACGTTTTGCATCTGTGGATTTCTTTTCGTGTTTATTATCGTGTGTATTTATTGAATTGTAACATCATCACTATCGTAACGCTTCTCTCAATTAAAAAAAAAATAACAGCAACAAAAACATCGAGATTCATGACTGGTTTGTTTTACGTTTTGCATCTGTGGATTTCTTTTCGTGTTTATTATCATGTGTATTTATTGAATTGTAACATCATCACTATCGTCATGACCATTGAGGAATAATACCGTTTCTTTTAAAACGCTTCTCTCAATTAAAAAAAAAAAAATAACACCAACAAAAACATCAAGATTCATGGCTGGTTTGTTTTACGTTTTGCATCTGTGGATTTCTTTTCGTGTTTATTATCGTGTGTATTTATTGAATTGTAACATCATCACTATCGTCATGATCATTGAGGAATCATACCGTTTCTTTTAAAACGCTGCTATCAATTAAAAAAAATAATAACAGCAACAAAAACATCAAGATTCATGGCTGGTTTGTTTTACGTTTTGCATCTGTGGATTTCTTTTCGTGTTTATTATCGTGTGTATTTATTGAATTGTAACATCATCACTATCGTCATGACCATTGAGGAATGATACCGTTTCTTTTAAAACGCTGCTATCAATTAAAAAAAATAATAACAGCAACAAAAACATCAAGATTCATGGCTGGTTTGTTTTACGTTTTGCATCTGTGGATTTCTTTTCGTGTTTATTATCGTGTGTATTTATTGAATTGTAACATCATCACTATCGTCATGACCATTGAGAGATCATACCGTTTCTTTTAAAACGCTGCTCTCAATTAAAAAAAAAAAAATAACAGCAACAAAAACATCAAGATTCATGACTGGTTTGTTTTACGTTTTGCATCTGTGGATTTCTTTTCGTGTTTATTATCGTGTGTATTTATTGAATTGTAACATCATCACTATCGTCATGACCATTGAGGAATCATACCGTTTCTTTTAAAACGCTGCTCTCAATTAAAAAAAAAAAAATAACAGCAACAAAAACATCAAGATTCATGACTGGTTTGTTTTACGTTTTGCATCTGTGGATTTCTTTTCGTGTTTATTATCGTGTGTATTTATTGAATTGTAACATCATCACTATCGTCATGACCATTGAGGAATCATACCGTTTCTTTTAAAACGCTGCTCTCAATTAAAAAAAAAAAAATAACAGCAACAAAAACATCAAGATTCATGACTGGTTTGTTTTACGTTTTGCATCTGTGGATTTCTTTTCGTGTTTATTATCGTGTGTATTTATTGAATTGTAACATCATCATTATCGTCATGACCATTGAGGAATCATACCGTTTCTTTTAAAACGCTTCTCTCAATTAAAAAAAAAATAGCAGCAACAAAAACATCAAGATTCATGACTGGCTTGTTTTACGTTTTGCATCTGTGGATTTCTTTTCGTGTTTATTATCGTGTGTATGTATTGAATTGTAACATCATCACTATCGTCATGACCATTGAGGAATCATACCGTTTCTTTTAAAACGCTGCTCTCAATTAAAAAAAAAAAATAACAGCAAAAAAAACATCAAGATTCATGACTGGTTTGTTTTACGTTTTGCATCTGTGGACTTCTTTTCGTGTTTATTATCGTGTGTATGTATTGAATTGTAACATCATCACTATCGTCATGACCATTGAGGAATCATACCGTTTCTTTTAAAACGCTGCTCTCAATTAACAAAAAAAATATAACAGCAAAAAAAACATCAAGATTCATGACTGGTTTGTTTTACGTTTTGCATCTGTGGATTTCTTTTCGTGTTTATTATCGTGTGTATGTATTGAATTGTAACATCATCACTATCGTCATGACCATTGAGGAATCATACCGTTTCTTTTAAAACGCTGCTCTCAATTAAAAAAAAAAAAATAACAGCAACAAAAACATCAAGATTCATGACTGGCTTGTTTTACGTTTTGCATCTGTGGATTTCTTTTCGTGTTTATTATCGTGTGTATGTATTGAATTGTAACATCATCACTATCGTCATGACCATTGAGGAATGATACCGTTTCTTTTAAAACGCTGCTCTCAATTAAAAAAAAAAAATAACAGCAAAAAAAACATCAAGATTCATGACTGGTTTGTTTTACGTTTTGCATCTGTGGACTTCTTTTCGTGTTTATTATCGTGTCTATTTATTGAATTGTAACATCATCACTATAGTCATGACCATTGAGGAATCATACCGTTTCTTTTAAAACGCTGCTCTCAATTAAAAAAAAAAAAAAAACAGCAACAAAAACATCAAGATTCATGGCTGGTTTGTTTTACGTTTTGCATCTGTGGATTTCTTTTCGTGTTTATTATCGTGTGTATTTATTGAATTGTAACATCATCACTATCGTCATGATCATTGAGGAATCATACCGTTTCTTTTAAAACGCTGCTATCAATTAAAAAAAATAATAACAGCAACAAAAACATCAAGATTCATGGCTGGTTTGTTTTACGTTTTGCATCTGTGGATTTCTTTTCGTGTTTATTATCGTGTGTATTTATTGAATTGTAACATCATCACTATCGTCATGACCATTGAGGAATCATACCGTTTCTTTTAAAATGCTGCTCTCAATTAAAAAAAAAAAATAACAACAACAAAAACATCAAGATTCATGACTGGTTTGTTTTACGTTTTGCATCTGTGGATTTCTTTTCGTGTTTATTATCGTGTGTATTTATTGAATTGTAACATCATCACTATCGTAACGCTTCTCGCAATTAAAAAAAAAATAACAGCAATAAAAACATCGAGATTCATGACTGGTTTGTTTTACGTTTTGCATCTGTGGATTTCTTTTCGTGTTTATTATCATGTGTATTTATTGGATTGTAACATCATCACTATCGTCATGACCATTGAGGAATAATACCGTTTCTTTTAAAACGCTTCTCTCAATTAAAAAAAAAAAAATAACAGCAACAAAAACATCAAGATTCATGACTGGTTTGTTTTACGTTTTGCATCTGTGGACTTCTTTTCGTGTTTATTATCGTGTGTATTTATTGAATTGTAACATCATCACTATCGTCATGACCATTGAGGAATCATACCGTTTCTTTTAAAACGCTGCTCTCAATTAAAAAAAAAAAAAATAACAGCAACAAAAACATCAAGATTCATGACTGGTTTGTTTTACGTTTTGCATCTGAGGATTTCTTTTCGTGTTTATTATCGTGTGTATTTATTGAATTGTAACATCATCACTATCGTCATGACCATTGAGGAATAATATCGTTTCTTATAAAACGCTCTGCTCTCAATTAAAAAAAACAAAATAACAGCAACAAAAACATCAAGATTCATGACTGGTTTGTTTTACGTTTTGCATCTGTGGATTTCTTTTCGTGTTTATTATCATGTGTATTTATTGAATTGTAACATCATCACTATCGTCATGATCATTGAGGAATCATACCGTTTCTTTTAAAACGCTGCTATCAATTAAAAAAAATAATAACAGCAACAAAAACATCAAGATTCATGGCTGGTTTGTTTTACGTTTTGCATCTGTGGATTTCTTTTCGTGTTTATTATCGTGTGTATTTATTGAATTGTAACATCATCACTATCGTCATGACCATTGAGGAATCATACCGTTTCTTTTAAAACGCTTCTCTCAATTAAAAAAAAAAAAATAACAGCAACAAAAACATCAAGATTCATGGCTGGTTTGTTTTACGTTTTGCATCTGTGGATTTCTTTTCGTGTTTATTATCGTGTGTATTTATTGAATTGTATCATCATCACTATCGTCATGACCATTGAGGAATGATACCGTTTCTTTTAAAACGCTGCTATCAATTTAAAAAAATAATAACAGCAACAAAAACATCAAGATTCATGGCTGGTTTGTTTTACGTTTTGCATCTGTGGATTTCTTTTCGTGTTTATTATCGTGTGTATTTATTGAATTGTAACATCATCACTATCGTCATGACCATTGAGGAATCATACCGTTTCTTTTAAAACGCTTCTCTCAATTAAAAAAAAAAAAAATAACAGCAACAAAAACATCAAGATTCATGACTGGTTTGTTTTACGTTTTGCATCTGTGGATTTCTTTTCGTGTTTATTATCGTGTGTATTTATTGAATTGTATCATCATCACTATCGTCATGACCATTGAGGAATCATACCGTTTCTTTTAAAACGCTGCTCTCAATTAAAAAAAAAAAAATAACAGCAACAAAAACATCAAGATTCATGACTGGTTTGTTTTACGTTTTGCATCTGTGGACTTCTTATCGTGTTTATTATCGTGTGTATTTATTGAATTGTAACATCATCACTATCGTCATGACCATTGAGGAATCATACCGTTTCTTTTAAAACGCTTCTCTCAATTAAAAAAAAAATAGCAGCAACAAAAACATCAAGATTCATGACTGGTTTGTTTTACGTTTTGCATCTGTGGATTTCTTTTCGTGTTTATTATCGTGTGTATGTATTGAATTGTAACATCATCACTATCGTCATGACCATTGAGGAATCATACCGTTTCTTTTAAAACGCTGCTCTCAATTAAAAAAAAAAAATAACAGCAAAAAAAACATCAAGATTCATGACTGGTTTGTTTTACGTTTTGCGTCGGTGGACTTCTTTTCGTGTTTATTATCGTGTGTATTTATTGAATTGTAACATCATCACTATCGTCATGACCATTGAGGAATCATACCGTTTCTTTTAAAACGCTTCTCTCAATTAAAAAAAAAAATAACAGCAACAAAAACATCGAGATCCATGACTGGTTTTTTTTTTTTACGTTTTGCATCTGTGGATTTCTTTTCGTGTTTATTATCGTGTTTATTTATTGAATTGTAACATCATCACTATCGTCATGACCATTGAGGAATCATACCGTTTCTTTTAAAACGCTTCTCTCAATTAAAAAAAAAAAATCACAGCAACAAAAACATCGAGATTCATGACTGGTTTGTTTTACGTTTTGCATCTGTGGATTTCTTTTCGTGTTTATTATCGTGTGTATTTATTGAATTGTAACATCATCACTATCGTCATGACCATTGAGGAATCATACCGTTTCTTTTAAAACGCTTCTCTCAATTAAAAAAAAAAAATCACAGCAACAAAAACATCGAGATTCATGACTGGTTTGTTTTACGTTTTGCATCTGTGGATTTCTTTTCGTGTTTATTATCGTGTGTATTTATTGAATTGTAACATCATCACTATCGTAATAACCATTGAGGAATTATACCGTTTTTCTTTTGTTTTTTTTTTTTGTTTTTTTTTAACGATTCTCTCGATTTGAAGAATAAAAGATAAAAATAAAAGAAATGACAAAAAAAAAAACAAACTGAAAAACAAAACAAACATGTTGCATGCGTGGGTTTTTTTTTATCTGGCGTGGGGAGGGCTCCAGAAAGCCATGGTGAAGGAAGCCTCTCTAGGAGAAGCAAATCTCTTATCTAAAAAACAAAGCGGAAGACCAGTACCCGCATTAAGCTGGTCTGCAGTTTGATTTGTTGCTGGCTATCTTGCTCCTGCTTGTTGGTGGATATCAACATTTTGAACCGAGAGAGAGACTAGCTGTCGTACAAAGCTAAATCTCTGGAATAACATCTTTGTACAGATACTTTCTCAGACATTTGTCGAAAAAAAAAAAAAAAAGAAAAAAAAGTCCTATTGGCGATGGCTGTCCATATAAACAGGAACAGAAGATATTATGCTAAACGACACCCACTCCAGCTCTGTTGCTGGAATGTGAGAACACGTATTGACAATGGTAAAAGGCTAGAACGGAAGACTGCAATTTTGACTAAGGAATTGCAAAGATACAATATAGACATTGCTGCACTCTCTGAGACACGTTTCGCAGGTGAGGATCAACTGGTTGAGCGCGAGTCGGGCTACACGATCTTCTGGTCTGGTAGAGCTGAAAAGGAGAGGCATGAGGCTGGTGTTGGTTTTGCAGTTAAGAACTCCTTAATTGACAAGATCGAACAGCCAGTAGCCATAAACGATCGTGCAATGACATTGAGAATGCCCCTTGCTGCTGGTCGTTATATGAATGTTCTTTCTGTCTATGCGCCGACTCTTACTTCGCCTGAAGACGATGTTACGTCCTTTTATCATATGCTTAGATCTGTTATCACCGGTTTGCCAAGCGCTGAGAGTTTGGTAGTTCTTGGTGACTTCAATGCACAGGTTGGATCAGACAATGAGACTTAGGGTCCATTGGGTCCATATGGCATTGGTAGAGTCAATTCAAATGGTATGCTGCTTCTCCATCTCTGTAGTGAACTAAATCTTGTTATCACCAACACTTTTTCCCACCAGAAACACAAGGAGACCTGGTTCCATCCCCAATCTAAACATGGCCATTTGCTTGATTACATACTGTGTAGACGTGGTGATTTTGGAAATTTTTGCAAAGTTAGAGTAATGCGTGGTGCTGACTGTGGTACTGATCATTTAATGGTCAGAACTAAACTGAGAATTACAGTTTGCAAAAAAAGCCCTTTCAATGGTGTCAAAGTGCCTAAACGTATTGATGTTTCCAAATTGAAGGATCCAGTTGTACGAAGTTCCTTGAAATCTGCTTTCAACCAGGTGGATTTCTCAGATTGTGACTGGGAGACAGTAAGAGATACAATATACCAAAAAGGTGTTGAAGTTCTGTAATTGAAGGTTCCCAGACATAGAGATTGGTTTGCTGATAATTTCGATCAAATTAAGCCTCAAATTGATAGAAAGCGGAAAGCTTATTTGAAACTTCTCAACTCTTCACCTCCGAACGAGCTAGCGCTCGCTGCCCACTTTTCTTCTGTTAGGAGTGAGGTTCAGTGTTGTGTGCGCCAAATAAAAAACAAATGGTGGTCTAACCTCTCCAGGGAGATACAGACTGCCTACGATCATAGAGATGTCAAGACATTCTACACTTTGCTTCATCAGGCTTATGGTCCGAAATCCTCTTCAACTGCACCACTCCTGGCGAAGGACGGGAAAACCTTACTGAAAACCTCAGATGAAATTAAGCATCGATGGCATGAACACTTTCATGATCTTTTTCATAACCCATCCAATGTTGATGTTGCTGCAATAGAAAGTATCCCTCAATGTTCCTTTTGTCCAGAACTTGATGTTGAACCGACTCTTGTGGAAACAGTTGACTGCATAAAACAGATAAACTCGAACAAAGCCCCTGGGCTGGATGGCATCCCTGTTGAGCTGC
>NC_136505.1:78411318-78413818 GCF_053919585.1 Euprymna scolopes | reverse complement strand
TATATATATATGTATGCATATATATATGTATGTATGCATATATATATGTATGTATGCATATATGTGTATATATATGTATATATATATGTATGTATGCATATATGTGTATATATATGTATATATGTATGTATATATATATTTGTATGTATGTATATATATATTTGTATGTATGTATATGAACTCTTTTTCTGGGTCAATGGCCAACTAGCACCATGTATATTTGTGTGTGTGTGTATATGTGTATTGGGGTGGAGAGGGCTCCCGTAAGCCGTGGTGAAGGCAACCTTTCTAGGAGAAGCAAATCTCTGATTTAAAAACAAAGCGGGAGACCAGTACCCGTATTAAGCTGGTCTGCAGTTTAATTTGTTGCTGGCTATCTTGCTCTTGCTTGTTGCTGGATCTCAACATTTTGAACCGAGAGAGAGACTTAGCTGTCGTACAAAGCTAAGACTCTGTAACATCATCTTTGTATAGATACTCCCTCAGGCATTTGGGCTCATGGATTTTAAATGTCTGAGGGAGTGGCACTCGTCTGAGAAGACGTTGCAATCATCATCATGTATATATATATATATGTATATATGTATATATATGTATGTATATATATATATGTAAATATATGTATGTATGTATATATATGTATGTATATATATATATGTAAATATATGTATGTATGTATATATATGTATATATATGTATGTATATATATGTATATATATGTATGTATATATATATATGTAAATATATGTATGTATGTATATATATGTATGTATATATATATATGTAAATATATGTATGTATGTATATATATGTATATATATATATATATATACATGTATGTATATATATTTGTATGTATATATATATAAATATGCATATATATATATGTATATATATAGTTGTATATATGTATGTATATATATGTATATTTATATAAAATGGGTTAATAAATTCCAACGAAAGAAAGATGTATATTTAAATAAGGGAGTAGTCACCAACAATGTGTATTTTTTAACATTATTTTATTATTCCGTGTCTTGGTTTTTCAGTGAGAATTATGTTTGGATCATTGTAATAATTTAAGTCATTGAAATCGTTTACGCGTTTCAGACGGTCTGTGATGCGTCCTCGTCAGAAATTGTTTTCAAATGTGTAAAAATGGCGATTTTCGTGGTTAGTTTGAAGTTTTTCCAAGGGGTGGAGGCTTGTAAGTGTTTATTATACATTGGTATGCTGAATTTTTATTGCTTTTTTATTTGGTTTGGCCAGAGAGCCGTTGACCTCGCTGTAGTCGCTATCTCTTTCTGCTAATGTTTTTTTCTTTTCCTTTAGGGTGGGGTAGGGTGTGTGTATGTGTGTGTGCATGTGTGTTTATATATGTGTGTGTGTGTGCGCGCGTGTTTTTGCTTTTATTGGTTTGGGAATGAGTATATTGTTTTATAGTATTTTGGGGTTATTTGCTTCCTTAGGAAGGCGGCTGTGGTCGGAGGTCGGAGGTCGTTACTAATGTGTATGTGTAGGGAGGGGGGGGGGATTGGCTCTTCTGAAGTCAGGGTAGGGGTGCTTTCATTCTATTTTGATATTTATTTTTTGGATTCTTGGATTTTAGTATTGTGATTTTTCGTTTTAGTCTTATATTATGTTTGTTTAGAAAGAGGGGTGTATTTAAAATAGGGGACTTTTTAATATTTCTATTTATTTGTCTCCCCATGTGGGTATGGCCAGACCCAGGATCGGTTCCTAGTGGGGGAAGATTTTGTTCCCCAGAGGGGGGAACGCATTGGAGGGGGTGTAGGTATGGGAGGGGGATGATAGAAGTGATGATAGTCGTTTCAGTCATGAGGAGGTTCTCCTCCCCTGACTGAGGAGGGAGCAAGGTGTTGGAACAGATATTATACTATGGTTCTAGGTGTCTCCTAGTGTTGTTAGTTTCGAGGTTAAGTAGGGTTGGTATTGTTCAGTGTGTTGTATTAGAGATAGGGGTGTTATGTCTGTGTGTGGTTGTATGCGCGCACGTGTGCGTGTTTTAACGTGTCGGTTCTGATTTATGTGTGGGTGTGTATATGTGTATGTGTATGCGTGTGCATGCGAGTGTACCTTGCATTTCATGTTTTTGTGTGATGGTATTAGGTTCTGGTGACGAAGTTTTTTTCCTGTGTAAGTAAATAAAAATAATTGTCTGTTTGGAAGATTGGCATTATTTTGAAGCTGTTTCCACTGCATGTGTGTATGTGTTTTGAAACATAGGTGTCTGTTATCTGCAATTTTGATGTTGCTCTTATGTAAGGCCACTCTATTGCTCAAATTTTTGGTGGCGCCTATGTAGGATTTGTTGCATGTTGTGCATCTTAGTGCATATACTACATTTCTGGAGGTGCAATTTAGATCCTTTTTTATTTTGAATGTTTGTGTTGGGTTTTTGAAAGTGTATGTGTTACATTCTATTATTATGTCACATACTCCACATTGCGGTTTGTTGCATTTTGTAACTCCTTTTGTA
>NC_136505.1:78336318-78366318 GCF_053919585.1 Euprymna scolopes | reverse complement strand
TATATATGTATATATATGTATATGTGTATATATAGGTGTGTATATATATGTGTATATATATAAGTGTGTATATATATGTATATATATATGTATATATATGTGTATATATATATGTATATATATGTGTATATATATTTGTATACATATACGTGTATATGTGTATATGTATATGTATATATATATATATATATGTATTTGTATATATATATGTGTATATATATATATATATATATATATATTTTACAGTGATCACCACTTATCAAGACTAACCGTGTCGTGCTATTTATGTGTAATATTTTCTGTGGAGAAAGAAATGGCTTACCGTTAATCAGCTGCGCGTTTTGGCATGCAAAGCACAAATTGAGAATCAAGATCGCGCCCGCATGCGTTTATGTGGAAAAAAGTCACGGGGAATCTCGGAGAATCTCATACCCTGATTCCATAAATAACGAGGAAAGGAAAGCGGGAGGACAGACGAGTTTTAGTCACTAAAGCGAACGGACGTGTGTAAAAGAAGAGTTAGAAGAAAAGAGTGTGGTGAACGAAACAAACAACGACTTGGTTGAAAGTAGAGTTGTAACGAACCCAAGCTATTCCGGAATGACGTCAGGATTTGACCCCAAGCTAATTCCCCTGTTTGATGGCAGTAGCACTGATCACTCCGTGCAGGAATGGGTGGAAAAAGCAGAATTAATATGTCAGCTCAGTGGGGTGAAGCGTATGGAATGTGTGGTCCCAATGCGCCTCACTGGGGGAGCATATGCAGTATACCAGCAGTTTGCTGATGAGAAGTAAACAGATTTTGCCTGCATCAAGTGCGCCCTGTTTACAGCATTTGCGTTAGATCCAGTTACTGCATGGAAGGAATTCATGGCCTGAAAATTACATCCTGGAGAAACGGTGGATGTGTATCTGGATGAGTTAAAAACGCTATCAGTATTTTTTGGAGGGATGTCAGACAAAGGCTTGGTGTGCACCTTTGTTGCAGGATTACCTAAGAGTGTGGAAGATCTGATCCGTGCCTCATCCCAAGTGGACGAGATGGACATATCGGAAGTATTGGCGCGGGCACGAGCAATACTAAAGAAAAGCCCTAACACTATAGACCAAGCGGCAGCTGTACAACCATCACAGGTTGGATTGCAGGACCTGGGCGCAGCTACAACCTGCTATAAGTGTGGAGGACCCAACCATTTGGCCCGTGATTGTCTTTCGTCATGTCAATCAACTCGGAAACTTGACGGACCGCAGTGGTACAAGTGCAAAAAATGCGGACACCTGGCCCGCACCTGTCTGGGAAATGGGCAAGGGGAAGAAACTACAGCGCCAGTCTTCTCCCCAGATCGTCATTGAGTAGGACGCTACCCACTGTAAGCATACACATTAATGGAAGCGAGCGCCTCGCGCTTGTGGACACTGGGTGCACCCAGACTCTCGTAAGCAAGATATGCTGTGCCACTTGGAAAGCAGAGAGAATTCCGGTACTAACTGTAGGTGGAGGTTCACTAACCTCTTGTGGGGTGAGCATTATCTGTGCAAGCATCAACGACTGGCCTGCAGTAGCCGTGCGAGCCCTGGTTGTGGAGGGAGAGCTTCTCGGGTACGACCTACTCCTGGGTATGGACTTGATTACACAACTGGGTGGAATTACTGTGGACAGAACCGGCAAGGTACAGTTCTCCCGATGTGAGGAACATGTTTGTGCTGCCATAACTCTTGACGAGCCTGACTTTCATACAGAGTATGATAGAAACACCAATGCATGGACGGCGTCTTGGAAGTGGTCAAACGATCAGCCACCAATATCCTTGCGGAACCGGTTATCGGAATATCCCCCACCCGTGTGGCTAAGGTAACAGTATGAAAAAGAACTGCAAATGTGGATCGACAATGGCTGGCTTCTTCCATACCCAGAGGATGAGCTTGGTCCCCCGCGAGGGCTGATTCCCTTGATGGCCATCGTACAAGAGACCAAACAAAAGGTCCGCCTCGTCCTAGACTACCGTGAGCTCAATGAGCATGTCGACCCATATACAGAAAGGGCTGATGTGTGTGCACTCAAATTAAGGGAGTGGCGACAGCAGGGATCGAACGTGGCAAGGTTGGACCTACACAGGGCCTATCTGCAAATATGCATTGAGAAGAAATTGTGGCCATTTCAGACTGTGGAAATTGGAGGAACCTGATATTGTCTAACCAGGCTAGGGTTCGGTCTAAATGTGGCACCAGGCATTATGACAGCAATCATGCATGCTATCGGGCAGCAAGATGAGGCAGTGCAACAGGCAACATCCTCATATATCGATGATATATTCGTCAATGAGAGCCTCATGTCAGCGCAATCAGTTAGAATGCACTTTGAGAGCTTTGGACTGACATCTAAGGAACCAGAGCGTCTGTGCGATGGAGCAAAAGTTCTCAGCCTGCACGTGCGCAATAGCAAGGAGGGACTTTACTGGAGAAGAAGAAGTCACGTCCCCAAGGTCCCATCAAACATCACTCGACGAACAGTGTTTTCGCTTTGTGGAAAGATGGTAGGCCATTTCCCTGTGTGCGGTTGGCTCAGAGTGGCCGTGGCGGCCATAAAAAGACATGCAACAGCCATGTCGTCGGGATGGGACGATGCAGTACATAATGTCACCCTAAGGAGCATGCTGACAGAGACTGTGTCCAGGGTGAGCAGTGATGACCCCGTTCAAGGAAAGTGGTGCGTCAGCGGGAATGAGTTCACGGTCTGGGTGGATTCTAGTTCACTGGCCCTTGGAGTTGCCCTGGCAGTTAATGATTCCATTATTGAAGATGCCTGTTGGCTTCGGCCAGAGAATGATTCGAGGCACATAAACCTGGCCGAACTTGATGCCACATTGAAGGGCGTTAACTTGGCGCTTCAATGGCAAGCCAAGGTTCTACATATCATGACTGACTCAGGATGCACTCATCGGTGGATAACCGATGCATTAAGTGGAAGAGCATGGCTGATGACACGAGCATCGTGAGATGTTAATTCAAAGATGGCTTGCCACCTTGGTCGACACCATCACAGAGTACGACCTGACTGTGGACGTGGTGTTGATCAGGTCTGCGCTCAACAGAGCAGATGCTCTGACAAGAGTCCCTCAATGATGGCTTCTGGCTGGTGCTCTGAGAGATTCTGATAATCTGCAAAACACATATGCAGCAGTTGTGTGTAATGTGGATGCAGCACGCATCATGGACATTCATCAACAGTGTGGACATCCTGGCATCAAGCGGACACTGTACTTTGTCAAGATGATTGATCCAGGAGTAGAAAAAAAAGATATCCGAAGAGTGGTGGAAAGTTGCGAGGCCTGCCAATCCATCGACCCAGCTCCAGCACGATGGAAGAAAGGGGAGTTGGGAGTGAGTGGTAAGTGGCAGAGAGGGGGCATGGACATCACACACTACGGTGGCAACCACTTCCTTACCCTCATCGATTGTGGGCCTACACGTTTCGCAGTCTGGAGACTCCTCGGGTGCCAGGACTCTTGCAACATTATTCGCCAGCTGTCATCCGTGTTCTGTGAAAGAGGTGCGCCTGATAAAGTGCCGACAGACAACGACCCAGCCTTTTGTAGCCATCAGAATAGGCAATTCTTACAAGAATGGGGTGTGCGGCTGCGGCTTAGATGCGCTTATGTGCCTTCTGGCAATGGTATAGCTGAGAGAAGCCATCGCAGCATCAAAACAATTGCAGCCAGGAAGCAGTGCACCATCGCAGAAGCTGTGTACTGGTATAATCTCATGCCAAAGGATGGCGTCTCTCCAGGAACGGTGCCTGCAAACGCAATCTATCAGTACCGTGTCTGAGAAAAAGGAATCCACCCCGATACAACTGTGGCCACTGAGATAAAACGGAATCGATATGCCAAAGGGGATGCTGTCTGGGTGAAGCCGCCAGGAAACCGATGTACTGACAAGTATAAACGGGGCACAGTGACTGATGTGGTGAGTCAGCAGTGTGTCCAGGTTGATAGTGTACCCTGTCACATTAGGGACTTACGGCCGGCGACACATGTACCACCTCCAGTGGACGATGAGAGTGACTCTGACTCTGAGACGAGTCGACCATCACTTTGGTTTGCACCATCCCTATCAAGCAGTGACTCTGATATCAGTAGCCTCCACGGAGATGAAGCCTTTCCCGACCATCAGGCGGTGGATGAGAGCGCACGCGAAGACGAGAGCAGCACTGTCCCCCTTCGCAGAAGCACCCAACGGCGGCGATCGCCACCCCCCTGCCGTCTCTTTGATCATGAGATCAAGGGGGAGTGTGGAGAAAGAAGTGGCTTACCGTTAAAGCAGCTGCGCGTTTGTACAAGCAAAGCACAAATTGAAAATCAAGATGGCGCCCACATGCGTTTATGTGGAAAAAAGTCTCGGGGAATGTCGGAGAATCTCATACCCTGATTCCATAAATAACAAGAAAAGGAAAGCGGGAGGAGAGACGATTTTTAGTCACTGAAGCGAACAGACGTGTGTAAAAGAAGAGTTAGAAGAAAAGAGTGCGGTGAACGAAACAAACAACGACTCGGTTGAAAGTAGAGTTGTAACAATCGACACTTACCGGCTGGTTGGTGCAGTTATCGCTGGAAAGGAGCAGATAACTGCTACAAAGACTCCCCCCAGATTGAAAAATATTGAAAATATTATTCAATATGTATAGTTGAAGGGGAGAGTTTTTAATTTGTGTGTTTTTAGTAATATATGTATGTTTTGAAATTTTGTGGAAATGTTATTTTCCGACCAGATCTTGTCTTTTTTTATTCTGGTGGAGCAGAGTCACATGGAGTATGTGATTCCTCTGTGGTGTCAGAGTCTGTATGAGAGTTGTGTGTCTGTCGGCTTGACTGTGGGTCTTCCACTAGAGCTGGTTTCAGTCTGTCAATGGAAACAGTGTCCGTTTTGCCGTTTTTTGTGATTGTGAAATGTTTTTCTGCCCGACTAACTACTTTATAAGGTCCTTGGTAGCATGGTGATAATGGTTTCCTGACAGCATCGTCGCGGACAAATATGTACTCACTGTCAAATAGTGTCTTGGGTATGTGTACTTGTCTCGATACCTGTCGTGTAGGCATGAAATGTATTTTCGACATCCTTGCCTTTACGTCCTGTACAAATGTAGTTGTAGGATGTGCATCAACTTCGTTATGAAAATATTGTCCAAGCAAAGATAATGTGGTGCCAAAAACTATTTCAGTCGGCGTGCAACCCAAATCCTGCTTTACGATGTTCCTCATCGACAATAGGACCAAAGGTAAATTATCAACCCAGTTGGTTGTGTTTGGTTTCATTGCGAGAGATGCTTTCAAGTGTCTGTGGAATCGCTCAACCAGGTCGTTGGAATAGGGGTGATATGCTGTCGTCCGTATGTGTTTGGTGCCCAGGAGTAGGTTGAATTCTGCAAAAAGCTTAGACTGGAACTGTGTTCCTCTGTCAGTCATGATAACTGTGGGTACACTTTATGTGGCTATCCAGTCCTTCAGGATCGTCTTTGCTATTGTGTCCACTGAAATGTCCTTTAGTGGGATTGCTATAGACCAGCAGGAAAATCGATCGATGATTGTCAGCAAGTAGGAATAATTTTGGCAAAGTGGTAGGGGTCCAACGATGTCTATATGCAGGTGAGAGAACCTGGCATCGGGATTAGTGAAAGTTCTAATTGGGGACTTGGTGTGTCAGTAGACCTTGCAATGCTGGCAGTTCATGCAGTTGCCAGCCCAAAGTCTGACATCTTTGTTCATTCCAGGCCATATAAATCTGTCGCTTATCATTTTCAGTGTGGCTCTTTTGCTAGGGTGAGAGAGTGAGTGAAAATGATCGAATATGTGTCGCCGCAGTGAAGATGGGACGTACGGTCTGGATGTGGGTGTTGTTGTATCACAGTAGACCACTTTATCGCTAAAAGGAGTTGGGACAGGAGTGAGTTTCAAAGAAGTGCTTTGAAGAGTTTGTTGCAATGTGGTGTCTGATGCTTGTTCCTGCGCCAGCAAATCGTGACTAAGAAAGTCTTGAGTGATGGAGTTTGTGTCTGGCCGAGAAAGTGCATCAGCCACAATGTTTTGGTCACCTTTAATATATTGGATTTCAGTGGAAAACTGTGATATATAGTCCAGGTGACGAGATTCCCTTGGCGAGTACTTGTCCGGACGTGAAGATAAAGTGTATGTCAATGGCTTATGGTCCGTGTAGATAATAAATTGTCTACCTTCCAGTACATGTTTAAAGTGTTTGACTGCAATGTAGATTGCTAGGTGTTCCCTAGAAAATGCGCCGTATCTGGATTGTGTTCGGCTGAGCTTGGTGGAGGAGAAAGATATGGGTACCTTGGCGTCATCCATCTCCTGGTGTAGTACCATGCCTACAGCTGATGAGCTAGCATCCGTTGTTAGGGTTAATGTAGCCTGAACATTGTCAGTGAGATAGTTGAGTTTGGTGCAGTTCGTCAATGCGGATTTGGCTGTGTTGAATGCCTGAAGTGCTTCTGCAGTGAGTGTGAGTGCTTGTTTCTGCCTTTTTCCTTCGTTCTGCAGGATATTCATCAAAGGAGACAGGATCGTAGAACAATCTGGGATGAAACGTCGGTAATAATTAACAATTCCTATGAATCGTCGCAGCTGACGGAGTGAGGTTGGAGGTTGGAATTGTTCTGTAGCTACTACCTTCTCAGGTAGGGGTGTAATTCCGCCTTCATCGATCTTGTGTCCCAAAAACTGGAGTTGCTTGGCACCGAATATACACTTGTCTGCATTGATCTTAAGACCATTTTGTTGTAGTCTCTGCAGAACTTGGTGTAAGTGTTGCTCGTGTGATGCTTCATCCGGGCTTGCTATCAGGACGTCATCTATGTAAGCATATACACAGGGTAGTCCTCTTAGGACGTTGTCAATAAGGCGTTGAAAGGTTTGGGCAGCGTTTCTCAGTCCAAAAGGCATGTGTTTGAACTGGAAGAGTCCAAAAGGTGTTGTTACAGCTGTTTTCGGGATGTCTTCCTCTGCCACTGGGATCTGGTAGAAAGCTTTCGTCAGGTCGAGTTTGGAGAAGACTGTTGCACCCTGGAGTCCTAAAGTGAAGTTGTGTATGTGCGGTACGGGATAGCGGTCTGGAACAGTTTGCGCGTTGAGTCGCCGGTAATCGACACATACACGATGAGAGTTCTGGTCTGGTTTAGGAACAAGGTGGAGAGGTGAAGCATACGGCTTTCTGAAGGCTCGATGATTCCATCCTCGATCATCTGTTGAAATTCCTGCTTGGCATATTTATATTTCTCAGGTAACAGACGTCGAGGGTTTGAGTAAACTGGAGGTCCGGTTGTTTTAATGTGGTGTTGTGTGGTGTGTTTAATTTTGTCGTCAATGTTGAAAGGTTTGGTTATGTCCGGGTATTGATCCAAAACATTGACGTATTCCTTGGTGTGGTGGGTTGCTGCGCAGATTCCTGTTGGGCCGAACTCTGTTAGCGTTCCCTTCACTTTAATGTCTGTCATGTCGTCCATGAGTGTTTGGTTGTGCATGTGGACAGACAGACCGTAGTGTGAAAGGAAGTCAGCCCCTATGATGGCCATCCTGACGTTGGCTTGTACAAATTTCCAGACAAAATTACGACGAAGTCCTAGGTGTAAGGTAAGTTCTTTAGTGCCGTATGTCTGGATTTGTGAGCCGTTTGCTGCTTGTAACTTAAACGTCAATGGAGCTGGTCTTTGTCCGGGTCGTGGTGGGATAACGCTTATCTCAGCACCGGTATCCACTAGGAAGGAATAACCACTGTTGCGGTCCTTAATGTAAAACAAGCGACCTCTTTGTCTCCCTCCAGCCGCAGTCGTCGCTATTACTGGCTGGGACTGGCGTTTTCCTGTAGCCTGTAATTACAGGGGCTGTTGCACTTTCTGGCTTTGTTGCCAAATTTGTAGTGGTAAAAGCAAATACCACCCAGGGGTTGGCTGTAAGGGGACCTCTCTCTACTATGACTCCCACGGTGTCTGCTTCGGGATTGTGGAAGACCACTTGGCTCCCGGCTTTGAGTTTGGAAAGTCTTTAGCATGGCTTTCAATTCGGCCATCTCAGCTTTTAACTGCTGCAGCTCGCTGTGTTGGTTGCTAGGAGTGGTGAGTGCATTGACTGTTCGTGGGCTGCTGGTAGATTCTAGTATTTGGTCAGCCGAGCTTGCTAACATGTCGATGGGGGTGGTGTCTACCATTGGAGCCAGGATTTGCGTCGCACTTGAGGGAAGTTTGTCCAGCTACAATCATCACAGTATATTCTCAGACATCGTATTTCGTCCGAGCTGTGACTTCATGTGTCGCAGTAGTTGTGACGGTGTCCTGTCATCAAGGCTGATGTTGTTGAATAGGTCCCGTAGCATGGCTTCTTCGGAGCGACCCATTCTTTGGATTATTGCGTCTTTCAGAGCATCATAGGGGTTGACTGACGGGACGTCGTCCAATAGGTTGGTGACTTCGTCTACCACCTCTGGGGGCAAGGCTTCCACCACGCTGGCGAATTTGTTTTTCTGTGAGGTTTTTCTTCTCACCGAGAATAATGCCTGTAATTGACTGAACCAGTTTTTCACATTACTTGAGTTGAAGGGAGGCAGACGGTAATTCACAGAAACTTCAGGAACATCGTTTATATCTGCGCTGGTCATAGTGAAAGCTGAGGGTGAAGGATGAAAGATGTTTTTTTGTTTTTTTTAGGTGTAACTAACACGTGTTTTGTGTTTGGAAAATGCGGTTCCCAAAACGTAGAGACTATTTACTTGTTCAAAACACTTTCTTTTTTTTTTGTCAGTGTATGGAGAAATACGCGTGCGTTTTTTTTTTTTTTTTTTTTTTTTGTTTTTGTAATTCACGTGGTCTTACATGAAAAGCGTTTCGAAGAAAAAAAAAAGGGTAGAGAAATCTGTTTTCTTTTTTTTTTTATGTGTGTTTCACGGGGTTTAAAGTTTGTTGAGAAAAAGAAATGGACAAATTGTTCGTTTTGGTTTAGTTTTGTGCCTTTTTTTTTTTTTTTTTTGTATTTTTCCGACTCGTGGGTAGATAGAGAGGAGAAAAAAAAAGGAAAAAAAAGGATTATACGTTTGTTACGCACCCGCAGAGAAAAACCGAGAAATGTTTGTTTGTGCTTTTGTTTTCGTGTTAATTCCTACGTGGGCAGGAAAAAAGAAAAATGGCGGCTTCTTTTTAGTTTGTATAAAGCTACCATATGGGTAGATAAAACAAAAGACGCGTAATTCGAAAAGAAACGAGAAATATTCGTGTTTGTTTGTACGAAATTAATTACTCTGTTCCATACGACAAAGCTTGCGTCGTCGGGTCACCAAATGTAGAGGGGGGGGGGGTTGCAGTTGGGTGTTGTGCCCCCAATTAAATACGTGTTCGTAAACGACAAACTTGTCGCATGCAGTGAGACAGAATAACTAAAACTAACAAATAGAGTAAAGTTTAAAGAGATGTTTTATTTCTCGCGTGCACCTGTGAGAATAAAAATGTTATTGTGTACGTGTGTGCGTGTGTGTACTTGTGAGGAGTTGAATTCAGTCCGCGTACGTATGCATGTCTGACGATAGAGCTAATGTCTCTTGAAGGAAAAGGCTGGAAAAGTGTTCATTTGCTAAAACTCTTACCGGGTTGATGTTGACCGGCGGGCGCGTTGTCTCACCGTTTCGTTGTGAGGCTGATTCCCAGAAGGAGCGAGCGAGAGAGGGAGAGAGAGAGAGAGAGAGAGAGAGAGAGAGAGAATTATCCGGGCATCCCCTTTTATATCTCTCCAAAGGGCAGATAACCAGGTCGCTTTTTGCGATACCTACCAGCTGGTTGGTGCAGTTATCGCTGGAAAGGAGCAGATAATTGCTACAGGAGTTTAGACCTGTCGAAAAGTCTGCGCACACTCTGATTTCATCATTCTTTTTCTTTACATATACGGTGGGGGCTGCCCAGTCTCTGTGTTCTATTTTTGATAGTATTCCTGTCTGTTCTAATCTGTCTAATTCTTTATTAATTCTTTATTAATCTTTTCCAATCCAGCGAACGGAACATTTTGCTTTTTTCTAAAAATTGGGCTGGTGTTTTCTTTAAGTTCAAACGAGGCCTTAAATTTATTGCAACGACCTAATTTAGTCATGAATACTTCAGGGAATAATTTTTTTAAGTCCTCTTTTACATTTCCTGTTGTTGGAGTAGTACATTCTATTTTTTTACAGAATGTATTGATTGGCTTATCCCACAGTCCAAATTTCTCAATCAAATCTATTCCAAACAGATTTTCGCTATTTTTCAATACGAACATTTTTAATTTCTTCGTAATCCCTTTTAATTTTATCGGAAGGATAACATTTTCTTCAAATTGTATCTCACCACCAGTTACCATCCGAGCTGATTTACTTGTTTTCATCATGGTTGGTTTACCCAACTTTTTCCATGTATTCAAGTTTATTATAGAAATATCGGATCCTGAATCCAGTTGTAATTTTATTGGCGTTTTAAATATTTCCACTTCTTTGTATTTTCGCCGATTTTTGTCTAATTTTTCATTTGATTTTGTTTGTTGTGCTTTCTTTCTGTTGAAATCTGCAACAATCGCTTTTGTGTCCGACTTTCTTGCAAATGTAGCATTTTTTCTTCTTATAAGGGCAATCTGATTCCCAATGTCTTTCTGCACATCTCTTACAGTTATATCTAGGGAGAGACTTGTTATATTCTTTACTATAATTATAATTATTATATTTGGAATATCTCGTTCCATTTTGACTGCTTTTATTTGTATAGTTCTTGGTTGGTGTGTATGGTTTCTAACCTTTCTTACATATGCCACTCCGGATTCTTCTATCCTTTTTTAATCCCTTTTTAGTGTAATGGGCCCTTTCACAATCCTCTGCTAATTTCTGAAGTGTTAAATCTTGCTCAGATTCCAGCTTAGACAACGCTCGTCTGCGTATTTTTGCATTTTTCCTGGAAACTAACCCTTGTGCGAAGATTAAACATTTTAAATCTTCTACTGTTAGTTCCACAGTTTTTATTGACAACTTCTGTTAGTTTCACAGTTTTTATTGACAACTGTCAAATAATCTTGGTTGTCCATCTTCCTTAGATTCATACACAACCATCTCTTATGAAAAAGAGATATATTCGGATTAAATAATTCTTTTAGTAATTTTACAGCTTCCATGAAATCTAATTCCGTAGTTTTTTAGGTAGTATGTAATCTATGAATTTACTGTGTTCTGCTACACCCAACTTTCTGAGTAAGAGGCTCACTTTCTTGCTATTTGGCCAACTTTTGCAGTCCAGTTGAAAGACATCCTTGTATCTTGTATAGTATGCTTCAAAATTCTTTTCTTCCTCCGGTACATAATTAAATGTGTCCATACTATTAAAAATAGTTGTACGGGAGAAATTAGCACTGTCGACATTTTCTCGCTTATTCTTTAGTAGTTCCAGTGTTTTAGCAAAACGTTCATTTTGCCTTTCTTCATGTTCAAATTGAAATTTCTTCTGCCTTTCTTCTTGTTCAAATTGTAATTTCTTCTGCCTTTCTTCTTGTTCAAATTGTAATTTCTTCTGCCTTTTTTCTGGTTGCCATTTCAATAATTTCTCATCTCTTCGTTCATCTCGCTCGGCTTGTGCCTGTTGTTGCGTCTGCAAAAATTGCATTAACATTCTAGCTAAATCTTCAAATTTTTTTTTAGTGTATTCTAAAATATAAAATGGCTTGCGTTACAATAAAAATCGTTCAGAGTTCCTGTTTTCAATAAATAATAATATCATTGCTCGAATATTATTTTCTCACTTCGCTAGCGAGTCAAGCTCATCCAACCACAAAATAAAAAAAACTGGGGCTTTTACTGAAACCACCAATACGATTGACTTTTCCGTTTTAGGCACTTCCTAATAAGTAACAGCAGAACTTAAGTACAACACTTTCCACAAAAAAAAAACTTTCAATTCGAGTCACAATTGAAAAAATAAAATGTATGGACTACATTTAATTCTTTCTTTTGTTTTTTTTTCTTACATGACGTTTTACTGCTTTATATCAATTATCCAGTGACAGCTTCAGTTTAAAAAAAATTCTTTCCTTGACTTTAGTTTAACTGTGGTATTTTTTAATACCGAAGATAGAAAAAAAATTTGGTTTACTAAAAAGTCTTTAGTTGATGTTTTGCTAACGGGGAACAGCAATTAGGAAATCAACAGGTGAACTTTTTTTTCCGTATGTTACTTTCTTGTACGTTTGCTCTTCGTAATTTAGTAAAATGAATCTGTTTGTCGTTTTACAACAAAACAAAAATTCACTTTTACAGTTTGGTGTTGTCTTTTTTTCTCAAGACGTATTCCAAGAGAAACGGCGTAAATTGTCGCTTTTGCCACGTTGAATTTTTTTTCTTTTTCTTTTTTTCTTTGGGACTGCAATTATCGGTTTTGGTTTGTCTTTTTTTCCAACTAGTATTTTAGTAAATAAAATATTATTAATCGAGGTTACTTTTTTTTAACCTGAATGCAGTTTTTGTTCTTGGAACTTGGGAAACAACTATTTCTTTCTTTTAGTGTTGTACTTCCGCGAGGAAAATATTTTACCGCTTTCCAATGTTCGCTGCATTACTAATTTTTTCCGCTTAAGTCGAATTTCTCATTAGCGTGAAATCCGTTTTTATGACTACTTTATTCATCAAAATTTGTATTCCTTAGAAAGGACAACAGTTGCGTTGTACTCTATTTTTTGTGAGTTCTTTCCATTTCTTCGTCAAACTGTTATATTTGACGTTCATCCTCGTCGCCAACTGTTATGTTTGACGTTCCTCTTCGTCGCCAATCGGTATGTTTGCAGGTTGAACAAAATAATGTATAAGGCAATAAAAATGAAGATATACAAACAAAGGTAGATCAATAAGAAGTGTATTAGGAAAAGTATATTTCCAGTATATTTACATAATGGTTGTCAAGTAAGAGAGTCTTGGCTGGAGAACATATCTGTTCTCAGCTCGGCCTTCGGTGGCTTCTGGTTAACACACACTCAGACCAACCGAGCCTTGCTATTTCTGTGGAATATTATCCACATATGTAAATGACTGGGTGCAACAACAACACTATTATAAAAATTGATATTATTAATTATGGGTTGCTTCGTTTGTATATACAAAGCCTCGAATATTTTTATTCTTTTTACGTTGTGGTCTGTGAGAATAACTTTTGTGTTGTCGTTTACAATTGTTCTATATTGTGAACCAGGGCAGGCTTGTTGTCTCAGGTGCTGACTGATGCAGCTCCATCAGCCAGCACCTGAGACAACATGGCTGTCTATATATATATGTGTGTGTATGTATGTATATATGTATGTGCATATATGTACATATATATATGAATGCATGTATATACATATATGTATATATATAAATGTATGTATATACATATATGTATACAGATGAATGTAAGTATATACATATATGTATACATATGGATGTATGTATACACATATATGTATGAATGTATCTATATACATATATGTCTTTGTATGTATATACATATATGTATATATATATGTATGTATATACATATATGTATATGTATGTATGTACGTATATACATATATGTATATATATATATGTATGTATATACATATATGTATATATGTATGTATATACATATATGTATATATGTATGTATATACATATATGTATATATATGTATGTATATACATATATGTATATATATGTATGTATGTATATACATATATGTATATATATGTATGTATATACATATATGTATATATATGTATGTATATACATATATGTATATATATGTATGTATGTACATATATGTATATATATGTATGTATGTACATATATGTATATATATGTATGTATGTATGTATATACATATATGTATATATATGTATGTATGTATATACATATATGTATATATATGTATGTATATACATATATGTATATATATGTATGTATGTATATACATATATGTATATGTATGTATATACATATATGTATATGTATGTATATACATATATGTATATGTATGTATATACATATATGTATATGTATGTATGTATATACATATATGTATATGTATGTATGTATATACATATATGTATATGTATATACATATATGTATATGTATGTATGTATATACATATATGTATATGTATGTATGTATATACATATATGTATATGTATGTATATACATATATGTATATGTATGTATATACATATATGTATGTATATACATATATGTATATGTATGAATGTATATACATATATGTATATGTATGAATGTATATACATATATGTATATGTATGTATGTATATACATATATGTATATGTATGTATATACATATATGTATATGTATGTATATGTATATACATATATGTATATGTATGTATATGTATATACATATATGTATATGTATGTATATACATATATGTATATGTATGTATATACATATATGTATATATATGTATGTATGTATATACATATATGTATATATATGTATGTATGTATATACATATATGTATATATATGTATGTATATACATATATGTATGTATATGTATATACATATATGTATATGTATGTATATACATATATGTATATGTATGTATTTATATACATATATGTATATATATGTATGTACATATATGTATATATATGTATGTATGTACATATATGTATATATATATGTATGTATATATATGTATACACATATATGTATATATATGTATGTATATATATGTATACACATATATGTATATATATGTATGTATATACATATATGTATATATGTGTATGTATATACATATATGTATATATATATGTATGTATATACATATATGTATATATGTGTATGTATATACATATATGTATATATATGTATGTATATACATATATGTATATATATGTATGTATATACATATATGTATATATATGTATGTATATACATATATGTATATATATGTATGTATGTATATACATATATGTATATATATATGTATGTATGTATATACCTATATGTATATATATGTATGTATGTATATACATATATGTATATATATGTATGTATGTATATACATATATGTATATATATGTATGTATGTATGTATATACATATATGTATATATATGTATGTATATACATATATGTATATATGTATGTATATACATATATGCATATATATGTATGTATATACATATATGCATATATATATGTATGTATATACATATATGCATATATATATGTATGTATATACATATATGTATATATATATATGTATGTATATACATATATGTATATGTATGTATGTACGTATATACATATATGTGTGTATGTATATACATATATGTATATATGTATGTATATACATATATGTATATATATGTATTTATATACATATATGTATATATATGTATGTATGTATATACATATATGTATATATATGTATGTATGTATGTACATATATATATATATGTATGTATATACATAAATGTATATATATGTATGTATGTATATACATATATGTATATATACATATATAAACATGTATGCGTATATATGTATATATACATATATATACATATATATACATGTATGTGTATACATATATGTATATATATGTATGTATGTATATACATATATGTATATATATGTATGTATGTATATACATATACGTATATATATGTATGTATGTATATACATATATGTATATATATGTATGTATGTATATACGTATATGTATGTATATACATATATGTATATGTATGTATGTATATACATATATGTATATGTATGTATATGTATGTATGTATATACATATATGTATATGTATGTGTGTATATACATATATGGATATGTATGTATATACATATATGTATATGTATGTATTTACATATATGTATATGTATGTATTTATATACATATATGTATATATATGTATGTACATAAATGTATATATATGTATATATATGTATGTATGTACATATATGTATATATATGTATGTATATATATATGTATACACATATATGTATATATATGTATGTATGTACATATATGTATATATATGTATGTATATATATATGTATACACATATATGTATATATATGTATGTATATACATATATGTATATATGTGTATGTATATACATATATCTATATATATACATATATGTATATATATGTATGTATGTATGTATATAAACATATGTATATATATGTATGTATCTATATACATATATGTATATATATATATGTATGTATGTATATACATATATGTATATATATATGTATGTATGTATATACATATATGTATATATATATGTATGTATGTATATACATATATGTATATATATGTATGTATGTATATACATATATGTATATATATATGTATGTATGTATATACCTATATGTACATATATGTATGTATGTATATACATATATGTATATATATGTATGTATGTATATACATATATGTATATATATGTATGTATGTATATACATATATGTATGTATATACATATATGTATATATATGTATGTATGTATATACATATATGTATATATATGTATGTATGTATATACATATATGTATGTATGTATATACATATATATGTATATATATGTATGTATGTATATACATATATATGTATATATATGTATGTATATACATATATGTATATATATGTATGTATGTATATACATATATGTGTATATATGTATGTATATACATATATGTGTATATATGTATGTATATACATATATGTATATATATGTATGTATGTATATACATATATGTATATGTATGTATGTATATACATATATGTATATATATGTAAGTATATACATATATGTATATATATGTATATATGTATATACATATATGTATATATATGTATGTATATACATATATGTATATATATGTATGTATGTATATACATATATGTATATATATGTATGTATGCATATACATGTATGTATATATATGTATATATGTATATACATGTATGTATATATATGTATGTATATACATATATGTATATATATGTATGTATGTATATACATATATGTATATATATGTATGTATGCATATACATATATGTATATATATGTATGTATGCATATACATATATGTATATATATGTATGTATGCATATACATATATGTATATATATGTATGTATGCATATACATATATGTATATATATGTATGTATGTATATACATATATGTATATATATGTATGTATGTATATACATGTATGTATATACATATATGTATATATATGTATGTATGTACATATATGTATATATATATGTATATATATATGTATGTATATACATATATGTATATATATGTATGTATATACATATATGTATGTATATGTATGTATATACATATATGTATATATATGTATGTATATGCATGTATGTATATATATGTATGTATATGCATATATGTATATATATGTATGTATGTATATACATATGTGTATATATATGTATGTATGTATATGCATATGTGTATATATATGTATGTATGTATATGCATATATGTATATGTATGTATATACATATATGTATATATATATATGTATGTATGTATATACTATATGTATATATGTATGTATGTATATACATATATGTATATATATGTATGTATGTATGTATATACATATATGTATATATATGTATGTATGTATATACATATATGTATATATATGTATGTCTGTATATACATATATGTATATACATGTATGTATATACATATATGTATGTATATACATGTATGTATATACATATAAGTATATATATGTATGTATGTATATACATATATGTATATATATGTATATACATACATGTATATACATATATGTATATACATACATACATGTATATACATATATGTATATACATACATACATATATATATATATATATACATACATACATATATATACATATATGTATATACATACATACATATATATACATATATGTATATACATACATACATATATATACATATATGTATGTACATACATACATATATATACATACATACATATATATACCTATATGTATATACATACATATATATACATATATGTATATATATGTATGTATGTATATACATATATGTATATATATATGTATGTACATACATATATATATATATATATATGTATGTATGTATATACGTATATGTATATATGTGTGTCAGGTCATGTCATATGCTACTGGTACCATGTAACCCAGTAATACCTGCCTCATGGTCGGGTCACCGGCGACTAAACTGGTTCCCCCACAGGACTTGTTTGGTGAGGAGGGTGGCTAGTCTCCCTGAAGGACTAAAAACAAGACCTTCCAAAGGGCGAATGAACCCTTTTTCGGGGTCAACGGCCAACTAGCACCATGTGTGCTTGTGTGTTGGGGTGGAGAGGGCTCCCATAAGCCGTGGTGAAGGCAACCTTTCTAGGAGAAGCAAATCTCTGATTTAAAAAACCATGAAGCGGGAGACCAGTACCTGCATTAAGCTGGTCTGCAGTTTAACTTGTTGCTGCCTATCTTGCTCTTGCTTGTTGCTGGATCTCAACATTTTGAACCGAGAGAGTGACTTAGCTGTCGTACAAAGCTAAGACTCTGTAACATCACCTGTGTATAGATACTCCCTCAGGCATTTGTCTATAAAAATGGTCCTGTGGCGATGGAAAAGTTATGACGCATGGAGGATGAAATGCTGGAAACATGTAATAATTGATCTCAATGACCGTCTTCAGTATCATGCCTGCGTGAGCGTGTGAATTCACCAGTAGGACTAAAAAAAAAAGTAATTTCTGGGCTCATGGACATTAAGTGTCTGAGGGAGTGGCACTCGTCTGACAAGACGTTTGCAATCATCATATGCATATATATGTATGTATGTATATACGTATATGTATATATATTTATGTATGTATATACATATATGTATATATATATATATGTATGTATATACATATATGTATATATATGTATGTATATACACATATGTATATATATGTATATGTATATATATGTACGTATATACATATGTGTATATATATGTACGTATATACATATATGTATATATATGTATGTATATACATATATGTATATATATGTACGTATATACATATATGTATATATATATGTATGTATATACATATATGTATATATATGTATGTATATATATGTATATGTATGTATATACATATATGTATGTATATATATATGTATATGTATGTATATACATATATGTATGTATATATATATGTATATGTATGTATATACATATATGTATGTATATATATATGTATATGTATGTATATACATATATATATGTATGTATATATATATGTATATGTATGTATATACATATATATATGTATGTATATATATATGTATATGTATGTATATACATATATATATGTATGTATATATATATGTATATGTATGTATATACATATATATATGTATGTATATATATATGTATATGTATGTATATACATATATATATGTATGTATATATATATGTATATGTATGTATATACATGTATGTATATGTATGTATATACATATATGTATATGTATGTATATACATATATGTATATGTATGTACATACATATATGTATATGTATGTATATACATATATGTATATATATATGTATGTATATGCATATGTATGTATATACATATATGTATATATGTATGTATATACATATATATACGTATGTATGTATATACATATATGTATATGTATGTATGTATGCATGTATATGTATATGTATGTATGTAACATCATATATGTATATGTATGTATGTAACATCATATTTGTATAGATACTCCCTCAGACATTTGGGCTCATGGATTTTAACTGTCTGAGGGAGTGGCACTTGTCTGACAAGACGTTGCAATCATCATATGCATGTGTATATATGTACATATATATACACATTCAAGTACTTTTGAAATATAATACAGTGCAAAGAAACAGTTACTCATGAAAACGAACCTCCTAAAGTAAAACCTTGAATAATTATTTAAACTCGAATGTAAATTAATATCAAGCCGACTTTACAAATTGATAATAGTTAATTATTGGATTTTAATTAACTATAAGATGAAACTCTAATGATTCAAACTCGATAGATAACGACAAACTTCCACCCATTAATATGGGAGGGGAGATTATCATCAAAAGTGTCCTGATTGTTAACTTCGCACCGGACTTACTACTTAGATATAAATAAGTCACTTGTCCCCATTCCCCTCCTCCCCCCCCCCTTTTTTTTTAAAATGAAGAGTAGATAATACAGTGCATGTGTTATCAGCAGCTCCAGTAACTCTCGCTTCTCCTATTTTGTCATTCAATGAGTGATTTTTTTGAAAAGGGTGAAGAAAAAGCTGCTTAAAGGTCGGTAGTACTTGGTGACCAGTGGTCTGAGATGTCGGAAATTTTTCTGTCTCTGTCTGTCCTTGTGGCCATGTCACTAGTAAGGGTGCTGGAGGTAAACGTTTTGTCTGGGCTGACGTTATCCGCCTGATAGTCAGGGACCCGAACCTTGGATTAACCACTAAGGAGGCTGCCCTATCAGCAGGCGCAAAGTACTGGGACTGCTGTATTGCCATTTGGTGAGTGGATCTGGACAATGCAGTAGTCTCTGGTGGGGCCTCTCGATGCCATACTAGTGGGTAATTGTTACGGCTTTACCTTTTTGTGTGCTACAAAAAAATTTTCCTGTCTTTTTCTCTCTTACTTTCCGTCTCTGTACTGCTCTAACCAAGTATGCCGACCTATTCCACAAATCCCAAAACCTCAACATGAAATATCTCCAGAATAAAAACTCGATTAAACCTAGAACCCCATCTTCCAACGTAGACCCCTACTACCAGGTCTCCTTCTCCAACATCAGGGGTCTACATTCCAACCTTCCAGAGGTTGAAACCCAATTACAGGAGACGAAACCGGATATATTATTTCTAAGTGAAACTGGAATAGGGCCGACCACTTCCCTAGATGAGTTCATAATTAACGGATACTCCAATTTAACAGCTAAATCTGACACCCAAGATCGCCATGGGCATCGAATATGTGCCTACATTAAGGATGGCTTCCCGTGTGGCAGGCATATCTCTAGAGAAGATCCTAATTTACCCTATATGTGCTTCAGGGTTGCACTTGCTAACACCACTGCATTTATATTTGCCCTCTATCGGCCCCACAACAGCGGAGTTACTATCTTTAAAAGCATATCTGAGAAAATAGACCACATATTGTCTTCACATCTCTCGGCTAACATCCACATCTGTGGTGACTTCAACGTCCATAACGTGGAATGGCTGACCCATTCAAATAAGACAGATGATGAGGGGAGGTTTTGTCATGATTTTGCCATTGCTTATGACCTCACTCAGATTGTTCGCGAACCCACCCGTGTGCCCGATACACCCGGTCAATATGCAAGCCTCTTAGACCTTTTTCTCTCAACTTCCCCTGAGCTATGTTCATGTTCCGTTCATTCTCCTCTAGGATCCTCCGACCACTCCGTCGTATCAGTTAAGATAAAAACGAAATGTAAGAAGCCCCCAGACGTACCCCTCCACCGTACTGTATACCGATACTCTATGGCTGACTGGGATAGCTTCTGTACATTCATATCTGATTTACCTCTGCACTCCATGTTTAAAAAGGAAGTGTCCTCTATAGTATCAGATCTGACCGAATGGTTAATTTTAGGCATAGAACAATTCATACCATATAAAAAATTCCAATAAAAACCTAACAGCCAGCTATGGTTCTCCCCAGAATGTGCTGCTGCTATCGCACACAGAAATCACTTTTTCCATAGCTACCAACATAATAGATGCACTGAGACTAAAGCTGCTTTCAGGTCTGCCAGCAACCACTGTAAAAGAGTAATAAAGAATGCAAGAGAGCTATATGCCCAGTCTGTTAAATCCAAGGTAGCTGATCAGTGGCTTGGATCCCACCAGTTTTGGCAAATAACAAATAGGATCCTGAACAGAAGTGTACGTTCTATCCCAACCATTACCAATGGACCAGAGGTCATCTCGTCAGCGTCAGACAAGGCCAAACTATTTGCAAAGAACTTTGCAGCTAATTCTACCCTATGCGACGAAGGCCATCAACTCCCCATATTTCCTTCTATAACACAGAACAAGCTAGGTAACATACAAATATCCGTGCATGAGGTCGCCAAGCTAATAAAGAACCTAGATTCCAGTAAAGCAACTGGCCCTGATGGCATCCCAATTATAGTGTTAAAAAAGCTTCAACCAGAACTTGCTCCCATACTTACGAAACTATTTAAGCGCTGCCTTAAGGAGAAGTGCTTCCGACTCCCTGGAAGACGTCATCAGTTTGCCCTGTATTTAAGAATTCAGGTGATAAGTCATCTCCCTCTAAGTACAGACCAATACGTCTCCTGTGTGTTATGAGTAAGTTGCTGGAATCCATATTAAATAGAGAAATAGTCAACCACGTCAGCAGGAATAACCTTCTTAGTGACACACAATATGGTTTCCGCTCTGCAAGATCTACTGCAGATGTGCTGACGGTTATACCCCACAGGATTAGTGAATCTCTTGACAAAGGCTTCCTTTCTAGGGCAATTGTTCTTGACATATCAAAGGCCTTCGACAAGGTATGGCATAAGGGTCTACTTCACAAGATTTCCAGCTATGGTATAACTGGAAATGTTTTCTCAATCATTAAATCATTTATCTCTGATAGGCTCATAAGAGTAGTGGTAGATGGACAAAAATCGGAGGCCTGCAATATAAATGCTGGAGTTCCTCAGGGGGCAATCCTGGGCCCAACTCTCTTCCTGATCTACATCAATGACCTCCCTAAACACATACTTAAATCATTCGTTGACATCTATGCTGATGACACGACCATCTACAGCAACACATCAAAGGCTGAAAATGACAAAGTTCTCTCTGATTCTCTCTCCTCTGATCTCGAGCGCGTGGTTCAGTGAGGGAAGATGTGGCTGGTTACCTTTAATGCATCCAAAACCAAACTCCTATCCTTACATCATCAACGCTCTGATCCCCAGCTGGCATCAATTGTGATGGATGGCTCTCGTCTGGGTGAGGCCCCGTGTTTTGACAAGCTTCTGGGTTTGACCTTTACTCCTGATCTGAAATGGAACACGTACATCAAGTCTGTTGCCAAGGTCGCTGGAAAGATGGTGGGATCCTTCTACCACTCCAGAAGATATCTCACTACTGATGCAATTCTCTATCTATATAAAAGCCAAGTACGTCCAAGGATGGAATACTGTTGCCATATCTGGGCAGGAGCGGCCAAAAACAGCCTATCATGCCTTGACAGAGTACAAAATAGACTTCGTGGCTTAGTGGAGGATGCCCTTTTCTCTACCCTGCAACCTCTCTCCCATAGAAGAGACGTTGCGAGCCTATCCTTGTTTTATCGTTATTTTCATGGCAGGTGCTCGTCTGAACTCCAATCTCTAGTCCCCCCTCGCCAATCTTTCACGAAAAACACCCGTCTAGCTGAATCCACTGTGAAAAATTTTCCCCACTCTATATCTGTGCCTAAATCAAAATGCGGATTCCATGAACAAAGCTTCTTTCTTAGAACTGCACGCCTGTGGAACTCTGTTCCATCTGCCTGCTTCCCTCCGGACTAGAACTTGGATGTCTTCAAGTCCAATGTTAACAAATTCCTTATGAACCGCCCCCTTAAGTAAACACTTCATCAAATCTCCACACTAACGTAATGTACTTGCAATAACCCTTATCCCTGAGTGGATTCCGGGCCTTGATAAGTGGTGATCTCTGTGTAAAAAAAAAAAAATGTATATATATATATGTATGTGTATATGTATATATATATGTGTATATGTATATATATATATATATGTATGTGTATATATGTATATGTATGTGTATATATATATGTATGTGTATATGCATATATATATAATTATGTGTATATGTATATATATATATATATGTGTATGTATATATATGTATGTGTATATGTATATATATGTATGTGTATATGTATATGTATGTGTATATGTATGTGTATATGTATATATATGTGTATATGTATATATATGTGTATATGTATATATATATATGTATGTGTATATGTATATATATGTATGTGTATATGTATATATATGTATGTGTATATGTATATATATGTATATGTATATATATATATATGTGTGTGTATATGTATATATATATATGTATATGTATATATATGTTTTGAGAAAGATAGAAAAACCGAATGAAATTATTAAAATAATCAACATTTCGTCCTTATTTCGGAGGACACCTTCAGGATAATTGAAGTAAAAATGCAGAAAAGAAAAAGTCATAGATCGTACGAAAAAGAGGACAGTTTTTGACTCCTACCCATGTCGGGAAGGACAAACATATGTGTGCGTATGGGAAGGTTTGGTTGTTCGATGTCTATATATACACTTTTAAAAATGCGTTAAAATAAATATGTACATTTTTTTTTTCTCCTGTAAACATTCATTTTGTTGAAATATTTAAGGTAAAACGGTTAGCCAGGATCTGTTTTGATATTTTGTTCTTTGATTATTATTTTCCCTATGCTAGGGGTTAAATGGTAGAAGCTTTTTCTTTGCGTAATAGTATTAGTATTTAATATTAGTGCTGATTCTAAAAGTCTTCTTTTAGCTCTATCTATCACGTATTTAATAATTTCCGCTTGATCTAAATTAAATGAGTGATCGTGTTCTGCACAATGGCAAAAGAGTGCATATAGGGCGTTACCATTCCTTATATCTCTTCTGTGTTCGTTAAGTCTTAATTTCAATTTTCGCTGTGTATATATATATATGTATGTGTATATGTATGTGTATATGTATATATATATATGTGTGTGTATATGTATATATATATGTATGTGTATATGTATATATATATGTATGTGTATATGTATATATATATGTATGTGTATAAATACATATGTATATATATGTGTATATATGTATATGTATACATATACATGTATATATGTCTATGTATATATATACGTGTATATATGTCTATGTATATATATACGTGTATATATGTCTATGTATATATATATGTATATATGTCTATGTACATATACACGTGTATATATGTATATGTATATATATATATGTGTATATGTATATATATATACGTGTGTATATGTATATATATATACGTGTATATATGTTATGTATATATATACGTGTATATAAGTATATGTATATAGATATGTGTATATATGTATATGTATATAAATATGTGTATATATGTATATGTATATATGTGTATATATATACATGTATATAGGTATGTGTATATATATATATGTATATAGGTATGTGTATATATGTATATCTATATATATATGTGTATATATGTATATCTATATATATATGTGTATATATGTATATCTATATATGTGTATATATGTGTATGTATGTATATGTATATATAGGTGTATATATGTATATATATGTGTATATATGTGTATGTATATATATGTGTATATATGTATATGTATATACATGTGTGTATATGTGTATGTATATATATGTGTATGTATATGTACATATATGTGTATATATATGTGTATATATGCATATGTGTATATATATGTGTATATATGTATATATATATATATGTATATGTATACAAATATGTGTATATGAATATATGTATATATATATATATGTATATATGTATATATATGTATATGTATATATATATGTATATGTATATATATATATGTATATATGTATATGTATATATATATATATATATATGATAAAATATATTTTAGTCATCGACATACAGACCTGTTTCGTTGTATCACAACTCATCAGTGCCGCTAGACTAACACCTCTCCCAAGCCGAGGATCGAACCTAGAACCGTCGTGATGACAGTCGGCAGTCCTACCCCTTGACTACGGAATCGGTGGATGAAATTAACCTTTCCGAACGATTATTTAAATAAACATCGGTCCGCTACTCGTAGAGGGCTCAAACGTTTGTTTGTAAACAAATCGCGAGCTTCGCATTATTTCAGCTAAATTAAGTAGCGAGTAAGATAATTTTCGAGAGTGCTCTACCAAAGAGGGGAGCTTTATAAAATATAAAATATATTTTAGTCATCGACATACAGACCTGTTTCGTTGTATCACAACTCATCAGTGCCGCTAGACTAACACCTCTCCCAAGCCGAGGATCGAACCTAGAACCGTCGTGATGACAGTCGGCAGTCCTACCCCTTGACTACGGAATCGGTGGCTGAAATTAACCTGTCCAAACGATTATTTAAATAAACACTGGTCCGCTACTCGTAGAGGGCTCAAACGTTTGTTTGTAAACAAATCGCGAGCTTCGCATTATTTCAGCTAAATTAAGTAGCGAGTAAGATAATTTTCGAGAGTGCTCTACCAAAGAGGGGAGCTTTATAAAATATATTTTAGTCATCGACATACAGACCTGTTTCGTTGTATCACAACTCATCAGTGCCGCTAGACTAACACCTCTCCCAAGCCGAGGATCGAACCTAGAACCGTCGTGATGACAGTCGGCAGTCCTACCCCTTGACTACGGAATCGGTGGCCGAAATTAACCTGTCCGAACGATTATTTAAATAAGCATCGGTCCGCAACTCGTAGAGGGCTCAAACGTTTGTTTGTAAACAAATCGCGAGCTTCGCATTATTTCAGCTAAATTAAGTAGCGAGTAAGATAATTTTCGAGAGTGCTCTACCAAAGAGGGGAGCTTTATAAAATATAAAATATATTTTAGTCATCGACATACAGACCTGTTTCGTTGTATCACAACTCATCAGTGCCGCTAGACTAACACCTCTCCCAAGCCGAGGATCGAACCTAGAACCGTCGTTATGACAGTCGGCAGTCCTACCCCTTGACTACGGAATCGGTGGCCGAAATTAACCTGTCCGAACGATTATTTAAATAAACATCGGTCCGCTACTCGTAGAGGGCTCAAACGTTTGTTTGTAAACAAATCGCGAGCTTCGCATTATTTCAGCTAAATTAAGTAGCGAGTAAGATAATTTTCGAGAGTGCTCTACCAAAGAGGGAAGCTTTATAAAATATATTTTAGTCATCGACATACAGACCTGTTTCGTTGTATCACAACTCATCAGTGCCGCTAGACTAACACCTCTCCCAAGCCGAGGATCGAACCTAGAACCGTCGTGATGACAGTCGGCAGTCCTACCCCTTGACTACGGAATCGGTGGCTGAAATTAACCTGTCCAAACGATTATTTAAATAAACATCGGTCCGCTACTCGTAGAGGGCTCAAACGTTTGTTTGTAAACAAATCGCGAGCTTCGCATTATTTCAGCTAAATTAAGTAGCGAGTAAGATAATTTTCGAGAGTGCTCTACCAAAGAGGGGAGCTTTATAAAATATATTTTAGTCATCGACATACAGACCTGTTTCGTTGTATCACAACTCATCAGTGCCGCTAGACTAACACCTCTCCCAAGCCGAGGATCGAACCTAGAACCGTCGTGATGACAGTCGGCAGTCCTACCCCTTGACTACGGAATCGGTGGCCGAAATTAACCTGTCCGAACGATTATTTAAATAAGCATCGGTCCGCAACTCGTAGAGGGCTCAAACGTTTGTTTGTAAACAAATCGCGAGCTTCGCATTATTTCAGCTAAATTAAGTAGCGAGTAAGATAATTTTCGAGAGTGCTCTACCAAAGAGGGGAGCTTTATAAAATATAAAATATATTTTAGTCATCGACATACAGACCTGTTTCGTTGTATCACAACTCATCAGTGCCGCTAGACTAACACCTCTCCCAAGCCGAGGATCGAACCTAGAACCGTCGTTATGACAGTCGGCAGTCCTACCCCTTGACTACGGAATCGGTGGCCGAAATTAACCTGTCCGAACGATTATTTAAATAAACATCGGTCCGCTACTCGTAGAGGGCTCAAACGTTTGTTTGTAAACAAATCGCGAGCTTCGCATTATTTCAGCTAAATTAAGTAGCGAGTAAGATAATTTTCGAGAGTGCTCTACAAAAGAGGGAAGCTTTATAAAATATATTTTAGTCATCGACATACAGACCTGTTTCGTTGTATCACAACTCATCAGTGCCGCTAGACTAACACCTCTCCCAAGCCGAGGATCGAACCTAGAACCGTCGTGATGACAGTCGGCAGTCCTACCCCTTGACTACGGAATCGGTGGCCGAAATTAACCTGTCCGAACGATTATTTAAATAAACATCGGTCCGCTACTCGTAGAGGGCTCAAACGTTTGTTTGTAAACAAATCGCGAGCTTCGCATTATTTCAGCTAAATTAAGTAGCGAGTAAGATAATTTTCGAGAGTGCTCTACCAAAGAGGGGAGCTTTATAAAATATAAAATATATTTTAGTCATCGACATACAGACCTGTTTCGTTGTATCACAACTCATCAGTGCCGCTAGACTAACACCTCTCCCAAGCCGAGGATCGAACCTAGAACCGTCGTGATGACAGTCGGCAGTCCTACCCCTTGACTACGGAATCGGTGGCCGAAATTAACCTGTCCGAACGATTATTTAAATAAACATCGGTCCGCTACTCGTAGAGGGCTCAAACGTTTGTTTGTAAACAAATCGCGAGCTTCGCATTATTTCAGCTAAATTAAGTAGCGAGTAAGATAATTTTCGAGAGTGCTCTACCAAAGAGGGGAGCTTTATATGTATATGCATATATGTATATGTATATATATGTGAACATATGTATACGTATATATATGTATATACATGTGTACATACGTATATGTATATATATGTATATGTATATATATATATATATGTGTGTGTGTGTATATATGTACATGTATATATATATATATGTGTATATATGTATATGTGTATATCTATGGGTATATGTATGTGTATATATGTATATATAATATGTATATATATGCATATATATTTGTGTATATGTATGTGTATATATGTATATATATATATATATATATATGTATACATATGCATATACATATTTATTTATATGTACGTTTATATATGTATGTGTATATATGTATATGTATTCTATGTATATGTTTATGTGAATCTATGTATATCTGTGTATCTATGTATATATGTATATATATGTATATGTATCCATGTATATATGTATATATATGTATATGTATCCATGTATATATGTATATATATATATATGTATCCATGTATATCTGTATGCATATGTATGTGTATATGTATCCAAGTATATATGTATATATATGTATGTTTATATGTATATATATGTGTATATATATGTTTATATGTATCCAAGTATATATGTATAGATATGTATGTGTATGTGTATATATATCTGTATATATATGTATATATATATGTATATATGTATATATATGCATATATGTATATATGCATATATGCATATATTTATATGTATATATGTATATATATGTATATATATCCATATATATGTATGTGAATATGTATGTATATATACATATATGTGTATATATGTATATATACAGATATGTGTATATATGTATATATATGTATATGTGTATATATGTATATATATGTATATGTGTATATATGTATATATACGTATATTTATATATATGTATATGTATATATATATATGTATATGTATGATTTTATATATATGTATATATGTGTGTGTATATATGTATATGTATTTTTATATATATATATATATGTAGATATATATATGTATATATGTTTACTTGTAAAAAAATGTGTGAATTTGTTTATATCATCGTCAGTTACTATTCCAAATGTGTTTGACTCAACAAAACTTTTTATTTAAAAAAAAAAAAGTAAGCGTCTTTAATTAATGCCGGTGGACTGAGTTTACATTTTGACTATCGGTCGCTGAGTTTATTTGTGAAACAATGTGTGAATTTGTTTA